>NC_089221.1:18281469-18596893 GCF_963924675.1 Phocoena phocoena
TGTGATGCATCACATTATCATAGGATAAAAATCATATGATCATCTCAATACATACAGAAAAACTTTTGACAAAATTCAACATTCATTTATGATAAAAACTATTAACAAAGTGGGTATAAAGGAAGCATATCTCAACATAACAAAAGCTATATATGACAAACCCATAGCCAACATCATAGTCAATGGTAAAAAGGTGAAAGCATTTCCTCTAACACCAGATACAAGACAAGGATGCCCACTCTCACCACTTTTATTCAACATAGTATTGGAAGTCCTAGCCACAGCAATCTGACAAGAAAAATAAGTAAAAGAACATAAGTAAAAGCACCAAATTAGAAAGAAAGACATAAAACTGTTATTCTTTTTAGATGACATATCTTATACATAGAAAATCCTGAAGACTCCACCAAAAAAAAAAAAAAAAAAAAAAGAAAGAAAACTATTAGAACTAATAAATTAATTCAGTAAAGATGTAGGATCCCAAATTAATTTACAGAAATTTGTTGCATTTCTACACACTAATAATAACTGTTGGAAGAAAAATTAAGAAAACAATCCTCTGTACAATTTGATCAAAAAGAATAAAATACCTGGAAATAAGTATAACCAAGGAGGTGAAAACCTGTACTCTGAAAACTAAAAGACATTGATAAAAGAAATTGAAAACTTACAAATAAATGGAAAGATATACCATGCTCATGGATTAGAAGAATTAATATTGTTAAATATTCTACCCAAGGCAATCTACAGATTTAATGTAACCTTATTAAAATACAAATACCATTTTTCACAGAACAGGAACAAATAATCCTAAAATTTGTATGGAACCACAAAAGACCGCTAATAGCAAAAGAAATCTTGAGAAAGAAGAACAAAGCTGGAAGTATCATGCTCATGGATTTCAAACTTTACTACAAAGCTACAGTAATGAAAACAGTATGGTACTGTTAGGTCAATGGTACTGTTAGATCAGTAGATCAATGGAACAGAATAGAGACCCCCCAGAAATAAATCCATGCACTTATGGTAAATTAATCTACAACAAAGGAGGCAAGAATATCCAGTGGGGGAAAGATCACCTCTTCAATATATGGTGCTGGGAAAACCAGACAGGTACATGAAAAATAATGAAACTGAACTACTTTTTCACATGATATACAAAAATACACTCAAAATGGATTAAAGACTTAAATTTAAGACCTGAAACCACAAAATTACTAGAGGAAAACATAGGTGATGTGTTCTTTAAAATCTATCTTAACAATATTTCTTTGGATATGTCTCCTCCAGCAAGGGAAACAAAACCAAAAATAAGCAGATGAGACTATTAAAAAATTAAAAAAACACACTTTTGAATTGAAGATATTTCCAAATGGTATATCCAGTAAAGGGTTAATACCCAAAATACTTGAAGAACTCATAAACTCAAAAAAAAAAAAAAATTGAATAATAGGCATAGGACCTGAAAAGACATTTTTCTGAAGAAGTACAGATGACCAACAGGCACGTGAAAAGATGCTCAACAACACTTATCATTAGGGAAGTAAAAATCAAAATCATGAGATATTGTCCCACACCTGTCTGAATGGTTATCTCAAAAAGCCAAAAAATAAGTGTTGATGATCCAGCAATTTCAATTCTGGATATATACCCAAAGAAAACAAAAACACTAATTCAAAAAGTTATATGCACCCATATATTAATTGCAACATTAGTTACAATAGCCAAGAAATTAAAGCAACCTAAATGAACATCAAGAGATGAATGGATAAAGAAGATGTGGTACATATATACAATGGAATATCACTCAGCCATAAAAAGAATGAAATCCTACCATTTGCTACAACATGGGTGGATTTACAGGGTATTATACTAAGTAAAATTAGCCAGACAGTAAAAGACAAATATCATATGATCTCACTTATATTTGGTATTTAAAAAACAAAATAGAAAATAAAACAAAACAAAAACAGACTCATAGACACAGAGAAAAAACAATGGGTGGTTTCCAGAGGGGAAGAAGGTGATAGGGATGGGCAAAATAGGTGAAGGGAATTCAGAGGTGTATACTTCCAGTTATAAAATAAATAATCACAGTGTCATTGTACAGAGTAGGGAATATCATCACTGGTACTGTCATGGCTTTGTATGAGGATAGATGGTCAATAGATTTACTGTAGTGATCTTTTAGTGATGAATTTAAATGTCAAATCACTATGTTCTAGACCTGAAACTAACATAATATTGTATGTCAAATATATGTCAATTTATAAAAGTGAACTATTTTTTGATACACGCTACAAAATGGATTAATCTTTAAAGATACTGTGCTAAGTTAAACAAGCTAGTTATAAAAGATTACATATTGTATTACTCCATTTTATGGAGTGTACAGATAAGTAAATCTACAGAGACAGAAAGTAGATAAAATTATGCACAGGAGTGGAGGATGCAATTGAGAGGAACTGGGGAATAACTGCTCATGGGTATGTGGTTTCTTTTTGGAATGATAAAATATTCTAGAATTAGTAGAGATGGTTGCACAACTTTTTGTGTATAGTAAAAAGCACCGAATTGTACACTTTTAAAAAACAACATAAAAACTTCATAAACAAAAACAAATAAATAAAATTTAGAAAATAAATGCATATTACTATAAAACTGTTGATTCAGTGATTGAAGTCAGACATTAAATTGTTCAAATAGTGATCTTGTGTATATGTGTGTGTGTGTGTGATTTACCGTCTAATTACAGAGAGGTAAAATGTTGCTTTATAAATATTTTAGTGTTTTAATTACTTAAGCAAGTATAATAGCACACAAAATGATCTTGCCTTATCTATGGAAAATAAAAAGGTAATAAAAGAAAAAAACATATCTCATATGACCATGTCTCATATTTCATAGAAAAAAATAATATCATAGAGGGGATAGCTCAGCTTCCTGAACTTTTAGACTATCCCACATCATGTTACCATTAGTCTAAAAAAGTACAACATGCAAAATGTAATAAAAACCTTATTTTTCCTTTGTCTCTCACTGTTCCTTTAGACTTTCTTCATTGCCAGTATGCTTTGCCTTCTCTGTTCATTTTCAAATAGTAGTCTTATGTTGACTTTAATTACCAAAATCTAGATCTGGAAATCAGAAATTTCCAGTATATCATATTAATTAGTGATTTGATCCATGTGCAAAATTAAGACTTCTCCTGTCTGCCAGTCCACCCCCAAGCCAAACTGGGCCAGTGCAGATGGGGCTTTAGTTTGGAAATGGATGGCTTGACAGGCTTTGCCTTGTCTCATCATTCACTTGCCAGTATTGAAAATTCCAACCAAACCAATTCCAAATGAACTATGAAACAAAAACCCATTTATGTTACTTAATGATTGTCAGAATAAAAAGTGTTCCTGATTCTCAAAAATATGTATTTTTAATATATGTGATTTATATAACCACTACTTCCATTACGTAGTAAACATGATGTAGATCTTGGCAAGAGTGCACAACGTTTCAAGTGCATCAATAACCTTCCGTTGTGCATTCATTTTATGGAGTACATTTAATATTCCCTTAAAACCTCCATTAATCATGTAAACCTTTCTTTTGTCCTTGTCTATGTAATTTCTGACCCACCTAACAAAACATAGTAGATGGATAATTCTCATTGATATTGCCCAATAATTTCACAAAAATGGGTCACACCTGAGGTTTTATTATAAATTATAAATATATTCAACATCTTACAAACTAGGCCTGAAAAATGTTTGAAATTCAAATTCACCTGGGAATACTTATTTAACCAAGAGTTTGATTTTTCACAGATTTTTTTGAAACATTGCGAGACTAGTCTAGAAAATAAACTTAACCAAAATTAATTTTTTCAATAGCACCAAATTCATTGATCTACAAATTTTATTTCTAAATATTCATCATGTGTTAATGCATTAATGTATGTATACAATGATTTAAATTTTCTTTAATTGACTGTATTTTATAATTGAACACTACATATCTCTTCCCTATCTTGTTACTTATGCCTAAAATGTTTCATTTCCCCACTGCTCCTAATCCCCCTTTACATAAATTCTATTCTTCATTCTTTCAATGGCAACTTCAAGTCATTTTTTGATGAAATTTTTTCTTGTTTTTGCACTTCCATTTTTTCACGATTCTTTAAATAATACATTATATTTTTTCAATGGTCTAAAATATTTTGGTACACATTTGCTCTTCCACTGGCTAACTCTTCTTAGAGGTTTCAGAAATCAATATTGATATTAATTCCTTCTACATCCTCTCAGATCTGCTCTGTAATGATTTGGTACCCATCTTACACATTTGTATATTATCATGTGCATAAGTCTATCATTCATTTTACTTCAAATAGTATAATTCTCCATTATACACAGAGCTGCTTGAGGGAAGAGATTAAATTTTTATGCCTTTATACATACAAAAAAATGATATAGCCATTTTTGCATTTACTTTTCTATAAAACTAGCAATCCATGAAACATTATTTGTTAAAGGATATAATTTATTGTGTCCAAAATTTAATAAAATAGATATGTGCAAAATATTTTGTTTCCATGGTTTTAGTATTATTTATATCATGTTTAACTTTCATAAATACTGTATAAGTCCAATTTCTTTGCCTATATAAATGCTAAGACCAATAATAAGGCAAATATGAAATAGATTTAAACCATATGACATAAATGAGAATTTAGGATACCTTCACAACTGTGGTTAAAAATATACACCATTGTCAGAAATATATGTATTAAAGGTTTGAGGTGGTGATTTTTAAGCTCCTCTTTATACCTTTGTTCATTCCGCCTCCTAGATTTTCTTACATTCAACATTAAAGAATTATGCCCTCTTTAATCTGATTAATTTCATGCATGCCTCAAGTTTCCTTTGTCACTTCTATCATTAAATGTCTCTCGGAAATGTTTTTTGACTCTGACTTCTCTTTGAGGTTCCCTATATTTTCAGCCATGATTTGCTCATTTCCATTCAAATTTCAGCATATCAGCAGAAAAACCATCTCCTACTTAAATAATTTCTTCACATGCTCTTTATCTTACTTATCTCTGAATCCAATAGATCACAAAGTCCTTTCCATTCTGCTGCTGTGTATTTCTCAATTCTGGCTGTTTGTTTATTCCAAAGAACTGCCCTGGGTTTGTGCCACATCTCTCTACTTCAGTGTTTACCAACTTAACAAAGTTAGTTTTTAAACATATTGATTTATGATATTGCCTCTCTACTCAAAAGCACACACATACATACATACATAAATACATGTGTATAATTCAGGAGTGAGGCACTCTTAACCAACCTTCTCTCTTTCAGTCTGTTAAATTCTTACTATATATTTCTTCTTAAATGCTATATCCTTCATATTTCCTAATAATCCCAGCTAGATCTAATAACTGTATAATATTTATGCCAATAATTATTCTGATCATATTCCTATTATGGAATTTTACTGTGGTTGTAATATATTTATACATATAGATATTTGTCTTATAGAGTGCACTGTTGACTGAGAAAAGTAAAGATAGTATTATTCAATTCATTCAATTCTCTTAAGAATCATGAACAAGTATGAATAAATACATATATATGATTGTATAAAAGTGGCAGGAATTTTTTTAACATCTTTATTGGAGTATAATTGCTTTACAATGGTGTGTTAGTTTCTGCTTTATAAAAAAGTGAATCAGTTATACATATACATATATCCCCCTATCTCTTCCATCTTGCATCTCCCTCCCTCCCTCCCACCCCCCCATCCCACCCCTCTAGGTGGTCACAAAGCACCGAGCTGATCTCCCTGTGCTATGCGGCTGCTTCCCACTAGCTATCTATTTTACGTTTGGTAGAGTATATATGTCCATGCCACTCTCTCACTTTAACCCATCTTACCCTTCTCCCTCACCATGTCCTCAAGTCCATTCTCTGGTAGGTCTGTGTCTTTATTCCCATCTTGCCCCTAGGTTCTTCATGACCTTTTTTTTTTTTTTTCTTAGATTCCATATATATGTGTTAGCATACAGTATTTGTTTTTATCTTCCTGACTTACTTCACTCTGTATGACAGTCTCTAGATCCATCTACCTCACTACAAATAACTCAATTTCGTTTCTTTTTATGGCTGAGTAATATTCCATTGTATATATGTGCCACATCTTCTTCATTCATTCATTTGTTGATGGACACTTAGGTTGCTTCCTTGTCTTGGCTATTGTAAATAGAGCTGCAATGAACATTGTGGTACATGACTCTTTTTGAATTATGGTTTTCTCAGGGTATATGCCCAGTAGTGGGATTGCTGGGTCGTATGGTAGTTCTATTTTTAGTTTTTTAAGGAACCTCCATATTGTTCTCCATAGTGGCTGTATCAATTTACATTCCCACCAACAGTGCAAGAGGGTTCCCTTTTCTCCACACCCTCTCCAGCATTTATTGTTTGTGTATATATATATATATATATATATATATATATATATATATATATATATTTTTTTTTTTTTTTTTTTTTTTTTGCGGTACGCGGGCCGCTCACTGTTGTGGCCTCTCCCGTTGCAGAGCACAGGCTCTGGACGTGCAGGCTCAGTGGCCTTGGCTCACAGGCCCAGCCACTCTGCAGCATGTGGGATCTTCCTGGACCGGGGCACGAACCCGCGTCCCCTGCATCGGCAGGCAGACTTTCAACCACTGCACCGCCAGGGAAGCCCCGTTTGTATATTTTTTGATGATGGCCATTCTGACCAGTGTGAGATGATATCTCATTGTAGTTTTGATTTGCATTTCTCTAACGATTAATGATGTTGAGAATTCTTTCATGTGTGTGTTGGCAATCTGTATATCTTCTTTGGAGAAATGTCTATTTAGGTCTTCTGCCCATTTCTGGATTGGGTTGTTTGTTTTTATAATGTTGAGCTGCATTAGCTGCTTGTGTATTTTGGAGATTAATCCTTTGTCAGTTGCTTCATTTGCAAATATTTTCTCGCATTCTGAGGGTCGTCTTTTCGTCCTGTTTATGGTTTCCTTTGCTGTGCAAAAGCTTTTAAGTTTCATTATGTCCCATTTGTGTGGCAGGAATTTTAATTGACTATAATGTGATTTTCAAATACTGAAATAAAATAAACTTAAGCATTTTAAGCAAACTAGGGAAATGATATTAACAATCATAGCATATATCCTTTACTCTGGGTAAAAGTGTTTAAAATAGTATTACGATTGTAATTGCCACCTCAAGAAGGTCGCTGGCCATCCAGCTCATAAGCATAATTCTTCTGAGAGTCTGCTAATGGGGCAATGGCGCAACCAGGCTACAATCTTTTATACTTTGCCACATGGGAAACAGAACGAAATAAGTCATCAAAAAGTGTCAGCACTATTTTAAAAGGACTCATATACTCATTAGCAAAGCACAATATGATGTGAATAATGATAATTATAGCAATGAAAAATTATTTAAACATTCTATTACTGCTATTTTTCATTTGCTTACATCTGCCCACATAGAGTCTAGTGAAACTCACTAATCACTTCTCATTGGAGAACTGGGAGTGCAAAGTTTTTCACTGAGCTTGCCTTCAAATTGTATTCATTTTGATCCAGTTTGAGTTCAGCCTTAAAGCATCAGTATCTGATATCCGTAAACTCTTTGGAAAACTTCTAAACAAGACGTACAACTGTATATGAGTGCTTAATATGTTAAAAAAAAAAAAAAAAACTTTCAAAATACTTAGTTTAAAATGACTACATTTTGTCGGGCTTCCCTGGTGGTGTAGTGGTTGAGAGTCCGCCTGCCGACGCAGGGGACACGGGTTCGTGTCCCGATCCTAGAGGATCCCACATGCTGCTGAGCGGCTGGGCCCGTGAGCCATGGCCGCTGAGCCTGCGCGTCCGGAGCCTGCGTTCTGCAACGGGAGAGGCCACAACAGTGAGAGGCCCGCGTACCACGAAAAAAAAAAAAAAAAGACTACATTTTTAATACTCAGTCTCCACCCAAATAGGTGGAATTTTGCATGAATCAAAAAATTCTCATGAGGTACAAAATAATTAACTCATTACCTCTAGTTAACGAATAATGAAAAAGCCTTCTGAGAGAATCAACACTTGCTCCTTCATCACAGATTTTCAAGTTGTGCCCTGCAGACGATCTATAACACAATCTACTGGAACACTCATCTATAATTCAGATTTCTGGATTTAAGCTATGTCAACTGAAGCAGAACTTCCCTCGCTGGGACATAGGATCCCAAGGAATTCCTGAGGCAAATACAATTTGAGAACCCCTGGGAGAGCCACTGGTGAATAAGTCCCAGTTTATCGTTTGCATGCCTTATCTTCAGGAAATAGTTGTTTCTTATTTATTTTTATTGAAGTAGACAAAGGCCCATTTGGGAATTAAACTTGAAGTGTTTATTTCCCTTAGTAAAAAGCTAGTTTTATAATGTGTCTTGGCTTATTTTTCAAGAATAGAAATAAGAGTCATCAAATATGACTCATGCTCACATTCTATGTAAGAACTGGAAGATACCTGAATATAAACGCTTTGTATAATTTTTTAACCCCTAAAATTTATGATTTCTAATGCTTTTTTTTTTTTTTTTTTTGCGGTATGCGGGCCGCTCCCTGTTGTGGCCTCTCCCGTTGCGGAGCACAGGCTCCCGAAGCGCAGGCACAGCGGCCATGGCTCACGGGCCCAGCCGCTCCGCGGCACGTGGGATCTTCCCGGACCGGGGCACGAACCCGTGTCCGCTGCATCGGCAGGCGGACTCTCAACCACTACGCCACCAGGGAAGCCCGACTTTTAATGCTTTTTAAACATTTCCTCCCAAATGAGGAGCATATCTAATTGTCATATAACATACATACATACAATATCAAAGATCAACTTATCTAATTTTTTGTCATATTTATATCTTTGGGAGGCACTGACCTAAAAGCCACAGACTAGGTTAAATTATGGGAATTAAACTGTGTATTAAAGTTGATGCTAAATTGGCACCAGTACTAAGTTTGAGAAACATAAGCAAATATGAATTTATATCATTAACACCTTCATATATTAATTTTTTTATTACTATTTAAAACCGACACCCAGTTCCAATTAAGGAAAGCCTTCACTTACATTTGATCTATACAGTTAGATCTATAACACAATCTACTGTTAGATTTGCAGACCAGTTGGTCCACGCCACCCTTCCAATCTCAAATATTTGAGTGAAGCTGAAGTAGTCATTCTCATTTTAATAGTGGTGGAGCTCACATAAGACCCATTATTTTAGTCATGCCTCTTTTGGTATTCTTTCAGAGTAATTGCCACCATCTTCTCTTTCTCATTCTTTCACCTAAAATAGCATATTGGAGGCAGTGATAAGAACAGAAATTCCACCTTTGCCTCAGAGGCATCATTTAGAAACATGCTGAGGGTGTTAACAGTTATTTGTACTTGATCTGCAGGTAGGAAGCAGGCCCTTGGCCAGAGTCTCCAGATAAGTTGGAAGGAGAGATTTGTACATAATTCACTCCCTAACAGTCACAGAAAGAGATTGTGAAAAGAACCGAAGTGATTCTCAGCATACATATATTTACACATTCAGACATATCTTGGGCACTCAAAATCCAGGAAAAATTTTCTCCTATGATATTATTTAAATAAATATATAAATCTATATAAAGTTTTGAATTCTCAAATTATATATATAAATAAATATAAAAATATAAATATGTACAAATATTATATCTAAATATAAACTTAACACATGAACTTATATCTTTAGTAGTCAATCTCAGTTATCCCCACGACAATCAAACTTTGGACACCTGGCAGAACGTGATGGTACATTTTCTAAGGCTGGATCTGAGTAGCTGTCAAAATTCAATTAGTCTTTAATTCTGTATTCGGAATGACTTATTACATGGTTTTACTAAGTAGATATCAGTATCAAAGCTTATAGTTTTCCAGGTATAAAGATGGTAAATGGTAAACAAAGAGAAACAGACTTTGTGCCCCATCTGGATATAATTGGGTTCATGGTTCTAGGTATAATATTGGATACAATTATATGTTTTAGAAAATAACTATTGTACAAATAATATTTTATTGACTTATAACTGAATCAACTGTCCTATAACTAGAAACAGTCAATATAAACATGTTTGGTGGGCATTTGATGAAAACAGATTTACTTTATTTTGTTTATTTATTTATTAGTTTACTTATTTAGGCCTCACTCTGCAGTTGGTTTGCTGGATCTTCTTAGTTCCCCAACCAGGGATTGAACCTGGGCCACAGCAGTGAAAGCTTGAAGTCCTAACCACTGGAGTGCCAGGGAATTCCCAAAAAACAGACTTACTTTAAAATACTGTTTTACTTATGACTAAGAATTTGTCGTAAAATAAATATTAATGTCTTATTTTCTGCATTTGAATCCATTTACCATACAAACAGTTCTCTTAAATGCTTATTATATTGAAAAAGAAAGGAAAAAGAAGCAAACACTTCTTTACATTTCCTACAAATTATCCCTTTTTATGTAAAGTATGAGGGCTTTATTTCACCTAAGTTGTTTTCTTATTCATTACAAAACTATTACACAGAAGAGACAAGTGAGAGAAATATTTTGCCTAATGTGAATTAACCACAAAACTTAATCGATTTGATCTCATAATGTATAATTCAGATCAGCTTGTTAGATGGTTTTGTTATTTAAAATTCAAGTAATGGAAACCACCAGCATTTTGCTGTAGCTTATTTTGACAGATGGAAATCCTCTACGGATGTCCTCGATTATCATAAATGGAAGCTATATGAGTATATGTAAAAGATTTACAAAGAAAATATTTTGTTTTTATATGACTATATGAGCTCTTTTAACATGCCTGGTATTATTTCTATTTCTGAAACAGTATTCCCTCCTTTGTTTGTGAACAGTTCTGTCTGTAGGACTTTTGGGGCAAAACACAGGCATTAAAGGCAAATTGCCTTTTAAGAGGGAAAGTGATAAAAAGTTTTGAAGTCCCTTCATAAGATTAGGTCTTGGGTTCTCCTACCTAGGAGCTGTGTGATCTTGGACAAGTTACTTAACTTTTATTAATAATGTACTCTTGTTCTTTTATTTCTAAAATTGAGAAAATACTATACAGTCATTGTAAAGCTAAATGGGAATATATATGCAAATCATTTTGCATAATGCATGACACATGGTAACTTATTAGTAAATATCATTGTCACCATCATCAAATGAAATTGGCAGGAAATTCTGATGCCTCAGGAACCATCTATTTGGCAACAGTAAAACAGCAAATTATTTACACTTGCATCCTACAAATGGCCATGACATTTAATTTTATTTTCATTTCTAACAGATTTATAGAAGGAAATGGATGGAAATGGGTGCTTAACAATGTCACACACGCATATGTACACACACAAAGCCAAAATGAATTATGATTAGTAAATTTTAAGAAATTATCTTGTGCATTTTTAAGCAATGAAAAAGATGTAGCTCCATGAAGTTCAATTGAAGGAAGATTTTCTTTTCAGCATAACTGTTTAACAGACATGAACAAATACAGCTAGCTGTGGGAAATTCTCTTGTTAAGTTATATTATGTATGAAATATTTGTTTTCTTGACTTTTACATTCAAAAGTTATTATTTCAGTTTGTCATTTCATGTCATATTTTCAGTTTAATTGATCAATGTGAGAAATATTCCTGCAGAAAGAGCACTGGCTTCTAAAGAGGTGGCTTTTCTGTTTATAAATGTATTCTGTCTTTTTCCTCTGAAGGATATAAATCAAAATAACAGTACAGTAAAAAGGGCTTGACACAAAGGCATGTAAGATTTCAAGGGGATTAATTTTTTATTCATGAAAAATGTGAAAACTCTCTTCTTTCTCATGATTCAAAAATATCTCTCATCTATTATACTTTCAGGCTATAGTTCGAATATGCATGTAACACAAGAAGAAAATAATTAGATCACAGTGATCTATTTGGTATATTCCTTCTACCCTCTCATTTCTGTTTATGATGACAATTCAGCCTATGTCATGTGACTTTTTTGCAGACGTGTCTAAAAAATATGGTTTCAGAGTGGCAGGTAAAAGAAAAGAATATCTTTTCATTTTCATATGTTAAATTAGAAGAAATTTGAACTTTAGTATCAAAAAAAAGCCTTTGTTAGCTTTGCTGATATTGGGCAAGTTAATCTAAGTCTCAGTTTTCTTAAGAGTAAAATGTGGAAAATAAAGATCTCAGAGTGTTTCTGAGGAAAGGAAATACGAAAGTGATAAAGTTCCTGACACAGCATGAAAATGCTCTAAAAGTTCAAATGCCCTTAACCCCATAATCTTTCCTAGTGGGTCTCATCTAGTTACGCTTAGATCTACAGATTCAACTTCGAATAAATCCCAAAGAAGCCTGCTGCTTTGTACAGATTCTTTTCACTAGATAAGATCTGGAATTGATCTTCCTGTCTCCCTGGGAACTGAGCATGCCATCTTGGTTCCCCAACCATACTCTAGTTTCTCTCCCATTAAGATATTTTCATTTCTTTGTTGCAATCCAGCCTATTTGTCTGGATGGCTGTTCAAACTTTTGCAAATTACCCTTCATCCATACCCAGAAGTTGTTTCCTTCCACTGGTTGAGTTTTACACTCTTCATCTGAAAAACCTCACTATCATCCTTGTGAATAAGAATAGTGACCCTACCTAGGAAGATCTCTGCTATTTCTTATACTCTAAACTGAACATACTTTTTATGCACAAATCCAAAACAGAATTCAAATGTACAATGTCACCTTTTATGTAAAAGTAGAACAATCTTTCAAACTAGTCTCCTCCATTAGCTATTACAGATTGCCACAAATAAGCAGTCAAATTGTTAAAAATCAGTCTTTTTGAGGTGGGAACATGTTCTTTTTTAATGCCATATTCTAGAGAATCAAATGCATTATTTCTTTCTCCTTTGAAATATTTATTTATATTTTTTTGGTTTCCCTGAATAGAAAGCAAGGAAAGTGTTGCTCTAGGACTCTGTGTTATTAGTCATAACCTATTATTTACTAGCCATTTGTCATATACATCCCAGTTGCTAAAGTATAATGATTTCTAATTGCCACTTTTATAACATTTGTTCAGTGCACTGACTTTCTGATCACTAAGTAAGTGTATTTCCATAAGAAAATATAGGTTGATCATTTTAAGACAAAAATGACAAAGTAGTAAATTATGTAAAACCACACAGCTAGAGGAATAAAATATCCATTTAGTTAAATATTATCATTGTTATATACTTTAGTAGATAAACTCAAACTCTCCTGGAGTTAGAAGAAGAAAATGATTTGCCTTGTTTTGCTTTTTAAAACTGTTCATGCAAATGAGTGTTTAGTGACTTTATCAAATTACTTATATAAGCAATGGAAGAAACAGTTTCTGTATTCTAAATCCTAGGAACACTGAACAATAATCCTTGAAAATATACCAGAAATCGAACAGGTACTTATTGGTGTTAAATATAATACTGCAAAAGAAAACTGGATGTAACACAAGTGAGAAGTATTCATTTTCAATAAGAAATATAGAGTTACAGAGAAGATATAGGTGTGAATTATTCTATTATCATAGAAAGTGTAGCAATTTTCACCTACTGCAAAACTAAAATAAAATACAACTAAAGTAAAGAAATAGCATCACTGCAATGTCATCTGATATCTCCAGGGAAGTATACAGAAATGATTCAACACATATAATTGATAAAGTGAAGGCAGAAAATTTTATGCTAATTATATGATATAACAAATAGTACAGTGGCATATATGTCATAAATCTTAAATTACATTGTACTTTTCATATTTATATTACTTTTTCAACTAGTAAGAAATTAGACAAGATCCCAACCTATTGTGAATATTTTACTTTTATAAGAATTGATAACATGATTCGTACACTTATTGACTCATTTATATTTTTTTCTATTAAAATCACACTATGCATGATTCTAATGGAAAAATGTAATTCTGAGGACATTTAATTTTTAGCTTCTGCTTCCTAAAGACAAAAAGTGTCTGGAAAATTATTACAATTCCTGTAAAATTCAATGAAATGTAAGACATTTTTTAAAAAGCTGCACTGATTTCGACTTAACAGGAAAAACATACTTTTTGGGAATCGAGGTGGATTGTCATTGACATCTGTTAGGGTGATGTTGACTATTGTCGTTCCAGCTAACCCTCCCAGTTGTCCGCCCATATCCTTGGCTTGGATGAGGACTTGGTATTGTTCTTTGACTTCCCTGTCCATGTTTGGCAAAGCTGTTCTAATAACACCTTAAGGGGGGAAAAAATAAAAGATAAATATCACAAACGGTGAGTTTTCCAAAATAAAATAGTTCACAACAAGAAAATGATTCTATCTAGATTCATTAGCAAAAAAACATGCTAACAAAAATTCTGTGTATTAAAAAGTGAAACACCCAAAACATCCAACGGTTAGGATATAATTAAATATATTGTGGTAATAGCCGTATAGTGAAATACTGTGCAGCATTGTGGAATATGGTTAAGGAACAATGTACTGGCTCTAAAAGATGGTCGTCATTCACTAAGTCAACCAAGTTAGACATAATTTATACAGAATGCTCCTACCTTTAAAAAAGAATTAAATTGTTAGACAATATATATTTTAGATATATAGTAAAAAAATTAAGTGATTACACTGAAGGTGAGATTTCTAAAGAATAACATCTTCTTCTTCATTCTTATCTATTTTTTGGGATACATATATATTACTTTGCTTCTTTGAACACTTGAATATCTCCTTTGTGTATTTTATTTTGTCTTTCAGGATTCCTCTTACTTATATTAGCCACACGTTTTTGTACTTAGATCTTATTAAGCTTTGCCATTGCAGGGATTTTGTCTCTCTTGTCATCAAGTTACTATACTACAATCTCTAATGGAGTGCTTGTCATTTAGAAAAATCTCAATAAGAATGATTGACCATCTAACTAGTGAAATGACTGGCAAATTGAAGGAAGGAATCTATAAATTATTTATTTATTCATTTACTTTTGTTGTGGACCTTTTTTTTGCGGTACGCAGGCCTCTCACTGTTGAGGCCTCTCCCGTTGCGGAGCACAGGCTCCAGAGGCGCAGGCTCAGCAGCCATGGATCACGGGCCCAGCAGTTCCGCGGCATGTGGGACCTTCGCGGACTGGGGCACGAACCCGTGTCCCCTGCATCGGCAGGCGGACTCTCAACCACTGCGCCACTAGGGAAGCCCGTGATGTGGACCATTTTTAAAGTCTTTATTGAATTTGTTACAATATTGCTTCTGTTTTATCTTTTGGTGTTTTGGCCACGAGGCATGTGGTATCTTAGCTCCCCAACCAGGGATTGAACCCGCACCCCTTGCATTGGAAGGCGAAGTCTTAACCACTGGACCTCCAGGGAAGTCCCTATAAATAATTTATAATCATGATATAGATGCATATTTACATAGCCTACTCATTTCCTGTTCTTGTGTTTGAGTGTAGAACTAATTTATATTTATGTCTGTATTTATATTTATATTTATTCATAGTGTAACAACTAAAACCTTCTGGATTTATTGCAGGTAAATTGTGAATAAATTTTATAACAAATTCCAATCTATACCTAATGATTTCAGGGAGAGATTGCAGAAAATTTGTCTTAAACCCATGTGTCTTTGATATTATTTCTTAAATAATAAGGCATATATGAATAACAAATTTAATATCAATTGTCAACACAAAATATAGAATCCTAAGGACAAACTGAATATACATCCTTATTTTATCTATACTTACCTAATGCTGTTCTTTTGCTAATTCAGACTTAACTACAATCTGAAATTTCTTTGGCCCTTGGCAGGAAATTGTTGCAAAAAAGGCAAGTTCCATTTTTTGCTCCTGCAGTTTTACTCATACACTGCTACTGACACCCTTTTACTTCAATCTGTTTGTCCTTTCTTCAGCTTGGATTTCTGATGTTTCATTTCCAAGTGTCTTAACTAAGATTCTTCATCTCTGCATCTCAGTGGCCTGGTCCTACATGCCTTAAGCTACATGACTTCTGCCTGCCTTATAATATTTGTATTTTCTAGATAAATGCCTGGGTTGAATTCATACTCATAATGTATTTTCCTGTTGTTGGCCAGATTTATCTTTACTCAGTTCATTTCCAGTAAGTATATTTCTTACTCTACTCAATTTCTGGTATGAAATTTTTCAATATAATTTACAAATATGTTTGATATATAAATTTTATGATATATGTATGCATATGTAAAACATTGATTCTATGAAAAAGAGAGCAAATAAACATTATCAGACTTATTTAAGACTAGAGTTTTTTTCTGATGATTTGATGTAATTGTCATGAATACCCCTAACTGCCCTGCACTCCTCCATTTTGTGTCTGATAGGTGATCTAGCCGCCGCATCCAGCCATCCTTTTAGTTTAATGCTGCTTTCGGGAGACTGTATGTTAGAATTTAGAGAGGAAAGGGTTGTGTACGTAGTTTCAAAGGAAATCTCCTCTGATAACCATGATGTGCTTCCCCTTCCCACCACCATTTTCATTAGGAACCACTGCCCCAGAGAAATAACATACGGCGTTTCTAGAATTTTTTTTAGAGTTGAATCTGGGGGATCAGACAGACAACAAAATTCATTTTGAGTAGAGAATCCTTAAATACTGTGGCCTATTGAAAAAACCGAGGGCGGGGGGGTGCGGGGAATCTCCTATTCAAAAAGTTACTCTTCTTATGGCCACTGGTTGTTTCTATACTTCCTAACATTTAAAACCAAACAAATGAAAATGGATTGCCTGGTCTTGAGCAAGGAGGAAACTTGAAAACGACTGAACTAAAGTGCTTCCATAGCAAAATGCAACCAGCCGAAGGAAATGTTACATTTTGTCACTTCAGATATTAGATTTAGGTTCAAGTATCCATCTCTATTTTTCAGTATTTGTATATAAAGTACAGCAACAACCTTGTATGATAATAGTTTAAGATTAAAAAGAAAAAACATGCATTTTATAAAACAGTATAAACAGGTACTCCACAGTAGTGATACCACAAACTTTAATTAATTTGAAATAATTATGAAATAAATCCTATTTTTTGGAAAAAAAAGAGTAGATAAGCAAGTTTACATTGAATACTGGTATGGTCTTGTAACTGATGAACTTTCGAACATATGCAAGATAATTAGAGCAAAATTAAGAATGAGAAAAGTAGATTTTATTTCTGCCAATATGAATGGAAATATATGGTTGAAAGAGTTATAACCTTAAATTAAGGTTATAAAACCTTATAGTACCAAAGGATACTAATCTGCCAGGGGATATAGTCTCCCTTTGCAATCACCTTGGTGTTATAGGCAAGTCCCTTAGTTTTGGTGGATCTCAGCTTATTTTGTAAAAATGGGTTAGATATGCTGATGAAAACTTTTTGAGATGAAAATAATGCAATACTATATATGAAAAATCATGAAATATTACATGTGATAATCAAGGATTTGGTTTTATCTGAGTTTTTTCTTGAATTGAGTGCTGAACTGCAGGATTGAAACATGGGATAGTAGATTCAGTCAACACTTGTACTAAAATATATGTTTCATTCAGGCACTGTTCCTAGGTTTAAGGGTGTAATGGCTTCCATCTGCTCCTCCAATTCCACTATATATACTTTTCTAGACTTCTCTGCTCTCTGGTTTCTGGTTACTCTGGGCCAATTGACAGGAGATTAGATGATAGAAGGAGAATGAGTTTGGGTTTTTCTTTCCATGGATCCTCCACATTCCATTCCACACTCTCTCCTGCCATGGTCTCTGCCTGTGACTCTAGAACACCTTCATTCCTTCAACCCCAGTGTGGTAACTGCATCCACTTCTTATTTCTTCTCCAGATTCGGCCTTATCCCTTATGGTTTCCCTACAATCTGCTTGCACTTTAATAAAGAGTCCTTTTATTAAACTAATCTCAAATTGCCCAACTGGATATCATCTGTTGTCATCTGGGAAAATAATTGATAGAGTCTCTGTATAAGGTTCCTTCATGGAATGTACATTTAATGGGTATGTATTCTTGTAAAGTGGTGAGGAGGTCATAAAGAAGCTTTTAAATGATTAAGCTAATTTCAGATGGTGATTGGTGTTATGAGGAAAATGAAAGAAAGTCCTCTTGAAGGTAGTATCAGAAATGTCCCCTCTGAGGAAAGACTGCAATCCCAGAGAAGTGGAAGAGGCTGACTTAGAAAGAACCCAGGGAGGAGTATCCCAGGGACGAAAAGGAGGAAAGCACTACTTCTTCAAAGCATACAAGAATAGAACTTGGGGCTTCCCTGGTGGCGCAGTGGTTGAGAGTCCGCCTGCCGATGCAGGGGACACGGGTTCGTGCCCCGGTCCGGGAAGATCCCACATGCTGCGGAACGGCTGGGCCCGTGAGCCATGGCCGCTGAGCCTGTGCGTCCGGAGCCTGTGCTCCGCAACAGGAGAGGCCACAGCAGTGAGAGGCCCGCGTACCGCAAAAAAAAAAAAAAAAAAAGAATAGAACTTGGAGGTTGATGTGGCTGCAACATACCACTGTTGGGAGGGATGGTATAAAATAAGATCACAGAGTGGGAGAGAAGTGAGATAGTGGTTTTCAAAGATAAATAAACTCTCTGGGAAGGCATCTTGAAAATCAACAAGTAAGACTACATCAAACTAAAAAGCTTCTGCATAGCAAAAGGACTAATAGACAAAAATGAAAAGGCAACCTATGGAATGGGATAAACTATTTGCAAATCAGATATCTGATAAGGAGTTAATATCCATACCATAAAGAACTCATGCAACTCAATAACAAACAAAAAAAAATCTTACTTAAAAATGGGCAGAGAAACCAAATAGAAATTTTTCCAGAGAAGTCATACAAATGGCCAGTGGTTACATGAAAAGGTGCTTGATATCAATAATCGTCAGGGAAAGGTACATACATCAAAATTACAATGAGATACTTATCACCTCACGATTCTTAGTATGGCTGTTATCAATAAGTCAAGAGCAAGAGATAAAAAGTGTTGGCAAGGATGTGGAGCAAAGAGAACCCCTGTGCACTGTTAGTAGGGATGTCAATTGGTACAGCCACTATGGAAAATAGTATGGAGGTTCCTTAAAAAAAAGTAAAAAATACAGCTACCATATGATCCAGCAATTCCACTTCTGAGTATGTATCAAGAGAAAGTGAAAACAAGATCTTGAAGAGATACCTGTGCTCCATGTTCATTGCAGCATTATTCACAGTAGCCAAGATAGGAAAACAACAGAAATGTCCATCAACAGATGATTGGATAAAGAAGGTGTGATATAATGGAATATAATTCAATAATTCAGACATGAGAATGAAAAAAATAAATCCTGCCATTTGCAACAACATAGATGAAACTTGAGGACATTATGTTAAATGAAATGTCAGACAGAGAAAGACAAAAAGCCTATGATATCATTTATATGTAGACTCTAAAACAGCTGAACTTATAGAAACAGAGTAGGTTGGTGGCTACCAGGGGCTGTGGGGTGGGGGAAATGGGGAGATTCTGGTCAAAAGGCACAAACTTACAGTTATAAGGTGGATAGGTTATAAGGATAGAATGTATATCATGGTGATTACAGTTAATATTACTGTATTATATACTGGAAAGTTGCTAAGAGAGTAGATCTTAAAGGTTCTTAGCATGGAAAGGAAATGGTAATTATGTGACCTGATGGAGGTGTGGCTAACACTACAATGGTGATCATTTTGCAATATATAAGTGTATCAAATCAACACGTTGTATACCACTTACACAGCACTACATGCCAATTATATCTCAATAAAGCTTGAAAAATGCTAATTATTAATTTGAGACTATTCAGATAGATTAGGTAGATGGATGGATGGATAGATAGATAGATACAGATAGGAAGAGATAGATACAGATAGAAAGAGATAGATACAGAAAGGTAGAATGAACAATGGATGAACGGCTGCATTCTCCATTCACTGAGGATTAGAGTCCAGAGGAGACCTAGACCACCAGTCTGTTCTCTAAAGAGCAGTCACTGTGGTTAGGTCTGAGCATGAAGCAGTCACAGAGCCCCTCCAATTAGAAATCCTCAGAGATTGTCCAGGTCGCTCAGATTACAGACCTCACATAATCTCCAGCTTCCCACTCCCTGATCTTAATTCTCTGATCTTATCTTCCACAACTCCCTCCTTTGTTCACTAGAGCTTTGTACCCTCTCTTCCCTCTGCTGGAAATGTTCTTTCCAAGACGTAACCATAAACAGCTGCTCTACTTCTTTCATATCTGTCATCAAAGTCATCTTCATAGGACTGTATTTGTCATTCCAACTAAAATTCTATACTGAATTAGTTTCCTACTGCTTTTGTAATAGATTTTTTTAAAAACTAGTACATTCTTAAGCTTTATTAAAAATATGGTGTTCATGACTACACAGATAAGGTGTATAATTTTTTGAAAACTGTTGCCAATAATGTATTTTGAGGACAAGAAGAGTTTTCAGGTTATCTTAGGTAGGAAGAAAATTTAAAGACAGTATGGTCCGACTTTGCACCATAACATGCCTTAACTATTCTTTAAGATTTAGAAGCCACTTCCCCAAAAGTTCTTTTCTCAGGAGTTTCCCCACTCCCGTGAGTCTATATCTAGTGCCCAGTAGTCACACTACATATCATAGAGTGGTATCCTAGAAAACCCAAATGTAATCTTCTGAGGACCTGATGTCCTCCCCCGAGTAGATGGGGATCTATTTGAAGATCGGCCTGATGCATCTCAGTATCCTGGCAGCACAGGACCTGCCAGGTCATTGGTTATAAATAAATGTGCATCAATTTACCCAAATCCAGGAAATCCATACCCAAATCCAGCACCACTGGCTTATCGCTCATTACCTGCTTTAAATCTTCCAGTAATATGAAACTCACAGTCTCATGAGGTGCCTGTCCCTCTTATTTATGGGCAATCATCAACATCTTTTTTTCTTAATGAAACCAAAATTCTTTCTTCCTGTAATTCATGCCATTGATAGCCCTCTGGAGCAGCAGAGAATACAGCTAGCTCCTCTTCTACATGAGAGCTCTACAACTTCCAAAAGGCATGTATCACATCCGCCTGGAGTATTTTCCTTTCAAGACCAAAAAGTCTTAGTTCCATCTGCAGATGTGTGCATTCCGTGGTTTCTAAAATAAGGCAAGTGGAGTTCACACAGAGTTCTCGTGAAGTGTGACAAGGCAGAATACAAGGGAACCATTGTCTGCGGTACATTTTTAGTCATGTAATTTTACTGCATATATGTAAAATATTACAAAAGTGATAATGGCACGTGTTGTTTAATCTTAATAATTGTCTATTTCCTATTTCACTCTTGAAGAAAAAAAGAGCTTCTGTCTTTATCTCACCAGCACTGACTCTAAATCCTGTAAGACTTTTCTCTGAATTAAAGTCAAAGGCATGCTGAGGCCATAAAACATTGTAAATATGTACATAGTAGTTTATATAAAGAATTAGCCCAAAATATAAAGTCTGACCCATGCTTTAATTTCACTATGGGGCTTTAAAACACTAACACATTTTTTTTTTAAAGACTGAAAAGAATAAATATCAGTCGGGGTGGTGATGTTTTATTTGGGAAGTAAGCTTGAAGATAATCATCTCTAATCAAAAGGTGATAATCGAACTAAAAATCTTGAGAAAGTGTCAGTTCTCTCAGCACTTTATCAGATTTCCCAAACAGAAGCTAGGACAGAATCATAGAGCGTGAAGTATCAGGATAGTGGATAAAAGAAAGTAACTCATGCATGAAATCCCATTCTCATTCAATTGTTTTCATATGAATCCTAAAAATGCACATGTAAATACGTAACATAAAGACTTATAAATATGCACTTTTGACAGTGCACATAAACCAAAAGGCACGGATGAAAAAGTTCTGGAGATGGATGGTGGTGATGGTTACACAATGTGAATGTACATAATGTCCTTGAATAGTACACTTAAAATGGTTAAAATAGCAAAATATATATTTTACCATGACAGAGCAATTTAAAGTTTATAGATTTTTTTAAATGTTGAGATAAAATAGTATTATCAATATAATGCTTTCTCAGGTGGAGCTCAGATTATTTAGAAAAATCAACATATCATCACCACATGATACTCCCAATAGCAATATCTAGTTATCCAACTCAGACTAGATTTTGAAATCGTTTAGGGAAAAATTCAAATACTTTAAAAGAATTTTAAATGTAAATTAAGTCATGAGATCAATCAAGTTTATAATAAAATCAAGTTTATAATAATGTTTGTTTTCCTAAATGAAATAATTCTATTATCAATGCTCTGGAAATATTTAGCATCTCAATTTCATGCATCAAATAAAATACTACAATACCTCTTTAACATTTTATAGATTATAAGTGTTTTTCTAATGTATCATAAATATTAAGTGTAAAATATATATAATAATATAATATGCCAATATGACAAATATTTTAGTGTTTTATAAACATTAAGTATAATAAGGATCAATGTTATTTAATGTTTTATAAATGTATCTACATTTCTGTTTTTTTTTATATATTTAATAATCATTGAGGCATATACATGAATGCATGCAAATTTTAAGTTACAGTAAACATTCTCTTAGGTAAGCCAAATAATTGCCAAATTAGCCAATTTTAAACTCAATTCAGGGCTTATTTCATAGAATGCATCAATTTATATTATTTATAAATAAACCTGCCATATTTATACCTTGGATAGAGGTGCTAGGAATGCTTGTCAAACAGCAATGTCAATGAAAACCTTTAAAAAAAAGTTCTCATTCCAAACGAATACTAAATAGTTATATTTATCTCTTCATAAATACTTAGTCACCAGAAGTTTTGATAGAACTCTTCCTTTAGAAATTATTTTAAACTGGTTTCTACACTCAAATGTGGAAAATTTTAGGTAATATTAGTTTTTCATGCATTTTATTTAATAACAGCAAAAGGAATCATAAAAGGAAGCTATATGGGGGCTATTTCTGAGAAATTGCAATTATCCTTGAGTTTTGATTTATTCTTACCTACCACAAGGTGATAAATTTGACAAAAAGTCTTCTTAATGGTTTCTGTGCATGAAGAACTAGTTATCATTCTATTAATGAAGTGCCTCACCATCCACTCTTTTCCTGTCTAGTGGTCTGGGGCATTGTTAGTATCAAGACTTCTGTCTCCAGTGAAAATTAATGCTTCAAAAAATCTATTCCATAGTTCATGCCAGAATTGTTTCACCTTCAGTTCTAAATAATAAGCATGATATAAAAATATAAATACACAATTAGAAAAGGCATATTATAAATATATATACTCTTCTGTAAAATGATACTTTCTGAAGGCATTAGAATTTATCTAAAGTTGATATTGAACAAGTAAAGTCAAGGGGAGGGCAAGTAAACCCTTCATGTAATTGTTGTCTGTCCAGTATTAATTTGACCAAAGCAATTATATTCTCTACCCACGCTTTATGCTTCGATTCACCTTTGTGTGATTTTTATCTTGCTTTTTTAGTTAGGTATGGTCTCCGTCTATAGTTATTTTTCCAATATTAAATCTTTGATCTTGCTTCTGCCACATTTATTCTGAGTATATAAACTCAGCTACTCTATATAATTAATCACTAAAACTTAGTAAGCGTACCTAATACTAAAAACCTCCCTCCTCACCAATCTCTAGACACCTTCCTTTCTTTTTCTCCCATCCTTTCTGTCTGTGAGAAGTGCTTCTCAGAGGCTGAAGTGATCTAGGAGACAGATATTGTCCTTACTTCTATTTCTGTTAGATTCCCAGTTATGGTAAATTTGGAAAATGTAACTGTATAAGAAAAAATAACCCATAATGTTCCCATTTGATGAAAGGATGTATAGTATCTTAGATAATCTCATTATTTGTCTATACATTTGGCCTATTGCACAAACCTTCCTAACTCCTCTGGAGCTTTGTACCATCATAAACTTCATTGAAAACTTCCCCAAACTTTCTTATCACAATTTTCCCTTTTTTCCACAAATATATGATTTTCCCAAAGCTAAACAACAATAGCCACCACAAAACTTCCTCAATACCTATATTGCCAAACATTTTCTTCTCCTGTCTTCACTGCCTACTTCTAGAAAATAACTTACATTTTAGGTGTAATCTCCCCATTACACACTCACTCTTAACATTTGACCCCCTGGCTTTTGATCTCTGATCCTACTTCCAAACCAAAAGAGCTTTTTTGTCCTGAACCTTTCTGTATTTTCTTCAGCACTGAAGTTCCCTTCTTAAAGGACTAATGTTGTCCTTTACAATCTATTCCTTTTCAAGTTTACAAAAGTGAGCAGCTCCCAGCCTTGTTCCGTTCATTTTTGATGGTTTCTGGCCCCCTGTTGCCTTGATGAAAAGGGTGAGAAGTGAGGACAGACAGAATGGCAGGTTTAGTTGACAGAAAATTTGCTGGTTCTTTATTTTCACTTAATTGACCTTATGTTTCCAAGCAACATCCATCCATGGTTAATTATTAACTAACCTATATCTAATTGGTATTCCAGTTCCCACACACTTCTGAGGAAGTATAAATTTTGAAATGTTTAACCCATTTGCATGTATAGTGTTGGAAACGAATACCCTTCAAATCAATGTAGCTCTTTAAAGATCTATTTACAAATTTTAAAAGTAACTTATTAGTCCAGTATGTTAACAGTTTATTCCATTACTTTAAACTGATGTGATAAACAGTATTGAATTTAATCTGCGACATGTTATGTATTATATAAGAGTTGATAAAACAACTGTCGTTATGGAGTTTCTGCTTTAACTGTGACACTGAGCTTTGATAACTGGTCAGCATGACTGGAGCTCCTTAAAAACTATCTTCACTCAAAAACAGATTCTCTAGAAACAGGGGGAACTTGTTTCATTTTAAAGGGAATACCAAATCGTCCTGCATGTTTTCCTGCCCTTTCTGTACTTTCCATAGATTCCATAGATTTGAAAACTGGAATTTCAATGGTTTGACTTAAAAACGAGACTGGCTTCAAAAACATAAACCAGAAGAATTAGTGATCTTGGGGTTTCAAGTTTGTCAGCCCTCTTCTTTTCCCTACTAGAAGCATAAATCTATATTTTTCCAAAGTCACCATCCATAACCCCATCTATAAAGATAGCAATAGAAACTCCATAATCTTGGGTTGATTAGGCCCAAAACGGAATATAATTGAACCCAACCAAGAAAAACTGAAATAAAAAGCTATTTTAGCTAGAAGAAACAAACAAACAAAAAATATTCCTAGACTTTGGAAAATTTAAATCATACAAGGAATTCCTAACTAACAAATTTGGACTTGGCATATATGTGTAAAAAGGTTTATATTTATACCAAGTTCAATCTGAAAGAAATAGCTCTGCAGCAGCAAGGTAAGATCCTATCTTCCTTTGCTAGATGGGGAGCACATTGAATCTTTATTGCAGTGTTAGAATGGGAAAGGGAGGTGATAATGTTGCCTCTAATAAAAAATTTACCTGTCTTGGGATCAATAGAGAAATAAGGCTGTCCCTGAAGAATGCTGTAAACGACTCTGGCACTGTTTCCATAGGTTGGGTCATCTGCATCCGTGGCCTTGACCTGGAGCACATAAGCACCTGGAAAATAAGACCATATGATTCTAGCATCTTTGTTTTATAGAGCTCAAGGTCATGTCTTTTATCTTCTGGACTCCATTTTCCTTTGGAATATGGCATTCCTTAATTCAGTGAGTATATGAAGTCACTGAGAATAACTGAATTATTATAACCAAAATGCTGAGCAACAATATTAGCTGTTAGTACAAGTGATACCTATTTTAAATATCTATTTTTAAAGCTGTGTCCATTTCCAGTAGCTAGGTCATTGACCTGAAAGTCATCACAATAGATTTATTGATTTGTACACCAAAGAAAACATGACACCGCTTGCATTAGCTCATCTGCTTACTGTAGATGCTTTACTTGCATGATTAGGATATCAATAGAAGAGCTAAAAGGTTTAAAGGCTTACTGAACTTTAGAGGGGTAAGTAATTTGCAATTGCAGCTTAAAGATCAACAATTACATACTCATTTAGGAAGCCTTTAATTAGGACAGAATATTTGAGAAAATGAGGAACCGAAAATAATTGCAATTCTAGCTAGAGAAGCACCTTTATGCCTCAAGACTGAATTATTCTGTGTTCACTGACATAGGAAAACTTTAAAGACAATCCAAATTATCTGTAGCTTTTCTCATCTCTTGACACTTGGCCATATTATTTATGTACTAAGAGAAGTTGACGGGAGATTTTTTTTTTTTTTTTTTTTTTTTTTTTTTTTTTTTTGCGGTACGCGGGCCTCTCACTGTTGTGGCCTCTCCCGTTGCGGAGTACAGGCTCCGGACGCGCAGGCTCAGCGGCCATGGCTCACGGGCCCAGCCGCTCCACGGCATGTGGGATCTTCCCAGACCCGGGCACGAGCCCGTGTCTCCTGCATCGGCAGGCGGACTCTCAACCACTGCGCCACCAGGGAAGCCCAATGGGAGATTTTTTTCAGCAGTTTTGTCTTACATATTCCTAGTCATAGTTAAGTCTTCCTCTAAGAAATTTTTAAATGAGTATCTCTTCTTAATGTCCATTCAGTGTTACTATTCTGAATTGAGAACAAAGTAGAATCAAAATTATCAAATTCAGTATAAATAAAATAATATGCTGCTGATGAAGGAAGGAAATGCCCACTGAGCATAAAGGGAGAGAAATGTGCATCCAAAGTTGCACAGTGGACAGAACACTCTTCATCTCTTGGAGGCATTCAATGTAACTGTCAGTTTGGGGAATGCAAGATTGCTCCATTTACTCACTCAGGCTTTTTTCTTAAGACAGTGCCAACCAGGAACAAACATAATCTTAAAGGTTTGTTCTAAAAGCTAAGAGAATGAACCATCTTTTCACCTCTACTTTTTTGTTATATGAAGTGTTAGAATGCCGAAAAAGTAAGAAATCGTAACTTTCAGTAGACATTCAATGTCAAATGCTTTATCTTAAGGTGTTTTGGTGAATCCTAGTTATATCAACAGATAAAGCATATGTTTTATGACAACAGCCTTTCCTAGGAGAAGACACTACTAGAAGGAAAGTAGGGAAACCTTTTTTTTTTTTTTTTTTGGCCTCACGGCTTGTGAGATCTTAGCTTCCTGACCAAGGTTTGAACCTGTGTCCCCTGCAGTGGAAACTCAGAGCCCTAACCACTGGACTACCAGGGAATTCCCGAAAGTAGGCAAATATTTCTAAGCTGTGAAGAATGATAACTGATATTATTCAACATCATCCATCATCATCATTTTCATTATCATCAACAACAATATTTGCAGCATCTCTAATAATTATTGGACAAATAAGCATTGGTAGGCATTGGGGACCTATATTAAGGATTCATCAAAAGTATGTCCTCCTTAATGATGTAAGAATGAACAGTTGCAAGACTCAATTCCCCTCTTCCCTCCTCTCTCCTAGGTAATGATTTTTCCCCCCAGAAAAATCACTTACCTAGATCTTCATTATCACTTCATCACACATGTGTTATACAGGTAAAGTCTACAAATATTGAATAATGCCCAATTCTAGGTATAAATATTGCAGTTGAAAAGCAGTGAGTTGTTTTACTCTGAGGATATATTTGAAGAAAAAAGTATTATATCTTCTAGAAAGTATGTAGTAACAAATTTAATAAACTTTGATCTAATGGTCACCATATGCTCAATGCAGAATACATTTTTGCTAAGTATATAGAAAAAATATTTTCCAAATGTATATTAAATTCTTTATGTTAATAATTTTTAAGCTCAAATGTTAAAGGAGTGAATTAAGAAGTATTCCCATAAGTTATAGAAACAGCAGATATGCATCATTCAATTCCACTTTTGTCCAACTCAAAAGGATCACAGGATAGCAAGAATAATGACACTTGTTTCATCCATAGTAATATCCATGATATAAAAAATTATATACACTGAGTTACAGTGGCGATTAACTCTGGTTTAGTGAAAAAGCAGTTTCTGATGTAAGTTATTTAAGAGTTTTTGAGCTACCTCTATATGAGTTTATAAGAACACAATTAAACAACATTGTATCAGCTTGTTTTGTTTACTGGTCCACAGCTTTCACCAAACTAATGCAAAAGAGAGACTTCATACTCCCTTCATTAAGAAGATGCAACTAATTGTCTGGAGCACATACATCTCCAAAGACTACCTTGGTAGTGCTTGTGTAGCACACCAGTTCCTGACACTATTAAACACTAAATACCCAAGAGGTAGGAGTGGGAGGTTGTGGTTGAGGCATGTTTGATATGAAACAAGGAAATAATACAGTCAGTGAAATCCACAGAAACTGGAGTAGTTTTCTTCTCTGTAGCCATCATCCTGGAGTTTATTCTATCATTGAAACCCAGGATGACAATGTAACCACTCTAAATGTTGAAGTCCAGAGAGTTTTAATTATCTCTCCTCCCTAAGTTCTATTCCATGCACATGATGTGGGCTCTGGAGCCTAGAGAAAGTAAGCCAGCTTTCTTTCATAATGCAACCACACATGGCCTACTTCTGTTTGCTCATGCAAGATGTGATATACTTTATTTGATTTCATTAAGATTAATATTCTCAATGGGGATGAATTTTAGAAATAATGACACAATGTCTGCATTTCACAATGAAAGAATAGAAGCCCAATGATGTTAAAATCATTCTTATTGATACTGAAAGTCATTCTCATACAAAATAGTAGACAGGTGGTAATAGAACTGAGCCCAACTATCTCATGATTTCAGCTAAAGTAGGCATAGATCTGTTGATTCATTCATTCTTCCTTCAGTCAAGAAATGTTCAGTGGTCCACACCATGCACCAGGTACTATTCTCAACATACAATAAAAAATAATATGCTACTTAATTATTTTCTGTCAAACACCACTTCCAGCATGACAGGTTTATATTCTACATATTTTTTTTGCATTTAGGGTATTAAATAAACAAATTTACTAGAAATACACTGAAAACATAATTGGATTCTGTTGAATTTATGACCTCTTCATTTTTTAAAATTTCTCAGATGTATAAGGACATTCTATAAATTGAATATGCTTTTTGTCTTTGCCCTGCCGCTGTCTCAACTGGTTTGAATCTTCGTTCTCACAACTGCAGGACTCCAGAGCATTCTAATTGCTTCCTCTTCCAGCTCCTTTTACACAGGAACATCAGAGTAATTGTCCTATAGCATGAGATTGATTAAGTTACTCTCATTCATTTAAAAAAAAGTTAGAATTAAAAAAGAAAAAAAAACTTCGAATGGATTTTTATTCCTAATGAAAGAACATTATCTAAACTCACTGACATGCTATGACTAGCATGACATGAATGGGTTTCGATATCCCTCCCAGATTAATTTCCAACTGTGCTACCAGGGACCCCATGCAGTCACGGTACATACTTATTTACTGTTTATTTGAGGCTCTTTCACGCCTCTGTGCTCTTGCCCAGGTGATCCTGCTGCCTGAAGGACATTGACTTCCACCATCTGGAGAAATCCGACTCACTCCTGATGTCCCAGCTCTACTGTCACCTCTGTGAGTCCTTGTTTTTCTGCTCCCAAGCACAGATAGTTTGTCCACTCCTGTGTACTCCCAATAGCCTTAGTACATTTTGATTTTTTAAACTCTACACATCATTTGTTCTTCTCATGGAATACAGAGTCTTTTACATCAGAAGCCCTTCCATATTCATTCTTTGTACATCTAATGTCTGTCATAAATTACATCCCAAATAAATGTTTATTGGTGAATCCTTGTAATACTCCTAAATACACACACAAGACACAAATGCAATACACAATACTTGAAATGGGCAACCTGGAACCTAGTTATGGCCTTTAGAGTTTTTTTAACACTAAATTGAGAACTTAACTTGTCTTGAATTTGTAATGCACATCTCTGTTCTCATTTAAGAAAGCAGAACCGGAAATGAGTGACATTACATTTAAAAAATCACATAAACAAGATTTAGCCACAAGTTGGAACACAAATCTGATGAAAGTCAATATACATTTATTTGCTGAATAATGTTAACCCTTCTCAGGATTGATGCATAAACAGGAAAAGAAATAAAAATATAATGCAACATATTTTCTCTTTGCTTCTGCCTTATGTATACACTGCATTTTAATCAAGAAATAATACAGAGTTAAAAAGGTATAGAATTATAAATATAATACACTTTCTTTCCAAATAAGATTGGAAAATAAATGTACATTTTATCCCATAAAGAAGACATTAGGCAGCAGAGAACTGTAAAGCAGAGAGGGTTTCAGAAATGAGTCAGATAGAGGGAAGCAAATGAGGGTGTGTGCACACATATGACATACTTTACAGGCCTAGGTTACTATAAGACATTGAAACTATAATTATAGTCGACTTTACACAGTAAAATTAAACATACATGCACAGCAGGTGAGCTTACTCTTTAAGGGAACTGGGTCTTTATCAATTTTACATTAGATTTCACTGCACTGCTTATGAACACTTGTCTCTTAGCTCCCTTCTGTTGATTCTCTCTATATTTGTAAAGTTGTAAATGGCTCCCCTGTCCTCTTTATCTTCAACCAGGGCTGCATATAAGACATTTACAAGGATTATTAAGGATACCAACTCCTGGGCCCTCATCAGAAAGTCTAATTTAATTATTCTTGGGTGGGCCAGGTATCAGAAACACTTAAAAATCTCTGCAGGTAAGTCTGATGAGTAGCCATCATTGAGAAGTCCAGTCCTACACACCTTCCCTAGGAGATTCCTTCGATTAGGAGAGGCTACATTGCTTGCCATTGTGTTTACCATCTTTGCCTCTGGAACCTTAATACCTAGGTTTGAATCCTAGATCAACCACTAGGAAACTGTGAGACCTCAAGCAAATTACTTAACATCTCTGTTTTAGTTTCCTCATACCAAAAAAAAAAAAAAAAAGAAAAAAGAATACTCGTTTTATAGAAGTATTTAATCAGCTAATATTTATAAAGAAATTATAATAGTTTCCCACACAATATGTGCTATTTGAGTATATGTAAAATAAAATAAATACATATATACTCACTTTTTGCTCTCCTGCATCACACAGAGGGTGACAACTCCCAAACATATACACTAGTATGATTCCTGTCTTTAAGTCCCATACCTTAATATTTGAATATTATTTGAATATTGAATACTAATCTGGATTTTATCTCCTGTATGTTAGAAAAATGTGATTTTGAGATGTGTGTTTAAAATATATTAAAATGTAAACAAGTGGACTCTGACGATATTGGGTCACTTTATTAGAGACACAAGAATGAAGAGTTTGCATACTTATTAAACCTGCCTGAAGTAATCAGAAATTTTAAGGATCAAAAAAGACATATACCAAAAAAATCCTCCAGGATAGAAGTTATGCTCCCTTGACGTGTACTTCCAGGATCAGAGCAGGCAATTTGGTTTTCTCTGCCACCAACTCTGACTCTGCTCAGCCTGGCCTCAGAGTATCCTCTGGCACATGTAATGCTGTGACATCAACTTGTGATTTGTTATTCAGTCCAATGATCCAGAAGCACTCTAAGGTTATAAAACTTGCTTCCCAGATAGTCCTAAATATTTTAGATTATACATATTTACACCTTGTGATTCAAATGTACTTTGATGGATAAGTGAATCCATTTTAATGAGCACTTTCTCTCTCTGTTGTGTGCCAAGAATTCTATACCACAAACACCAATACAAACCCTAATGTCTGCTCCCAGCAACACATAACTGAACTCTGACTTCTAGTGATGGTACAATGTTGTCTCCTTTGTACTTAATGTAATTTAGAAATTATTTTCACAGAAGTTGTCATTGGGAAATTCCATAGAAATCATGAAAAAATGTATGAGCTTGGAATTCATTCACTCAATGGCTCTCAGCTATAATTCAGTAAGGTTTGTATTTTTGCTGTGTAGCTTTATATTCTTAAAGGATAAAGAAATTACTTCTGATTCAAATGCATTTAGCCAAGGTACTAAGGACCAGTTAATTAGAATTTATTTAAAACACACCTAACACACCTGAAATTATTTGTTTTTATTTGATTGGATGATTCTGCCATGTTAAGGGTAAGAGAGATCTATGTATATATGCATATATGTATGTATGTATCTACTCTATTATCTGTATCTATCTTCCTAACCATTTATCACTTTATCTAGTTTTAGTAAAAGGAAAAATGCAAACTGTGTATGTATGTATGTATATACGTATATGTGTGTACGTGTGTGTATACACCAGAAGTCAGAAGTATTGAAACCTAGAACCAGTTCTGCGATTAAATAGGTAAATGATCCTTTGCAAATTATTTCACTTCTGTAAGGATAGTACTGTAATTGTAGTGGATAATGTAGTAATCCTCCACAAAAAATTAATCCCACCTAATGGTAGGAACTGTTCATATACATATTCATATATCACTCTCTCCCTCACACTTCAGTATACCTTACAAGGAACTTGACTTCCATGGATGCATTTGGCTCAAGTCTAAACTAACAAACATGAACCTTTTTTTCTGGCTAATAATGATTGGTTCAGGAATGTAAATATAACCCATTTCAAGCCAATAAAACCAGAGGAGATATTTGATAGGACCTTCTAGGAAATGTTCTCTTTTTCTTTTTCTCTGCACTCTGGTGCACAAATGTCTGGCTGTAGTTATTTCAACATTTGGGGGAAACATGACTGGAGACACACACACACAAGAGGCCACACACACTTGGGAATTCCAGGAAAGGTGATGGGGAGTCTTGACCCAACCTGCCTGAACCTATAAGCATTTTGATGATTTGAGACCATACATCCCTTTTTGTATGAGATTGTATACTTGGTGATGGATTGGGGTTTTCTATTACTTCCGAATTAACAAAATTTTGGCAAGTCACTTAAACACTCTAAGCCTCTGTTGTTTCAAATTAAAAATGGGAGTACAAGTAGTAGGGTCCTCGTAGAACTCGTTCATGAGTTAATGCATGTAAATTGCTTTGCATAGTAAATGGCACATAGGGCACCCACGTCAAAATGGTTGTTAAAATTCTTCAACTTTATGATGATGGGCTACGATTTCCTTGTTTCCTTCTAATTCCAGTAACTCTTTCTGCAAATTGAAACAGAATCCAATCTTACCTCTTTTTTAAAATAACTTTTCCATTATTGCAGATTAGTCTTTTGGTTACAGGGCTTTGAACGTATCACGGCTCTGTCCAAATCCTTCGGTGGTATGTTATGAATCACTACACACAGTCTGAACTCTTTCAAAACCGTTCATAGTCTGATATCCATCTGGTTTTTTTTTTTTCATTCTAAACCTCAGCTCCTCAGTTTCTCCAAATCTCCCTTCTGGGAAATATGTTTTATCCACTGTTCAACAAAACTTAAAGCTCTGTCAATTCATTTTTGGGTAAGAACTCTGAGCCTCTCAACCAAGAACTGGAAACATATTTGAGTTCCATAAAGAGTTTGCAAAGTGTACATTAAACAATATATGTAAATCACCTGCTTCTGGTTTCTTCCACTATTGGCTCCTTCCTAGCCACTTCTCACAATCCAGTCTACCACTGGGTGTACTACAGACAAACTCATTCATTGTTTCACTTCCACAGAATACTTCCACTGGCTCCTTCCCTTAGTTGAAATCTTGCTTTCTCCCGAGCCTAGTACTGCCTATTAGCACATTTTAGGCCCACAACTGCCTTCCTTCAACTTTTCAGTACTGCTTCTGATTAACTGATCTTTTCTACCACCAGTGAAAGAGACTCCTCACGTCTACTTGTCTTCTTTAGGGGCATTGAAATTGGTTGATGCAAATCTCTTTCTTCAGGTTGCTTCCAGCTGTTGTTGGCTTCCTCAGCATCATTTATTCTTGGCTCTCTTCTTTCTTCCTTGATCACCATTCCTCAGTCTTCTTTACACACCCTTTTCCTCTCCCTGCCCTTTAAAGGTTCATGCACCCCAAGTTTTGTCTCTCATCCTATATACCTAACTCTACGGTATCACTCATATTTGCCTCCAGGTGCTAGTGACTGAACCATCATTTATATTTTCCAGTTGCTTAAATAACAAAACTACCAGTTAACTTGACCAAGATACATCCAATTTCTTGGTTACATTCTAAACTTCTTTTTAAATCACTTACTGTTTACATCCATTCCAGTCCCCTTTATTGACTAAACATTGCTAAAATGTGTTTGTACTCTTCATTCTGTCACTACTTTTCATCAAAATTTTACTGTTTCTTACCTGGATTATGACTTTAAGATATTAATAATCTCCCCGTTACCTCTCATAATCACCTACCATTCACCCTGTGTACTTAAAGCCACATTCATCTCTCAGAAATGCAAATTTGATTTTGTCCTCAGCATTATTTCTAATGCCTTTTGTGAATCTGCCTTTACCTACATTTCCAGGTTTATCTCTTATGAAACTTTCTGTCTACTTTTTGCTGCCTCAGTACAATATTATTTCCCTAAGACATAGCGCTACTTCATATCCTGCTCTTTATACATTGGGTTGTGGATATCAGAAAGGTCTCATTTCACCCAGGTGAACTTCAGCCCAAATTAAAAATTGGCCTCAATAACTCCTCTTCCAGAAACGCATTTCTATATGCTCACAGAGCGTCATGCCACGTCTCTCATGCTTCCACGAGGCAACAAGCACGCCATACAGAGTGAAGACTGCGTACTGTTCTTTTTTAATTCCAGTACCTATTATGGAGCTTGGTGCCCAATAGGTTCTTAATAAATTTCTCTTGAATAAGCTAATAAAAAATAAATGATTTTGGCTTAGAAAATATTTTTGATTAGCCCATGTTAGAATTTTCCAGTGAAGCCTTTATTACATCTCTTGACTTGGGTCAAAAACTCAATGTCCCCTGGTCTTAACCTTTATGGCAGTGATGCTGTTTTGCTGTCTGTTACAGAAATCAAAGGAGCAGCTTCAAATCAAAAGTGACTTTAGAACACAAAGTGGCAAAAAAATACAAGAAATCAATTACTAGCATGTTAGTGATCTCGACATATCAAGCCCTGCTAAATCTATCGAAGAGTGTATGATTCTATTCCCAGTTTTAAGGAAGAGAATAAACGTTTGTAAAAGCAAGGACTGTACTGAGTTCATATCTATGGAAAATTCATTACAATAAAGTCCAGAACTAGTTCTATCAGTTCCCATTACCTGGAATCCAGTGATCTTGATTATTGATTATTTCACAAACTCAAAAGATAGGATGATGCCACATGACTGCAATATTTAAAAGTGCTCAAAGATAAACATATATACTGATAGAAAGCATGTTCAGCTATAAAGTAGCAGTAATTTTAGCCATTATTGATTAACTAATCTTAGCTAATAGAGAAAGATGTGTTATTTGTGTGTAAGTACTGTGATTTAATATTTAGATTTTGTTCCTTTTGTGTTGCTGTGGTTAAATGTTGCAGTGATTTAGGCTGACATTTAGTTTTAGCAATTTTTAAAGAAATAAAAGACTTAAACACTTACAATACAGTACAGTTGACCCTTGAACAACACAACTTTGAACTGCTTGGGTCTACTTATATGCAAATTTTTTCAATGGTGAATATTACACTACTACATGATCCATGGTTGGTTGAACCCAGGGATGTAGAACTGTGGATAAGGAGGAACCATGGATACGAAGAGCCAACTATAAATTAGACCCAGATTTTCAACTGCATGTAGGGTAGAAGCCCCTAGCCCCTGTGTTGTTCAATTGTCATCTGTACTTATTCATTGTAATCCAACTCATCAGGGTAGAAATGTACTGCAGCTAAACAAAATTCAAACTTTACTAGGTTTCATATGTCTTCTAATCCAAATTCTCTCAACTGATGTGCAAATGACAATGGAAAAGACAAATAATCTGGTCTCAGTTTATTCATCTATAAAATGGGAGATTTGGAATAGATGTCTTTAGATTCCAGGATATAAACACATGTAGTAATTCTAGACAAAAGACCCTGATTAAATTGATAGTTAATAAGATTAAACTTTGATTGATTTATCAACTTTATTTTACTTCACCTAAGTTTTTATCAAATTGTCACTTCATATAAGTTTCTCTCCTGAGAATGGAACCTATGATTTGAATTTGAAAAAGTTATAGATATCTTTCTCATGGTAATGTATGTTTTCATTTAGAAACAAAACTTTAAAAGTTGGATGTGAGTTTTAAAACTCATCAATAAAGAAAAATAACATATGTATTATCACGACTTTATAGGACAGTGATCTGTTTATTAACCCCTTTGAACTTTCCAGAGTAACACATAAAAAGAAAGGTAAAAAACATTATATCACTAAACTATAATTTTAATGCATACTGTATGGAACATTGAACTTATTACCTGCACAATATATGCTAACAGGGAGACATTCCTGTTATTTAAATTGGTAAAATTTGATGCTACTTTAAAATACATGCTTGATGAAAAAATATGTCATAAATTAACTGTGCCATTATTTTCAAATAAAAGCTATATCTCAATTCACTTATAATTCTATTATTTATCATGAGGTTTTTTCCATCTTGCTAAAATTATTCCTTTCCCATATTTTGGTGAATATATTACTATATGGAGTTTTCATATACAGTATTTTTTAAAAAGCTTTCAAGTTGTAAGCCAGCCATAAAGTATAGTGCAGATTAAAAGACAAAAAGAGATTAAAAGCCTAAGAGACAGTGAGTTATAGCTAGATGGGATTATTCATGAATTTATTTTATGACCCAGTTGAGGAGGCAGAAAAGAGACCAAATGAAAAGTGGGCAGACAGCAGGAGATTATGCTCCAGAAGCACAAGAATATTCAGAATATTACAGTCATGTATTCGACTCATTTGATTTAAAAGTTAGATTGAAAACTTGGTGAAGGGCAATTTTGCTGGGTACAATTATGAATTATGGGTTTGTGGTATTAAAAAAGAAGCTGTGAGAAGATAAATTTCAGGAAAGGGTTTGATGTCCTTGTTTGTAAAGATTTAGCAGCTGGACGGAAGTTCATTTGCAAACCAGAGTCCTTAATGCATGCTGGGGCTGAGATTCAGTTCCAAGTTCTCCTCTTACTTCTTTAGAGCACTGAACATAGGGCCACATTCAGCAGAAGGTTTCATGTCTTTGAAGTTTTGGATAGCAGTTAGGTCCATTCTCTAAATCTACCCCGCTGAGAAGTTAAGAGTCCAAGAAAATTATATGTCCTGCTGCTGTGGTCTCCCTTGTTGTCTTGTCTGTAGATTCTCACAGTTTCCTTCCACTGGAGTCAGGCCCAGGAGCGTGGCTTTCTTTTAGTCTGTGACTTTGGGGAACAAAGCTAGGGCTCGTCTGTTGATTAGGATCATTCTCCAGTTAGGTTGCTCTACATATATTGCTTTTTGTCTTATTTTTTCTCTTTTGTCCTGATATTTTCTGATCCACAGGCATCCACTTCCTGTGAGTCCAAGTATTAGAATACAGGGTCCTACTAAACCCCATTTTTAGGATTTTCCATCTGAAAGAGAAAGATTCAGCATCTTATGGCTTCCATCTCTTAGTCTGAAGGGTGAGATGTTGCAATGAGGTGATGCCTTGAGTCTTCCATAATGTCCAGAGTACAGGAACCCAAGAACCCCAACCCAATAATATAGTGATTAAGGCTAAATACCAGGGCACCTCTTCAGATATGCTCTGGGAAGAAATTTCATTAGCTTTTCATTTATAGGGCCATCAATTAAGTGATCATTGTTGTGGCAGCTAATACTACACTGTGCACTGAGAATATAAGAATAAAAAAAAAGTAAAACCAAAAGAAAACTCTGATCTTAAAAGGTAGTATTCAAAGAACTTAAGTTTATTTTATGATTTCTTTTGTGGACTCAGAAAATTATACTCATCTCTACCTCCCTCTTCTTTCCTAAAAAAAAGTTAGAGTACAACAACTAATATATATTGAACTACCACAGTGTATCAAATATTGACCAAAAGATTTTATATGCATTATTCCATTTAATGCTTGAAACAATCCTATCTCCTATAATCACCTCCATTTTTACAAATGCTGAATTACTCTTGGTAAACTGTGAGGCTGGAAAAACTGGCAGTTGACAACAAAGACTTTGTCTTTAGCCACTCCCCTGAATCACTTCCAGGAAGCACAGGAACTCTTTGCAAAGTGACTGAGCTGTTCCATTTTGTTTGGCTATACTTGGTATAACTTTTTTCTTTTTTAATTTGGAATTGAGATTTTAGCAGTACACTACTTGTTTTAATGTTTATACTTTTCTAAGATATTTTGAAATCATGAAGTGTGATGACTCCTGCTTTGCTCTTCTTTCTCAAGATTATTTTGACTATTCTGATTTTTTTGTAGTTCTATATGAATTTTAGAATTGTTTTTTTCTATTTCTGTGAAAAAATGCTATTGGGATTTCGATAAAGATTACAATGAATCTGTAGACACTTTGGGTAGTGTGGCCATTTGAACAATATTAAGTCTTACAATCCATGAACACGAGATGTTTTTCCAATTATTGGAAACATCATTATTGTATTTCCAATTATTATTCTTTAATTTCTTTCATCAATGTTTTATAGTTTTCAAGATACAAGTCTTTCACCTCCTTTGTTAAGTTTATTACTAAGTATTTTACTCTTGTTGATGATATTGTAAATGAGGTTATTTTCTTAATTTCTTTTTTGGATAGTTTGTTGTTAGTGATAGAAATGAAACTCATTTTATAGTTTTGTATTCTGCAATTTTACTGAATTCATGCATTAATTGTAATAGTTTTGGGGAGCATTTTTAGGGTTTTCTACATATAAAATTATGCCATATGCAAACAGAAATAATTTTTACTTTTTCCTTTCAGTGTTAGAGACCTCTTCTTTCTTTCTTTCTTTCTCTCTCTCTCTCTCTTTTTTTTTTTTTTTTTTTTTTTTTACTTATTTGCTCAGCCTAGAACTTCCAGTACTATGTTGAAAGAACTTTTCAAAAGCGGGCATCCTTGGCTTCTTCCTGATCTTAAAAAGCTTTCAGTTTTTCACCATTGAGTAGGATGTTAGTTATGACCTTTTCAAATATGGTCTTTTTTATATTAAGGTAAATTTCTTCTATATACAGTTTGTTGAGTTTTCATCATTAAAGGGTGTTGAATTTTGTCAAATGCTTTTTTTCCATTTATTGAGATGATTATGCAATTTTTATCCTTCATTCTGTTAATGTGGTGTACCACATTAATTAATGTATGTTAAACCATTCTTTCATCTCAAGATAAAAATATAGGCCACTGAAAATGTATAGAAAGCTCAGAAATAAATCCATGCTTATAAGGTCAGCTGGTCTTTGACAAGGGATCAAAGAATACACAATGGGAAAGGATAATCTCTTTAACAAATGGTATTGGGGAAACCAGATATCCACATGCAAAAAGTAAAATCAGACCCTTGTCTTATTCCATACACAAAAATCAACTCACAATGGATTAAACACTTAAGTGTAAGAACCGAAACTATAGTGAAAACATAAGGGAAAATCTTCATGACATTGGTTTAGGCAGAGATTTTTTGGATATGACTCCACAAGCACAAGCAATGAAAGGAAAAGTAGACAAATAAAACTATATCAAACAAAAAAGCTTCTGTACAGCAAACAGTCAACAGAGTAAAAAGGCAACCTAGAGAATAGGAAAAAAGTTGCAAATCATATATCTGGTAAGAGGTTAATCTCCAGGATATATAAGGAACCCTACAAACTGATAGCAAGAAAACCTACAGGCAATTTGATTTAAAAATGGGCAAAGGACTTATAGACATTTCTCCAAAGAATACATACAAATGTTCAACAGTTATATGAAAAGATGCTCAATACCATTTATCAACTTGGAAATGCGAACTGCAACCACAATGAGATATCACCTCACACCTATCATGATGGCTATTTTTTTTTTTAAGGGCATGTAGGTTAGGATGTGGAGAAATTGGAATTCCTGTCCCTTGTTCGTTGTTAATGGGGATGTACAACGATGGGAATGTAAAATAATGCTATGGAAAACAGAATGGAAATTTCTCAAAAAATTAAAAATAGAACTACCATATGATAGAGCAATGCCATTTCTGGGTATACATCCAAAAGAATCGAAATCAGGTTCTCAAAATGATATCCACACGTCCATGTTCACTGTAGCATTATTCACAGTAGATAAGATATAGAAACAACCTAAATGTCCATTGACGGATTAATGGGTGAAAAACATGTGGTATATAGGTACAATGGAATATTATTCAGACTTAAAAAAGAAGAAAACCTTTCCATATGCAACATCACAGAAGAACCTGGAAGACATTATGCTAAGTGAAATAAGCCAGTCGTAGGACAAACACTGCATGATTCCACTTACATAAAGTATTAAAATAGTTAAATTATAAAAACAGAGAGCAGACTGTTGGTTGCCAGGGGCTGAGGGAGTGGAGAAAGGGATACTGCTGTTCAATGATTATAAAGTTTCAGTTCTACAAGATGAACAAGTTCTAGAGATCTGTTATACAGCATTCTGCCTGTAGTTAATAATACTATGTTGTCCACTTAAAATTTTGTGAAGAGGACAGATTTCATGTACGTTGTGCTCTCACCACAATAAAGGAAAAAGGGTTATATTACACTTCTTTGTTAATTCAAGTGGTCAATATTGTTTTGTTAAACTTAGTATTACTTTTAAGTTTTAGTCTGCCTGATATTAAATGATTACTAGTGGACCTGTAAATATATATAAAATAAAACTTTCAAACGAACTGAATACTTAGAAAGTGTACAAGAAATTGTCAAAGTAGCTACACACACCTAAGAATAAATAGGAGATATGTACATTGAGGCCTGGATATTTTTCTTTTAATCTTACTATTTATAAGTCTAGCACCTTTGAAGCCCATATGTTCACTTTCAGAAAAAGTGGAAATTAATCTTGTATATAAGCCCTGATTTTACAGGCATTTTGACACTTCATGATTTTTTGATTTGAAAATTGAAGATAAATAATAGGTGTCTTAAGCTGAAAATAGATTACAAAGGAACTTTTTAAAGATTAGAGCAAACAATATTGCCAATATTTAATTAAGAAGCAATGCCTAGGGCTTCCTTGGTGGCGCAGTGGTTGAGAGTCCGCCTGCCGATGCAGGGGACACGGGTTCGTGCCCCAGTCCGGGAACATCCCACATGCCGTGGAGCGGCTGAGTCCGTGAGCCATGGCCACTGAGCCTGCGCATCCAGAGCCTGTGCTCTGCAATGGGAGAGGCCACAACAGTGAGAGGCCCGCGTACCGCAAAAAAAAAAAAAAAAAAGAAGCAATGCCTAGGCTTCAGCATTACATTTTTAGCACCAGTTATTTTCAGTGGATTTTTTTGTTTGTGATAAATTAATAAATTAGACACTGATGCCTCATGCTGATTCTCCCATTACGGGAAATCATACTTTGTCTGAATTTACTCTTGTCAAGATGTTTGTGATATCTATGTAGTTTGCTTTATTGCTACACACTCACACAGACACATACAAAGATCATGTGGAACAATTGTGGAAATTATCAAAAAGATGTATTATCATTATTATTCTATCAATGTTTTCAATTAAATTTTTAATCAGGAAAACCCAAGTCGTTTGAACCAGAAACAGATTGGCTGTACTGCTTTTGCATTCTGGCAGGTATCTATGTCTTTTCATTTATACTGAAACTACTATACTGAATTGCTAAACTTTTTATAGTGCTATATTAGGCAACATTCTGTTTTCATTATTCAAATATAGTATTCACCTAAATTTTGCAACTACCCTATCAGGCAATAACTTATTATAATAGGCTCTGTTCTAAGCACTTCCTTTATATTAGTGCATTTAATCCTCACAACAATACTGTGAGAAAGAAACTATCATCTACTTTTTACAGGTGATGAAACTAAGGCAACGAGGCTTACATCATTTGCCCAAGTTTGAAAAACTTTAGAACTAGCTTATGATTCAGTTGGTCTGATTCCTCAGCCACTGCTCTGAATCACTGGTTAGGTCACAGCAAAATGGTTATGTTCAGATTGAATTGGGTTGGGTAGCTAGAAGCATAATTTTTAGCTTCAAAATGGTTCACTCTTTTAAGAAAAGATTTGTTCAAGCTCCCCAATATATGTTCAAACACTATTGCTGGTAGCAAACTTGAACGCATGGCTTGGATAATATAATATCATATTTCACCATTCTGAATTGGAGTTGCATCTCAATACAAGTCCCGTGTATTGATTTATATGTATAAATTACAAATATATTTTAGTTTATCAAGGAATAAATTCATATGGCTAAAAGCAACAATACCTAGTTCATTTGTTACATTTGTTTTATATAAATGTTTTTGGTTTTTATAGAGTTTTAATTATATTTCTTCTTTACACTCTATTTTCTTTACTATATCATCAGTGCATTACAAACATTCCAAACACTAATTAATATCAGTATGTTATTAAATTCTTATTTTCTCAAGTAGTTCTCCCCACCAACCTTCCATCCACCTGCTTTCCTACACTGCTTTGCTGGATGGATACCTCAGATGTGTCCATGTCATGTTTTTTTTTTTTTTTTTTTTTTTTTTTTTTGCGGTACGTGGGCCTCTCACTGTTGTGGCCTCTCCCGTCGTGGAGCACAGGCTCTAGACGTGCAGGCTCAGCGGCCAGGGCTCACGGGCCCAGCCGCTCCACGGCATGTGGGATCTTCCCAGACCGGGGCACGAACCCGCGTCCCCTGCATCGGCAGGCGGACTCTCAACCGCTGCGCCACCAGGGAAGCCCCTCCATGTCATGTTTAATTCTTTCTTGGTTTAGTCCCTTATTTTTATTTCTTTTTATTTATTTATTTTTTGCAGTACGCGGGCCTCTCACTGCTGTGGCCTCTCCCGTTGCGGAGCACAGGCTCCGGACGCGCAGGCTCAGCGGCCATGGCTCACGGGCCCAGCCGTTCAGCAGCATGTGGGATCTTCCCGGACCGGAGCACGAACCCGTGTTCCCTGCATTGGCAGGAAGACTCTCAACCACTGGGCCACCAGTGAAGCCCTAGCCCCTTATTTTTGAAGAAGGAGATCCTAGTATGATTCCCAAACATGTATTGGGAATGTTTTTTGTATATGTACTTCCTTGAATTTATCCTTGGAATAGATTTGATCACCTGGATTGGTCATTCTTGGTTGGAAATCATCTTTCTTTATAACACAAAATCCATTACTTCATTGACTCCTAAGGTTCATCCTGTTTCTATGCTGCTCATGAGAAGACTAATGTCATTCTCATTCTCCATTTAAAGTGAATTATTTGGTAGTGTATATATGTCCATGCCACTCTCTCACTTTGTAACAGCTTACCCTTCCCCCTTCCCATATCCTCAAGTCCATTCTCTAGGAGGTCTGTGTCTTTATTTCCGTCTTACCCCTAGGTTCTTCATGACTTTTTTTTTTCTTTTTTTCTTAGATTCCATATATATGTGTTAGCATACGGTATTTGTTTTTCTCTTTCTGACTTACTTCACTCTGTATGACAGACTCACGTAAAATAGATAGCTAGTGGGAAGCAGCCGCATAGCACAGGGAGATCAGCTCGGTGTTTTGTGACCACCTAGAGGGGTGGGATAGGGAGGGTGGGAGGGAGGGAGACACAAAAGGGAAGAGATATGGGAACATATGTATATGTATAACTGATTCACTTTGTTATAAAGCAGAAACTAACAAACCATTGTAAAGCAATTATACCCCAATAAAGATGTGAAAAAAATAAATTAATAATAAACATAAAGTTAATTATTTGCTTGTTCTCCTCTTTTTATTTTGATTTGTGTGTGTGTGTGTGTGTGTGTGTGTGCTTCTTTTTCCCCTCTGAAATTTTGGAATTTTCTCTTAATCATTGGCATTCTGATATTTTCGTCTCTTTTTTTCATTCATTATTCAGGGTGTCCACTGGGTGAATAATTTCAACCTACTGCTCATATCCATAGATTATATGCCTCTTATACTATTTCTTTCATAATTGTCTCAGCTTCTCTCAGTCTTCTCTTTCTAGACCTATTATCCTTAGATGCTCTTGACTGATGATTTTCCTTATTCCTTCCTCACATTTAAAAAAAATTAGACACTGTTCTATTCCTTGGAAAATATCTCATTTTTTTCTTAAATGTGTCTCCAAATATTTCATAATAGGCAAGATCTTTCTTTTCTCTTTTTAATGATTTATGTTGTAGTTTTCCTAAAATGTATGATGATTTTTGATTTGGGCTCATCTTTTAAGATGGAACAATAAAATCCTTTTGACGGCTCTGCGTGTATGGTCAGAATATGTTTCTTTAGGGCAGAGCCAGATCAATGTACCATGGTCTAATGGTGGGCTGAGAACGTGTTATAAGTTTGGTACAGACTTGCCTCTGCCCATGAAGCAACGAGCCAGTACTTGTGGTCATCACTGTTATGGAGCCAGTAGTTTCCTCCAGTGTTCAATGGAAATGTTCTTATTATCTACATGTGTTTTGATATGACAATAGCAGTATTTTATTAATATCACTATTTATGTAATCAACTGATAAGGAAAGGTATAGAAAGTTCTTATTAGGATTTTCAGACTTGTGCAAATTTATTTGAATTGATTAAATTTATTCTTTTTTTTTCTAAATTTGACAATATCTGAGAAGACTTTTGATTATGCTTCCATTGTTCTTTACCTCCCTACATTAGAATTATTCCCTGATGATGATTCTTTGAATCTCCTTCACTTACTCATTTGTTGACCCCTTACCTGAGTGTTATTTTTAGACTCTATATGATATGGTGGATAAAATATGTAAATAAGATGTTTATGATTATTTGGTAGAGATGGAAGAAATAAATAACCATAATGTAAAAATATAGTATATTTAGTATTATGAAAATGTAGCTGAAGGAGAAAGGAATTCCATTATGATAGACCAGATAAGATTTCTCCACTCTAAACTGTGTCTCTTATTTAGAGCTTAAGCAATGAATATTGATACCACTGAAATAACATTTAGGTTTGCATAATTAGTGGTGCAAAGTAATTGATGAAATCAAGAATGTTTCATGTCCGTATATGTATATTGTTCACATGTATATGCTTTTAAAGAAATCTATTTATCTATCTATAATTTGGCAAATGTCTTAGCATCTCTAAGCTCTGTTTTCTTGTCTGCAAAATATTAATAATTAAAAATACATATCTCCAGAAGTTATCTTCAAATGGAAATCTAAGGAAGAGAGAGGTTAAGATAGTTTTCAGTGCTCATATATCAAATAACTGGTAAGCTGTGACAAGGTTGCAGATCTGATTGACTCTGAAGCCCACACTCAAGTTATAGACACGGCTTACCATTTCTAAGCACCATGTAGCCCAACAGCCCCCATCTATATATAAGAAGATTGTAGAATCTTCTCCCACCTATGTGTAGAATGGTCTTAGGCTCTTCTCCTTATCAAATGCCTCTTACCCCCATAGCTTTTCCTATAGCCCTGGTTCCTTTAAGTAAAGTAACCACAACTACAAATCTGAACAGTCTAAACAAAGGGTAATGACTTTAGATCAGTGTTTTAAACTTACTTTACCAGATAAGATATGCATTTTATGTTACAATTTAGAATGTACTTAAACAGGTTCAGTAAGATACAAATCCCTCCAAGCAGACATTTTGTCTGTTTTGTTCACAGTCGTATGTATCTCTTGTATCTAGAACAGTGCCTGGAATACAGTGATCAATGAGTTTTTGTTGAAAATTATATACATATATATGCATATATATGTGTGTGTGTGTATGTGTGTACATATATATATTCATTAAGTTATAAAATAAGAAATCAATTACAGGATGCCATTCCAAGTACTCTAAAACCAATGATATGAAAGTGCTTGGTTAGATCTATTTTTAACAAGCACTCATTATGATTCTCATCTTGAAGACATTTTGAGAAACATCATAAAGTTTCACTCCTTAATGAGGTAGGATGTTGCCAGGTCCCTTCCAGAGGTGTGCGACACTGCTAACGGCTAACTCTCCAGCCCTCTTTTACACATTTTCTTCTGAGACTTTGGAGATACTTCTCTAATGCCCAGATTCCCACACAGCCTTGTTTGAATATTGCATCTTTTTGTCTTCTTGTCCCATTACCAGGAGGGTCAAAACTTCTCACAACCAATCAAGTTTTCTTTGCATTCCCTACTCTCACCAAAAGTCCCTATTTCATCCATGTGGCTAACCTCAATGGTTCATGCATGTGTGTGGAGGTGGATGCTTACATACATATGGATGTGTGAATTTGGGGGTGACTGTGGAAGGCATGAAAAGAGAAAGTGATGCCATCTCATCTGAATTATTTCCCAAATTTGACAGATCATTACTATCACCTGAGTAGTTTATTTATTTATGCTTTAAATACAGATTTTGTTTTACTCCATCACTGGAGATTCTGAGAATCCATATTTTTATATATCCCTATTAAATTTTTGATGATTTAGGAACTTGTACCAAAAAAATAAGCAAAATGTGTACCCCATTTTATCCATGCTATATTCTCTGACTTTAAGAAATTTGCAATCGAATTGTAAGATACACAAAACAATTAGAACAGTGGACCAGACAGAACATAAATTTATGACAATCAAATGAAAAATGGTTTGATGAGATTGATCTACATGTTTAGAGTAGTTGGGAAAGGTTTGTGGTGCACAGGTGACTGAACTTTGAATTTGAATAATGGGTTTGGAGGAAAGGAGTGTTGGAAGAAAACTGTCCAAGTGATGAAAGTGATATAAGTGAATACCAGAAAGTAGAAATTAACGTGTTCCTCCAAACACACAAGGGAATTGCTCAGGAATAGTATGAGTTGTATTAATAAAGAAAAAATGAAAATAAAAATGAATGGGTTCAGAATCTGGGTTATTATCTCTCCAAGGTCCTTAATCCACACATTTACAAAAATTTCTTGAGAGTATACTATGACCCTCAATCAAACTGTTCATGTTATTTTGATCAACAGACAAAATAGCTTTCAATATTTGGAGAAGACAATGTTAAAAGGATTTCTTCTATCACAATACAAAATATTTAGCTATCAACAATGAAATCGTCTAACTACCTATAATATTATTACCACAAAATTAACTATTCTTTTATCTCTCTAATTTTTTAAGTGCCAATTCACTGGCTCCACCTCACCAGCATTTAAGATAGTAAATGGCAGATTAATAAAAAGATGGCAGGCAGACAGTGTGCTGATATTAATAGATGGCTGACAAACCATTACCCTTTCTCTGCATGATCATCAATGATAACAGGAGACACTTCTGATGGTTATAAAGGTCTTCCTCACACATTAAAAAACTTGCCTCCTGTGATTTTTACCAAGTTGTCCCCATTTTGGAGACAGAGGATCTATAGCTCACATGATGACCTTCAAATATTGGAAGTCAGCTGTCATGTTCGTCTTTATTCTTTCTTCTTTTCTTCCAGCTGAACACTCCACACTCTTCAACTATTTCTTGTATAACATGGCTTTTCAGCATGTCCTTGTTCTGCTTCCCCTGGTCCCTCCGATACTGCTAAATGTCACTCCTGGCTCCAGAAATGAATTCTTGAGTTGTAGAAAAATCAGTACCAGGTTGTGTGAGACTGCCCTTTATATTAATTCAATCAGAATCGGCATTAACTCCATTAGGTAATGGAATAAGGCTACCCTTGGCCCCGTGCTGGGAGTAGATGGCATAAGCGGGAACTGCCACAAATCTAGTTTTTCTTCTCTCAGCCCCAGGTTATCTTTCAGCTTTTTTCCATGAGCACTAATTAATGAGACAATTAATTGAGCGCTCAGTCTACACAAAAAGCCTGAGGGTGTAAGATAAACAGATACATTCAGGAGAGTCTTAGAAGAGAGCTAATTAGCCAGTTTGGGGCTGTAATATACAGGCAAAGACTTGGTTATAATATATGCAAAGGTTAACTTCTAAATTGATGTTAACCTAGTTGTGTAGAGGATCTGAGAAAGAGAGGACATATGCTTTCCTTTCTTTTTTCTCCCAGAATTTTGTTTAATACAAATTCTGATTATTAAATGTCTATTTCTTTAAAAGAAACATGGAGATTTCTTAGTTTTCAAGGTTTAAGGAGATAATTATTAGTTAATTGCAAACACCTCACGTGTTAGCTCATCGATAACATACTTCACTAACACCAGAAGATAGAGGTCACCTCAGTCTAGAAAATAATGTACAATGTTTTTTCTAAATACAGAAGCAATACATCTTTATAGAAATTAAATTCAGTCATAATCCCAATATCTAGGACTATTTCTGATAATACTTCCAAGTTTTATTGTCATTTATCCACAGATTTAAGTAAATTGATACATACTACTCATAATACATTAAAACCTACATTTTAAAATTTAATAATAGTGAGAACCATTCAGTTTTTAAATATTATTGATGACATACTTTTAATAAATACGCAGTATTTCAGCAAATGAGTTATCTCACTATTTTAAAAAAACTAATCCATCATTAATGTCATCTAGTTTATTTCTTGCTTTCACCATTATAGATAATGGCACAATGCATATCCTTGCATATACAAATAGGCACATATTAGAGAATTAATTTATTCTTAAATAGGTACTAAGTATTTAAAATAGAAAAGAATATCTGATTATATCTATATCTATGTATCTCATCTATATCTGATCTGATGGGAAAAGGAGTATATTTAAAATGCTACTCATACATATATATATATATATATATTTGCAGTCACGGGCCTCTCACTGTTGTGGCCTCTCCCGTTGCGGAGCACAGGCTCCGGACGCGCAGGCTCAGTGGCCATGGCTCCCGGGCCCAGCCGGTCCGCGGCATGTGGGATCCTCCCGGACCGGGGCACGAATCCGTGTCCCCTGCATCGGCAGGCGGACTCTCAACCACTGAGCCACCAGGGAAGCCCGCTACTCATGTTTTTAACTAGGAAGCCCGCTACTCATGTTTTTAACTAGGAAAATAGAAGATCAACATGCCTCATCATACATAACACTTTTTATATTTTATCTCAAACAGTTTTCAATTAAAAAAAGAAAAATGACACGTTTTAAAAAAATAGTATTAGATAATAAAAGTACTTAATTTTAAAAAGGTCTTAATTTCTGAGCCCCAAAATGTGTAAGGGATTTTTTTTTTTTTAAATAGTAATGTAATTGAGCATAACAGAGTGGGCGAGGGATGTCTGGTTTCCCACTCTTTGCAGTTCAGATCTGGAGGCCCGCCAGGCTCGGAGCACATTCCCCTCCCTGTCAGAGGCAGTTTTAACAAAGCTGTAATTGCTGTGCCTGTAACCAGACAGGCCAACATCGCCTTTCTGGGGTTTATCTTTAGAAAGAAAAATATTACCAGTAATATACTGTGAAGCTAGACTCTTGAAGCTGCTCTTACAGAAGTCACGTGAAACAAAAAATTTCACCCAAAGGAACCTTTTTCTCGTGCAGGTATTCCCATGTGTGAAGCCTTGATAACACATGTCATCACTGTCTTGAATGTTGAACAAAATGAGGAAGACATATTTTTCCGCTCTTTGGCATTCTAGACATCACTAAATATACATGTTTTTTTTTTTCCTCTCTGATGTAAGAAGTTACCATATCCACAAAAGTAATACTACTGTTTCTCTATGTAGATGATGAAGAACAACTGCCTTTACCTAAAACAGTTTTTGTGCTTGCAGCAGAGGCTGGAGCTGCTGTTCTCAGCATATAAGTTACCAACTGGCAAGGTTTGACTTTTACTGCTTATGGAATGCGGTAAAGTATCAGGTACAGCCTAAGGCACTTCCTTTTATAATACAAGCCATATCTGATCAACAAAATATAAATCTCAAAGCTTCATTCTATGTTTCAGGAAATATAGGAAGGGCTTATAAATGATTGATGCTTAATCAACGTCAGTCATAATGTCCTACTTTTAGCTTTGCCAAATTATAGCAAGCACTCACACTTTGTGTGTGTTTGGGGCACGGGGGAGGTGTCTTATGAGTATTTCTTTGTATTTAGAATCTAAGCAACTATTGTACTTTAACGGTTAAGATTTATTTCCCTCACTAATCTCCCCATTTCAGGCACATTACCCAGCACAGCATCTACCACAAATATTGGGTTGGCCAAGAAGTTCTTTAGAGTTTGTCTGTAATATTTTATGGAAAAAACCCAAACGAACTTTTTGGCCAACCCAATAGTTAATTAATGGCTACTTAAATGAGAATAACTTTTCATGAATCAAACTTGAATAAATGTGTAAAGTCAATACAATTATTTCAATGATTTGGTATAATAGTTAATGGCAAATAAGAAGAGTAAAAAGACCTGCGTTCTTACTTTCAGATAATTATTTGGTTAAGAAAGGATTTCAACTGGTGTATTTCTCATGTGCTCTCACTCTTCTAATGTACACTGGACTTCAAACTCAGTGGAGAATGATAAAAGATTATTATGAGTTTTATATTTATTTATTTGAATTTGCATGTTAATAAATAAGATGTGTTCCACCCCCATTAAAGCACAATTACACAGTTACTCAAGATATGTAGATTTTGCAATAGTGATGTACATAAAGTACAAGACTCTGTGATCTCCTATATATTTGAAAAATAGAGTAGCTGAATCAAGCTTATTTTAGAAGACTGTATCAAAAATACAAGGACGCTGTCAGGTATAGCTTATAAAGTAAAAGTAAATAGCATTATTTAGAAAAAGGAAAAATAGAAAATTTAAATTAAAAAAATTAATATAGTTTTATATTAAAGCAATATAACAAAATAAAAAAAACTAGTTGAAAGAGAGAAAAAAAGTCTAACTTTTTACAATTGTCATATCTGTTGTCAGTGTTACCCAAATTACATAAATATTATGTCTTCGTAGAATGTAGAATAGAATTCCAATCAGTGATGACATTTAGTCCAAAAGTTAATATGTCAATATACCCAAAACACCTTCCCAAAAGAATGACCCACCATATGGTGTATGTAAGTAACTTACATATATCATAATTGAAGTGCATATTTCTAAATATCATAATTGCATGCATATATCATAATTGCAATGTATAGTTCTATATTAAGAATAGGATCTCATAGATTTTAGTGGGTTAGTATAACATTTGAGATAATGAACTAGGAAAAGACCAAGTGTTGCAAAAAATACACCCTCAGGTGTTTGACACTATGTTCCAATCCCTTTTACATCTGAAACAAAATCAATTTACAAATATGGAGTTTTCAGGCCCAACCCTATTTTTGGAAAATTCAACAAGAAGTATTAACATTGCATCCATCACAGACTCAAAATTCCTGAGCTAAGTCATCTATGTTTGGATGAGGCCAAGTAGCTGAGTTTATCTCTGTGTGGGACAGTAAATGTTTTCTTCGAGTAAATCAATATTCTCTCGTGCAGTTCTAGATTTACTTAATTCTTCTTGTTAAGAGTACCTTATTAATCATTTCAAAACAAGGCAAGAGTGTGGGGCTGGATCAAATCAAAACTTCAAAGGAAGGGAGGAAGGAAGGACTGAAGAGAAAAAGAGAAACCTAGGAAAAACTCTAAATTTATTCTTAACTGATGGCTATTAATTTGAGTTCTTTTGGACTTGTTCTCACTCTGTGCTGGGAAATTTAGCTGCCCCTGACTATGATGACAAGCTGATACCGGACACTCAGCTTTAAATTAAATTGCTTTGACTTCAGACTAATAAAATCATATTTAACTTCTTACCATTATATCAAAAAGTAAGAAGGATTATAGAACTGAACTCTAGTTTGAGAATAAAAAATGCATAATGTTTTGAAATGACTCCTGTGATAATTTTAGTAATTCTGTTTGTTTTTATTTAATAATAAAAAAAGCTAATGATTGAGAAATAACTTCTGGGTTTAGTCATACTGATATTTGGCAAGGCTCAGGGTGATTATCAGTCATGGTGATGAGCTATCTTGTTGCTTTAACATGATTTCTCCTGGAATGCAACAAAATCCCCTTAGAGAATCCTACAGCTGTACAGTGGATGGTGATTTTAGGATGGCAGTAGAATAGGTGGCGTATTTCATTGTTGTCACTTTTCTCAGGTTTCGCAATCATATGCAGATAGTTACTTAGATCCAGAGATTAATTTGGATTGAGAAAGAAATAAACTTTCCTCTTTTAGTCTAATTTTATTCATCAGAGTATTGAAAGCCATAAATTCTTCCTGTGGCAGAAACTCATGTCATATATTAGAAATGTTTATTCTGATGTAAATACAGGAACATAAATAACTATGTTTATAAAAATGTTGGTACCAAAGTAAATTTGTCTACAGTGAGAAATATTTTGGAAACTCTAGTAGGAAATGGTCATCAGGGATCTGATCTATGGGTCTTCTGATCCTCAAAGAAACTGTGATGCTGCCTGAAGTGGTATTAGGAAAAGCAAAAGTATATTGTTTTCTGTTTTCTTCCTTACAAAAGCTGATGAATCCAATAAATGTACTTAACTAACAACATAATTAATAAAATAATTATATCCCCAAATTTATTAATATGATGTAATGTTCAGAAAGTGTAACCAAACAATCAGCAATGCTTCACGTAGAATGGATCTTGCTCTGGATAGAAGGATTGAGTAGATCAAGGTTGCCTTTGATGGCTGTACCCCCATTATCTACCACTTACCAGCCATTTAACAACATTCTCCTGCATCTCGCTCTCATCCCTATCTTTTGAACATCCATATCTACTAGCAAGCATCTCATTTGCACTGCACTTTAAATGACTTAGAACAGTTTTGATCATTACCTTGCAAATAATTGTGAAATTGCAAGCATGAATGGATGGTCCAAATGGGTTTTTGCAGGAACTATTTAGTCTAAGCTGTGGTTGAGGGCAGAAGACAGGATTCAGGAATTACACTAATAAGCATCTGAAAAAACAAATGGCCACAATAAAAGGAAAATTCAACAGGGTGGGAGAAGAGAACGAAATTGGCTCCAAAAGTGCACAAAGAATTTATATAGAAATGGGCACATAAAAGAAGGGGCACGTTCAGACACATCTCTTTATGAGCACAGACACACCTAGAGGAATATTTGGGCTCTTCTTCTTGTTCAATAGTGCTGCTTACATTTTATAGCTGTCTCTAACTGTCAGCAGCTGTATCTAATGACATCTTTGAATGTGTGCAGTACTACAAAATTAGGTTTTTTTGAGCTATTCAACTTTTCAAAAAATTCCAAATATTTTTGAAATTTTGATCCATATTTATTGTAAAATGTACAAGTGTAGAGTCACACTAAGATTGTTTTTAACAAGTGCTGTATATTTTCACATTTGCTACAATATAAAAACAAATGTAACATTTAGAATTAATTACATAACCCTTCCCCACTACTGGTGTTGAAACCTAGAAGCATTATAGATAAACTGAAATATTTCCTTAAGCAAATAGTTAACTTACATACGATTTTTCTCTGTGTCATTAGCCAGAATTGAGGAATAAAGGTTTTACTTCTTAGAAGCAGGATTCAAGTTTTATACTTTAATTAATTATTCACTCAAGAAACCATTTATTTAATACTTGTGAATGGGGCTGTTGTAGGTGCTGGTACATTGAAGTAATTAAGGGAAATAGATCTAAAATGAAGTATAATTGATGTTTAGTAAGTGTAGAAATATACTTAAGCACGCACATATAATACATACAACAAAATAAATTGCAATGGGTGTTTAATCAGTGTAGAAATACAGTAAAACACACACACACACACACCAAACTAAACACAATTTGAAAAAAGGGTAACCTGACTTTTTTTACTCTGGTAAATCTGTTCATAATTTTTATCCAAATCATATAAGAGCATTGCTTCTTTTTTGAATTTAAAATGCATTTGAAACTTCCAAAAGGTTTTTCTGACCAAGCTTTGAAACCAAGATAGAGTTGTTTGATTTATTATCTTTATCTCTGTAGAACATATAAAGAAATCTAATATTATCTGCGTAAATCTCTTTCTGGATGACTTTGACTGTTTCTAATCCCTCCAAAAGCTCCCATACATAAGAACGACTGCATAGAGCATAGGTGGTTGATAATATTTGCTCAAGTTAATTAAAATGTGAGGTAAATTGAATCTGTATACTAAATAAACTGAAAAAGGACTGGTTTTCAGACAACTATTACTTTTTAACCTGCTATTCTACTACTAATTAGTTGACTTTTTAAACCATTTAGCTTTATTTGTTATAAAAGGGGAGGCTGGAAGACAGTTTAGGTAAGAGAACAGAGCAAACGAGAAGAGATCAATTTGTATGAAGCTTCCAAGGACTTTCTGAGAGACATAGAATATACCTCCCTCCACCATCCACCCTCGACGCCCTGCCCCTCACACATCCCTTCTGCAGGGATACTAATGGGGTTAACGTTTGTGGTCCAAATGAAAAATGTAGCAAGGAAGGGCATTACAGTTCCATGAGGGAAGAAAATAAGAAGCCAGAAATTAGTAGGCTTGTGCTAGCGCTGAGTAGAGAGCAGAAATTAAGGCTCTGAATCCACGTATTTTATTAATGCATGGAGCCTTTTAGGCAGAGTGCACACAGAGGACTCATCTTTCCATTAAAAAACCTACTGTTCCAGAAACAAACTTCAGTCTATTAGAGCAGCAGGGTATTTTCTCTAAGCTACAAAGGTGACATCATGGGAAACTGCATCACTCTTTTAGCCACGTTGCTGCTCTTTCTTTCTTTCCTCAGGGGCCAGCTGAGCTGCTGACAACAGACCACCTCTTGCCATTTGAAGTGTGTCAGAGCCCAGGGGGTCTCTGTTCTCCACCTGCAGCCACTGAGGAAAGGGAGCCCAATCCTACCATCCAGAAAGGGTCAAGTCCTGCCAAGTGGGCAGGTATAAGTACCCATCATTTCCTTCAACAGATTGTGCATGATGGTAAAGATATTAAGAGCACCCCATGCACCGGAGCAAACAGAGCGTGGGTGCACCCATTACAGCACTGGACAGGGCCCCTCAAACCTCACGTCCATTCAGCAATGTGTGCCTCTTCACTGCACCCCGGGTTCCAGGAAAAGAATGAACCAGACAAACAACCCCCTTCCCTTGGGAGCTACCGGCTACCTTTAGGGAAGGCAGATGGGCTTTCATGGCTCCACTTAGTTTCAGGTTTAAGAGATGAACTCTGGTCATAAATGAGGCATGCTCTCTGCCCTGTCAGCTGGAATGATAACCAATCATATGTACTAAAATGGATAAAGGTTTGAGAGTCACCAAAGGACTGTAAGAATGTGTGTGTGTGTGTGATCTTGAAAAATTATAATACATGAATCTTTCCTATAAACAACCAATATGTTTAATACCAGCTCTTTTCCAAATATAGATTGTTATCTTCACAGCTTGGGCAATTAAAATGTGGCAAGCAACATGTTTTCCCCAGCTAAAATATCTAAGAGATGGCACACTCTTTCCCATACACATAGACAATTTCAGAAGCTGTCGCATGAATATGATGCAATACAGCTTATAACAATTCTCAGCAGACTATGGGAACTCCACCTCTTTTGCTTCCATTCCCCTATAAAACATCAGGTTGCCATAATAACCTTTAAAGACTGAACTCGGTGGAAGCACTGAGCGCAGTTCAAGGTAATCCACAGTCTAACTGATGTGTAAACAAACATAATTTAGCTGTCATTTTGAAATCAAGAAAATATAAACTCCCTAAGATTGAGAAATGTCTGAAAATGTATGAGACAAAAGTAACTATTACTGAATGACTGACAGATGGCTAAGCTTGCTGACACTCCAGGCTTCCCAGACACTTTAGAAAAGTGATACTGTACCTCCTACACTGTTTGTGGGAATATATATTGATACAGTCACTATGGAGGTTCCTTAAAAAACTAAAAATATCAATAAAACTACCATATGACCCATCAATCCTACTCCTGGGCCTATACCCAGAGAAAACCATAATCCAAAAGGATACATTCACCCCAATGTTCATTGCAGCACTACTTACAATAGCCAGGACATGGAAGCAACCTAAATGTCCATCAGCAGAGGAATGGATAAAGAAGGTTTGGTACATATATACAATGTAATATTACTCAGCTGTAAACAAAGAACAAAATAATGCCATTTGCAGCAACATGGATGTACCTAGAGATTGCCATACTGAGAGAAGTCGACACAGAAAAACAATTTAGAAGTCTCAATTTACAATATTGCTGGAGAAAAAGTCAAAAGAAAATAAGTAAAACTTTTAATTTTCCATCCTATATTCACAGAGTAATTGGAAAATACAAAATAACCAAAAACAATAAATAGCTGCTTATGGCTAAATCTGGAACAAATTGTTTAAAAAATCAACATAAAATTTGTGTTACTTCAATAGAAATTGCCAGAAAATAATGATCAACTGAAATGTTGATCAATAAAGTGGTAGGAAAAAAAGAAAATTTGTAAATAGAACCACACAGCCTGGCATGTCATTTTCAATGTCCCCATTAATTAATGGTCACAGGTTTTCTTTACAAATCTGGCTGAGAGAAATTTTCAGTGTCAATCCAGGAATTGAAGTTCGTTGGTCAAAAATAATTGATGCATATGACTTTGGACATCTAGAAAGCTTCTGGCATCCTCAGAGCATATTACATTGATTTCTTTTATATTTTGGTAACAACAACAACAACAAAATCTCCATAGTGAAACCTTGATGTCACTGAAGAGGAATGAAGCATAGAATGTCTGTTATGCTGAATGAAAATTTACTGACAAAGGTGATCTGAGGTTTCTAGGGATGGTTATCATTAACCTATTTTATATACCTCAAAGTTTCAGAGCTACCCAAAAAAGAAACTGACAGAGAGAACTGTCAGTTTTTCTTTTTTGTTGTATTTAAGCTAACTCTGAAACAATCACAGAAACATGAATATACTACATGTCAGTTATGTATACATACATTTGCAACAAAATTAGTTTTATATGAAGATTTCACAAATATTCCTGGCATAATTTATGAGATTAAAAACTCAGGGTTACAAAACACTTATCAGAGCCATTTAAAAAAATCAAAGTAAAAATAGCTCTCCAAATTTCATCTTTTGCAGTGTATCAGAATGTTTCTTCATTTCTTATGACACCAACCAAATACTTCCAAAAATAATTATATACCATAATTAAATTATAGGAAGCAGCATTTTAAAATGTAAAGAAAATTGTGAGTTATATGCCACTTAATGTTTCTAACAGCTTTGATATTTTTACTAAAGTCATCATAAAAGTGATGTGTTCCCTTTTAATTAAAAGTGTGACCTTATGTAGTGAAAGTACTATTCTGAATATTCAACCACTGCTTAAATCATCAGAATTAATCAAAAGGTTGGTTTATTTGGGGGAGAAATTATAAGAAGAATCCATACTAGAGGCCATGAAATGTAGATTAAAATTTCTTAAAGAAACCATTTGAGGAGAGAGAATTTAAATTTTATGAAAGAAATTTTTGATAAGTAAACAACAATGTCAAGCTGAATAGAGATAAGTAATCATGAAGAATGGGGTGGAGAGGGGATGACCATGTATCTTGAATTTTATCATGGGAACTCAAACAAAATGAAGAAAGAATTTATAATGGAAGAGTCATTTCTCCATGGTTCAAACTCTCTTTCCAGCCAATTTCTCACTATTTGTCTTGTCTTCCAGAAAAACTTCACTTCTCAGTTCCCAAATATAGGCTTTCTACCTCTATGGTTTAATTCTTCCTTCTTTTCACCAGGGGGTTCTTCCCAACTGCACTTTTTATATTTGCTGTAAATATACTCATCCTTGAAATTTAAATTTAAGTATCATAACCACCATGAATTTATCCATGACCTTTCTAGCTAGAATTAATTTTCTCCTCCCCTGTGCTTTCACAAAACTCTCTACTTATATTAAAGTATTTATCGCATGTCACCTCACATTATAGATCTTTATGTACACAGTTAGCTTCATTCCTGATTTGTAGGTTTCTTGAATACAAGGGCAGTCTGAAGGCATCTCTTATAATAACCAGAGAACTTAGCATAGTATCCTTCGAAAATAAATACTTTGTAAAATGCCATGAAAGCAGTTCCTGGATATGGTCAATCAAGACCCTAATTAAAGAGCTTGCTAGTAACAAGGCTAAAGTTACAACGTGTCAAGTTTATTGTGTTTGAAAAAATCAAAGATAGGCACTCTTTAGGAGAAAAAGAACAACCTCAAAATTTGAACTCATTTAAAATTCAAATGGCCTCAAATATTTGAGGACTTCCAATGGCAAAGCAATCAGAGTTTTCAGAGACATTTAAGGCAAGGCAGCAATCCAATAGTCTAGAAAAGACATTTAAGAAATGTAAATAGGATGAAAGTGTAACAGATAAGAAAGTTATTTGGAAGTTTAATTTAAAAGGACTCTGTTTAAAAACAATTATTATTTTTATTAACATTATCATTATTCTAATGTTTTTGAATTTTAGCTATGAGCCAGGAAACACACTAAGTGCTACATGCTTATTATATTATTTAACATTTATGATATGATTCATGTTTGTTTTCACAACAACACATCATAATTCCCATTATAAAGATGAGAAAATCAAGATAAGGAAACTGCCAAAAAATGTTGTAATCCTCAAATTATTATTTCATTTTATTTGTAAATCATGTGAATAAAAAATATCTATAATTAGTTATAGATATAAATACGAATATATCTATTAGTTATAGATATACTAATATACTATTAGTTATAGGTATAGATATAAATACATTTAAAGATATATGAATGTTAATTTATAATATTAATTTCATAATTTGTATTTCCAATGTACCTACTTATAATCATCACTCTAATTGGTACCAGCTCTCTACACTATATGGTCATGAGTTTCAGAATATATGCCCTTGCATTCCAGGGCATGTGCCTTAGTATCTATTAAAGAAAGGAGGGGAGGAAGGAAGGAAAGCAGGGACGATGGAAAGAAGGGAAACACTATTTAGTAGTTATTCAAGTAACTTTGATATGTTAGGTATTATTTCTGACAATAATCAACAAAACTTTTACCAGTAAATAATAATAAAATCTATATAGGACAGGTATCTAATCTGCTTAAGAGCAATCCTACATAATGAAATTGCTAAGGGCTATAACACATCATTTATATCATGTTATATTAGCTTTATCAATGTTATTACACTCACTATTTATTCTAGTAAAACTACACTGATGCATTAAAAACTGGCAGTGATCTGGGAGTTATACAGTGTAACACCCAAATGTTGGACATTCCACGGGAAGTGTCATTTCTATTTCTTCACTCTGGGTGATCACTTCTAATTGGGACTTTGAACAGAAAATAAATATTTCAGAAAACAATTCAAGCCCCCCCTCCTCTGATCCCCACCACCATTACAGCACAAGTCAGGAGAGTCCTGAAGAGCTAGCAGAGTTAACACTGTGCGAAACAGCAACAGTGATGCTAAACACTCACAGAAGCAAAGGGCTGCGGCATCACACATTCATCCTTAAAACCTGTGCTTAAATAAAGATGAGAAATCCTTGAGAAAACAAGTAAGCATCACAGTCCCACAGCATGTGTCACATTGCAAACAAAGGCTCCATGCTGTTCTCTCTCACCAGCGTTCCTGCATGCAAAGTCCCTGAGACAGAACAATTGCTTGGTAAATATTTGTGGAATAATATAAATGAATTTAAAAGGTTGATCTAGACTCAGCCAGAGAAGAAACTACTCATACTTCTTCAAGGTTTTCTCCAAATCTGTAGTGAGATGGTTCACGTTCTAGCACGTGTTGCATATTTTACACTGTAAAATGTAGGTTGAATCATTTCAATAAAATGTTTGCGTCTTCTAAAATCCAATACAAAAGAACAAAATGTTTCTATACAGTCTATAAGATGCCTGGGACTTAGGAATTATATTAAGTAGTAGAGTTAAGACTTCAGTTCCAAAAGTGGGCAAAACAGGGGGAAGTATATCTTTTATAATTATGTCAGATTATGGCTTATTTCTACCTGGTGGGATCCATGTCACATGATAAGAGACCATGCAAAATTTCAACCATTCTAAATCCAGCTAAATAGCTTCTGATTGAAAATTTTCAAATATCCTTTTTTGTCAGAAACTCATTGGAACTAATCTAGCTCTATGACATGCTTTCCCAACTGAATTTAAAAGTGATATTTCAATTTACTTTGATTTATTATATCCCTGAAACTACAGCTTCAATGCTTTCTGATTTCATACCTACATAACAAAATTTTTGCCTTGCTGTCAAATTTTGGCAAATGACCACCATCGCATCTACCTGGATTCTGTCTCTGTCAAGTCTCCAGTCTCACTTCAACCATTCATTTCCACATATAATTTTGTAGCAACTCTGAGTTCTCAAGAAATCAGGTGTTTTACTGACTCGGTCTGTTTGCACCTAATCCAGACTTGGCAAATAATATCCCAGCCCCTCAGTCTTCTATAGCCAAGGTGAGGTTTTCCAAACTTCATTCATTCAATTATTTTCTTAACAATTTTTGCTTTATCTGCCTATTCTTGCACTATTATCACTATCACTTGAATGTATAGCAGACACTGAGGAAAACATTTTTCTTGGCATGTATAGAAATTACAACAATATCTGTCATGTAGTGAACACTCAAGAAATATGTAGAGAAAACAAGTGAACAGATGAAGGTATAAATAGATGGAATCTATTAAAAGTATGGTAATACAAACAAAGCAGTATTATTAAATTCTATCTCTATATTGTTGCCTTCTGTAGGGTCTGTCTTAGAGGTCTGCCCCCTTTTGGTTATGAATGGGACTTGCAAGTAATAAACAAACACAGGCTTAGTAAATGAAAATGAGACCCTTTTGGATTCTTGTTACTCAAAATATGGTTCTTGGGTCAGCAGTCAGCCAAAAGAGATGACAAATAAAAGCACAAATGAATAATAAGAGTTAAAAGATACAGTTGAAAAAATCTCCAAGAAAGTAAAGCAAAAAGACAAATAGATGGAAAGTAGGAACCAAAACTAGAAGATGAGTAGCTGAGTAATAGGAGATCCAGAAGGAGAAGAGAAAATGCGACTCAGAAAAATCAACAATGTAGCTTCCAATTTATTTCCTAAAAGTAAAGACATGAATCTCCCAATGAAAATGTCTCACTAAGAGCTCTGCATGATGGATAAAAATAGACCCAAAACACAACTCAAGATTGGAAATTTTTAAAACATCAGGGACCCACATTTGTAGTTGCTTCAGGGAAGCATCCGTCTTCTCCAATCTCCATCCCTGTCTGTGTTGGGCAATTAGAACCATTGTCTGCTTTGCTAGATTTTTGCCCTAAATTCTGTCAATGAACCTCATTTTACATTTTCGTCGTGTTTCTTTCAGGGTGTTTGGCCTCTTTTCTATTTTATGACACAAGATCTCAAAGAGTTTTACCTACCATGCATCCTGTCACAGGAAGCAGTTGGGGAGGGGACAGGTGCTCCTCCAAACCATGGAAGCAGACTGAAGCAGAAGATCAGAAGTTCTGGGGAAAAGGAGTGAACACAAGAGAGAGTTGGGAGGAAAGAGAACAGGACGATTAAGGGAGATCCCTCAGGCACTGGATTCTAGAGAGCAACCCCACCAGATTGGAGTGGTTAGAAAAGACTGAAAAGACTTCCTCAAGACTCTAAGTTAAGGGAAGAGCTAATGTACTGAGACATGTTTTGCACCACTGGAAGGTGAGGTTGAGGACACGCACATAGGAAAAAGCACATAGGAACTCCCCACCTCCACAATAACCATAAAGTTTACGAGTGTATTGAGGGAAGCCAAGGACATATGTATTTGCATAGCATAAAAATGTATGCTTTGATTACCACTAAAGTTCTATCTTTCAAGATAAAAGATAAATAGAAAAAAATCAAAAATACTTTTAACTGAGCATCAGTGAGCACAGGAAGTTGGCTGAGGCAGAGGAGGAAGACAGCAGACAATTTTGTAGGGAATTATTTCATCTTAGAGCATTTTGGGACCATTTGCTTCAATGTATATGCTTTAAAACTCACTAAAAACATACAAATGATAAAAGAAAGTAAAAACAAAATAATTTTTAAAAAGAGATGAGTGAATAATTTTGTACCAATTGTGACCATATCCTAATTTTCTCAGGGACTTTCCTCAACTATAGAGTGCTGACCAGGCAGACTCCTGGGCATTGGAAATAAAGCAGTGAATAAAATAGACAACAACTGCTGACTTCCCAGAATCTGCATTTTCTTCACTGGTTGGTTGGAAAATAACTATATGAAACCAAATTTGCTCTATAATTTTTTAACTCCAGTTTTAGAAATTTTGCAACTGACTACAATGGCCGGGCTCTGGTCATCACTGTGATCCATCCTCCCATCATTCTCCTTCCAAGTCTACCCATTTCAGTCAAATGTACTCTCCTCTCAGTCTTTGCCTCTTTTGTTTTACTGGGCTAGGAAAGTTCTTCTCCCCTGATATTTCAGTTGGCTCATTCATTCCAGTCTGGGGTCAAATGCCATCTCATCAGAGAGGACTTCTTGATCGAGATCTTTAAAATACCTACCACACAAGAAACAAAAACAAAAATGAACAAGCTACATCAAATTAAAAAGCTTCTGCACAGCAAAAGAAATATTCAACAAAACGAAAAGGAACCTTACGGAATGGGAGAAAATATTTTCAAACTATGTGTCTGATAAGAGATGAATATCCAAAATATATAAGCAACTCACACAGCTCAGCAAAACAACAAATAATCCAATTAAACTATGGGCCAAGGAGCTGAGATATATTTTTCCAAAGAAGATATACAAATGGCCGTCAGGTACATAAAAATGTGTTTAATATCATTAATCATCAAGGAAAAGCAAATCGAAACCATAATGAGGTATCACTTAATACTTGTTTGAATGGCTATCATCAAAAAGACAAGAAGTAACACGCGTTGGCAAGTATGTGGACAAAAGGAAATCCTTGTGCACTGTTGGTGGGAATGTAAATTGGTGCAGCCATTATGGAAAACAGTATGCAGGTTCCTCAAAAAGACTAAAAATAGAACTAGCTGTCATATGATCTAACAATTCTGTTTCTGGGTATATAGTGTGTGTGTGTGTGTGTGTGTGTGTGTGTGTGTGTGTGTGTGTGTATAAAGTCGAATGTTATTCAGCTATACAAAGAAGGAAACCTTGTCATTTGTGAAAACATGGATGTAACTTATGGCATTATGCTAAATGAAATAAGTCAGGTAGAGTAAGACAAATACTGTATGTTATTGCTTATCTATAAAATCTTAAAAATTGAACTCAAAGAAACAGAATAAAATTGGTGGTTACAAGGGGCTGGGAGGTGGGGGAAATGGGGAGATATTAGTCAAAGGGTACAACCTTCCAACTGTAAGATTAATAACTTCTGGGGCTCTAATGTACAGCATGGTGAGTCTAGTTAATAATACTGTACAGTATACTCGAAAGTTGCTACGAGAGTTAAACTTAAATGTTCTCACCGCAAAAATGGGGTAACTGTGTGGTGATGCATGTGTTAACTAATTCTATAGTGGTAATTATATATATACATGATATATATATAATTATCACATTGTTTTAATTATAATTATATAATACATAATTATATATATACATTATATATATATATATATAAAATTATCACACCATAAGTTTACATGTTATGTATCAATTATATTTCAACGTTGTTGGAAAGAATTTAAAATAAAATAAAATACCTAGCAGTCAGTCACTCCTTTTCCTTCTCCCTTTTCTTGCTTTATTTCTCTTTCTAGCACTTATAACCACCTGACCTTATATGCATTTATTTGTTTATCTTTTTTTGATCAAATTCATGGTGTCTAGAACACTACCTGGTAAGTATTAGATTCTCAATATTAAATTTTGAAAGAAAAGAAGGAAGAATGTAAGGGAGAAAGTCAGACAACAGACAGAAATGAAAATTTAAGAGAAACTCTGATAATATGGTACTATATGCAAGCATTTACATTTATAAAGTCATGTCAACTTCTAATATTCAATGTTCAAATCCTTTTTAGAGACTAGCATTTTAAGCAGTTTTAGAAAATAGAATTCGTGTTCAAAAATAGATTAATTTCTTGAAATAGAGTATTTTCCAGATGTGCATATAATTGCGTGAAGCAGGCAGGTTAGCGTTTTTCATTAGTCCGGCCGTTCCTGTTAGTGTTTTTGCCACACATATTCATTGAGCAGACTTCTGTTTTTATATCTTTAGCAAACACTGAAGTTTGTAATGCTCTATGTTCAACATAATGAGGTTTTGACACATACTTTAGAAGATAGCAACACCTTATTAGTTACAGAATAATAAATGGACGCTGAAAGGAGAGAAACAGACAACTCTGAAGTTCTTCCCATCACCTCACTCTCCCGGGAAGGAGAGGTGTTAAGAGGTGCTGAATAATAATCACAAATGAGTCACTTCCTGACTCTGTTGTCTTGCATGATTTACAGAGCATAAACCTTTAGGCTGGTCTTTGCTTTCTCCTTCAACTCCCAAAAGGAGATATTCATTTTTATTGTGTTTCTTAAATCACAGAGTTTAGGCAACTGATAAGAACTTTGAAGGCTGACACTGTTTTAGTTCACAGGTGAGCCCCATGTTTTCCTTCAACACCTGATGCAACACTTTTAGCAGCAATATGGTTTCCTCTGAACCCGTACTCTCTCCAGCTGCCCCCTGTCATTATTCACAAATATAAAGTAAGAAATGATGGTTTTGGCTAGAGAGAGCCCAGCTCCTGTGAAAGTCAGCAGTGAATGTGATAAGCTGGCTATTATGAAAGACAACCTCAGTCTTAATGGAGAAAGAACCTACTTTGGGACTGTTTTTTTTATTGGGGAGACTGATCATATAAACTCTAACAGTACCTCACCCTGCACTAGAAAATCTGAAGTGCCACAGATCTGCACGTAGCTGCCAGTCAGAAGGTGATAAAGGGAATGAAAAGTTTTTTAAAAATAGCGTAAAGTTAAACTGAAAACCCTTCTGCCAAAGTCCTCTTGTGTTTGGGGTGTGGGCAGGTGGGAGTTGGAGGAAGACGCAGAGAAAGATATGACAGCACAAAGCCAGTGACCCAGATAGGAAAGGAAAGAGGACAAGAGTGGCATGATTTTCTCACTAAGCTTGAGAGCACCGGGTGAGACTGAAGTGGAGTCTGTATGTGAAACTGCAAAGCAAGCACATGAAATATAATTTGCTTCTGTGTTGGCAAAGGGAGGGGACTGCAGGTGGGCACTGGGATAATCTGTATCAGGCAATGTGAGCTTGATGGAAATAGCTTCCAAAAAGCATATGCTTGCTGCAACCAATTTAAAGTTGGAAGTAAAATATGATTACTCTGTATCTGGGAGTCCCTACCCCAGCTCTATCCCAGGTGGTAATCAAAGAAGACCCACTTGCATGCTTCCTTACCAAAATCTTAGGACTACCCAAAGCCTCTAGGGTAGGATATCGGTAGAAATGTGATCCAGAATAAAATTTCTGCTGCTCTTCTTGGTGTGGAATTTTATTTTCACATTTCTGGAACAGATTCTAGTGTCTGCCTTCTTCCAGAAAATGGAAAATTATCTGCCCAGACATATTCTACCCAAATACTTTAGGTTCTCAGAATAATATCACCTCTTTACCAAGACTCTGTTTTCACTGTTATAAAACTGTATAAAAATGAGTTTGAATCAAGTGAGTTTATCCATGTCATAAGCTCAGAAGAGTGCCCCAGGGGTTGTAACTGTTCCAGTGAAGTGAAAAATGTAAGTATTACGTATCCCCTCCCTTGACTTGAGAATATGGATTATTTCTTTGTGTTTCTCAGTGGGGGCCCTGTAGTATTTGTGTTAAAAGAAAGTAGTGGTACAAATCTGCAAAGCAGAAAGTGCTCTCCTCTTGGTTATTTCACTTAATGGATAGTTGAATAGAAGAATAAAATCATAGCATAGATAAATAGGGAAAGAGGAGGTAGGTTAGTATATCTGTCAGAGCAATTGAGAATTTGCAGAGAGACAGTGTTTAAAGGAAAATTCTTAGGATGTTCTGTGATAACAATTGTAACAGTTATTTCACAATAAAATGCTGTGTAATGAATACCCCCAAACTCATGTGCAAACTACAAAAAGCAATTCTTCTTATGCTCACGGTCCTGCTGATTTAAGCTGAGCTGTTCTTAGTGACTCTGTTTTAATCTGGGGGTCCAGCTGTGCTTGGCTGCCCCATGTGGGTTGGGCTGAGGACTTTTTATTCTGGGACCCAACTTCATGTTATAAACAGGTATCTGGCAGAAGCTCTCCTCATGGCATTTATAGAGCATTAACAAAACAAAACCAAACCAAAAAACCTGTGCATGCACATGTCAAGTGTCTGTTTGTGTCATATCTCTCAACATACAAAGAGACCAAAGCAAGTCACATTGTCACGCTCCCAAACAAGGAGCAGAGAAACACCTTCTGCCTATAGTATAGGGACAGACAAAAGCCCATAACAAACGACATGAATACAGGAAGGGAAGTTAATCTTCCAAACAATGTTACTCTGACCTCTTCCTTTATCATCAATAAATCCCCAGAAAAGGCTGTTATAGTTCCTTAACCCTTTTGAAATCAGCCAGTGAGAGTAGGTTTGTTGTTTGCTTGCTTCATGTGACACTTGTGAGATCTTCCTCAAGTTAGGAGCAGAGGATAAATGAGGATGGTGAAAAAGAGAACGTATTTGTTTGAGTTTTACTAAGATTTCTCTGATTTAATAGTTTCGAAGAGCTCTTGAAACAAACAGACCACATAAAAACAATAAAGAAAATCTCTCTTTCTATTTTCCAGTAACTTAGGTTACATCTGTCTGAACATCATCACTACCCAAGTTTCTAAAGAAACCTTTCCAATTGTTATTGGATTATTCCAATATCTTCCCTTCTTGTGTTTGTCCATTGATTCTGGGATGTGTCGTAACTCCAGTAATGATTATTCACAACTTTGAAAACTTTATCCATACCACTGTGATTGTATCACACTTGTGCTTGTGTTTAACCCATTTATTTCATGCCCCATAGAATATACACCAGGATGGAGGCTACCCAAAACCCCGGGCATTAACCAGTGCTGAGGAGTATACAGGTATATTTGAACTATCTACAGGAAAACAAGAAAAAACAAGTTTGTAAACTTTATGTTTTTCTCACAATTTTTCACTGTCCAGTAGTGAAAGATGTAATGAGTTGTCACACACCACAATTATAATCAAGAAGAGAATATTTAGCTGCAATAAAACACTGGTTCCTATACTTTGAGATTTCTCAAACTAGTATCATTTCATCATCTTCATACAACAATGACAACAATAATACTAATAAAACTTGGAGTCAGTAAATCATTGTCCATATTTTATTCTAGGGAATATGGACAGCCAACAAAGCAAAATAAACATTACAGAAATACAGTACAAATTGTACGTTCATTTCCTTAGAGACATTTATAAGGGGAAAAAAAGAGAGGAGAGAGAATCTCAGAATAAAGATAATTTAACTAAAGGAAGAAAAATAAAGCATGACTTTGTCCTGATATCTTCCCATCTTGTCACTCATTGGTGATACATCATCATAGACTGGAACCTAGGAATCATTACCTTAAATATCTTTTCCTTCACCCGTTTCAAGAGATATTTCATTGGTTGTGGAATTCCAAATGCTATGGGTGTCAAATGGGAGATCTTTGGATCACAGAAAATAGCTGTTATTTGACACAGAATTAGATTGTTCCAGTTTAGAAAATGTATGTTTCTCAGCTATATTACTATCTATAGGGGTGTGTTTAGCAGTTATTCCCCATTTAACATCCAGGCCACCACTTACCTAAATGAGTTACTGGGGAGACCTTCAAGATGGCAGAAGAGTAAGAAGTGGAGATCACCTTCCTCCCCAAAAATACATCAGAAATACAACAACACGTGGAACAACTCCTTCAGAACACCCACTGAACGCTGGCAGAAGACCTCAGACCTCCCAAAAGGCAAGAAACTCCCCAGGTGCCTGGGGAGGGCAAAAGAAAAAAGAAAAAAACAGAGACAAAAGAATAGGGACAGGAACTGCACCTGTGGGAGGGAGCTGTGAAGGAGGAAAAGTTTCCACACACTAGAAGCCCCTTCGCGGGCGGAGACTGCGGGTGGCGGAGGGGGAAAGCTTCGGAGCCACGGAGGAGAGCACAGCGACAGGGGTGCGGAGGGCAAAGCGGAGAGATTCCCGCACAGAGGATCGGTGCCGACCGGCACTCACCAGCCCGAAAGGCTTGTCTGCTCACCCGCCGGGGCGGGTGGGGGCTGGGAGTTGAGGCTCGGGCTCCCGAGGTCAGATTCCAGGGAGAGCACTGGGGTTGGCGTCGTGAACACTGCCTGAAGGGGCTAGTGCACCAAGGCTAGCCGGGAGGGAGTCCGGGGAAAAGTCTGGAGCTGCTGAAGAGGCGAGAGACTTGTTCTTCCCTCTTTGTTTCCTGGTGCGCCAGGAGAGCGGATTAAGAGCCCTGCTTAAAGGAGCTCCAGAGACGGGCGTGAGCCGTGGCTAACAGCACGGACCCCAGAGACGGGCATAAGATGCTAAGGCTGCTGCTAACACCACCAAGAAGCCTGTGTGTGAGCACAGGTCACCATCCACACCTCCCCTCGCGGGAGCCTGTGCAGCTCGCCACTGCCAGGGTCCCGGGATCCAGGGACAACTTCCCCAGGAGAACGCACGGAGTGCCTCAGGCTGGTGCAACGTCATGCCGGCCTCTGCCGCCGCAGGCTCGCCCCGCATCCTTACCCCTCCCTCCCCCCCGGCCTGAGTGAGCCAGAGTCCCCGAATCAGTGGCTCCTTTAACCCCGTCCTGTCTGAGCAAAAAACAGACGCCCTCTGGCGACCTACACACAGAGGTGGGTCCAAATCCAAAGCTGAATCCCGGGAGCTGTGCAAGCAAAGAGAAAGGGAAATTTCTCCCATCAGCCTCAGGAGCAGTGGATGAAATCTCCACCATCAACTTGATGTACCCTGCATCTGTGGAATACCTGAATAGACAATGAATCATCCCAAATTGAGGAGGTGGACTTTGGAACAATGATATATATATATATTTTTTTTTTTTTTTCTTTTTCCTTTTTCTCCTTTTGTGAGTGTGTTATGTGTAGGCTTCTCTGTGTGATTTTGTCTGTATAGCTTTCTTTTTCCATTTTGTCCTAGGATGCTATCTGTCCGTTTTTATAATTTGTTTGTTTGTTTGTTTTAGTATAGTTTTTAGCACTTGTTATCATTGGTGGATTTGTGTTTTGGTTTGGTTGCTCTCTTCTTTCTTTTCTTATTTTTATTTTTTATTTTAATAACTTTATTTTCTTTTTCTTTCTTTCTTTCTTTCTCCCTTTTCTTCTGAGCCATGTGGCTGACAGGGTCTTGCTACTCTGGCCAGGTATCAGGTCTGTGCCTCTAAGGTGCGAGAGCCGAGTTCAGCACATTGGGCCACCAGAGACCTCCCGGCTCCACATAATATCAAATGGCAAAAGCTCTCCCAGAGAGCTCCATCTCAACACTAAGACCCAGTTCCACCCAATGATCAGCAAGCTACAGTGCTGGACACCCTATGCCAAACAACTAGCAAGACAGGAGCACAATCCCACCCATTAGCAGAGAGGCTGCCTAAAATCATAATAAGGTCACAGACACCCCAAAACACACCACTGGCTGTGGTCCTGCCCACCAGAAAGACAAGATCCATCCTCATCCAATAGAATATAAGCTCTAGTTCCATCCACCAGGAAGCCTACACAACCCACTGCACCAACCTAGCCACTGGGGGCAGACACCAAAAACAAAGGGAACTATGAACCAGCAGCCTGCGAAAAGGAGATCCCAAATGCAGTAAGTTAAGCAAAATGAGAAGACAGAGAAGCACACTGCAGAAGAAGGAGCAAGGTAAAAACCCACCGGACCAAACAAGTGAAGAGGAAATAGGCAGTCTACCTGAAAAAGAATTCAGATTAATGATAGTAAAGATGATCCAAAATCTTGGAAATAGAATGGAGAAAATACAAGAAATGTTTAACAAGGACCTAGCAGAACTAAAGAGCAAACAAACAATGATGAACAACACAATAAACGAAATTAAAAGTTCTCTAGAAGGAATCAATAGCAGAATAACTGAGGCAGAAGAATGGATAAGTGAGCTGGAAGATAAAATAATAGAAATAACTACTGCAGAGCAGAATAAAGAGAAAAGAATGAAAAGAATTGAGGACAATCTCAGAGATCTCTGGGACAACATTAAACACACCAACATTCAAATTATGGGAGTCCCAGAGGAAGAAGAGAAAAAGAAAAGGACTGAGAAAATATTTGAAGAGATTATAGTTGAAAACTTCCCTAATATCGGAAAGGAAATAGTTAACAAAGTCCAGGAAGCACTGAGATTCCCATACAGGATAAATTCAAGGAGAAACATGCCAAGACACATATTAATGAAACTATCAAAAATTAAATACAAAGAAAAAATATTAAAAGCAGCAAGGGAAAAACAACAAATAAAATACAAGGAATCCCCATAAGGTTAACAGCTGATCTTTCAGCAGAAACTCTGCAAGCCAGAAGGGAGCGGCAGGGCATATTTAAAGTGATGAAAGGGAAAAACCTACAACCGAGATTGCTCTACCCAGCAAAGGTCTCATTCAGATTCAACAAAGAAATTAAAACCTTTACAGACAAGCAAAAGCTAAGAGAATTCAGCACCATCAAACCAGCTTTAAAACAATTGCTAAAGGAACTTCTCTAGGCAGGAAACATAAGATAAGGAAAAGACCTACAATAACAAACCCCAAACAATTAAGAAAATGGTAATAGGGACATACATATCGATAACTACCTTAACTGTAAATGGATTAAATGCTCCCACCAAAAGACATAGACTGGCTGAATGGACACAAAAACAAGGCCCATATATATGCTGTCTACAAGAGACCAACTTCAGACCTAGGGACACATACAGACTGAAAGTGAGGGAATGGAAAAAGATACTCCATGAAAACGGAAATCAAAAGAAAGCTTGAGTAACAATTCTCATATCAGACAAAATAGACTTTAAAGTAAAAACTATTATAAGAGACAGAGAACACTACATAGTGATCAATGGATCAATCCAAGAAGATGAAACAATTGTAAATATTCATGCACCCAATATAGGAGCACTGAAATACATAAGGCAAATACTAACAGCCATAAAAGGGGAAACTGACAGTAACACAACCGTAGTAGGTGGCTTTAACAACCCACTTTCATCAGTGGACAGAGCATCCAAAATGAAAATAAATAAGGAAGCACAAGCTTTAAATGACACTTTAAACGAGATGGACTTAATTGATACTTATAGGACATTCCATCCAAAAACAACAGAATAAACTCTCTTCTGAAGTGCTCATGGAACACTCTCCAGGATAGCTCATACCTTGGGTCACAAAGTAAGCCTCGGTAAATTTAAGAAAATTGAAATCATATCAAGTATCTTTTCCGACCACAACACTATGAGACTAGATATGAATTACTGGAAAATTTCTGTAAAGAATACAGACACATGGAGGCATACAATACACTACTTAATTACAAATAGATCACTGAAGAAATCAAAAAGGAAATCAAAAAATACCTAGAAACAAATAACAATGAAAACACAATGACCCAAAACCTATGGGATGCAGCAAAAGCAGTTCTAGGAGGGAAATTAATAGCAATACAATCCTACCTCAAGAAACAAGAAACATCTCAAATAAACAACCTAACCTAAAGCAGTTAGAGAAACAAGAACAATAAAACCCCCAAGTTAGCAGAAGGAAAGAAATCATAAAGTTCAGATCAGAAATAAATGAAAAAGAAATGAAGGAAACAATAGCAAAGATCAATAAAATTAAAAGCTGGTTCTTTGAAAAGATAAACCAAATTGATAAACCATTAACCAGACTCATCAAGAAAAAAAGGGAGAAGACTAAAATCAATAGAATTAGAAATGAAAAAGGAGAAGTAACAACCGACACTGCAGAAATACAAAAGATCGTGAGAGATTGCTACAAGTAACTCTATGCCAATAAAATCGACAACCTGGAAGAAATGGACAAATTCTTAGAAATGCACAACCTGCCAAGACTGAATCAGGAAGAAATAGAAAATATAAACAGACCATTCACAAGCACTAAAATTGAAACTGTGACTAAAAATCTTCCAAAACACAAAAGCCCAGGATCAGATGGCTTCACAGGCGAATTCTATCAAACATTTAGAGAAGAGCTAACACCTAACCTTCTCAAACTCTTCCAAAATATAGCAGAGGGAGGAATACTCCCAAACTCATTCTACAAGGCCACCATCACCCTGATAACAAAACCAGACAAAGATATCATAAAGAAAGAAAACTACAGGCCTATATCACTGATGAACACAGATGCAAAAATCCTCAACAAAATACTAGCAAAGAGAGTCCAACAACACATTAAAAGGATAATACACCATGATCAAGTGGGGTTTATCCTAGGAATGCAAGGATTCTTTAATATATGCAAATCAATCAGTTTGATACAGCATATTAACAAATTGAAGGAGAAAAACCGTATAATCATGTCAGTAGATGCAGGAAAAGCTTTCAACAAAAGTCAACACCCATTTATGATAAAAACCCTCCAGAAAGTAGGTGTGAGGTGATACCTCACAGTGGCATGCACATATATACACTACCAAATGTAAAATAGATAGCTAGTGGGAAGCAGCTGCATAGCACAGGGAGATCAGCTTGGTGCTTTGTGACCACCTAGAGGGGTGGGTTAGGGTGGGTGGGGGGAAGACGGAGAGGGAGGGGATATGGGGACATATGTATATATATAGCTGATTCACTTTGTTATAAAGCAGAAACTAACACACCATTGTAAAGAAATTATAGTCCAATAAAGATGTTTAAAAAATAGATAACTAATAAGAACCTGCTGTATAAAAATAAATAAAATAAAATTTAAAAACTAAATAAATAAAAATAAATGAGTTACCATGTGAAAAATGTGTATGTACTTGCAGACACAACATCCAAGATCAATTATTCAGAACTCTTCCCGCTGCCAGTGATAGAAAGTCAGCTCACACTACCTTAAGGGGAAATGGCCTTTATTGACTCAATTAACCTAGAAATCAGGAGTGCTCTGGCTTCAAGCATATCAGATCCAGAGGTTCCAAAGCTGTCGTCAGGATTCTTGCTTTTCATCTCCAGGCTTTGCTTTCCTTTGCAATGTCTCTTTTTTCAGACAGTGACAACAAACCTGCCTGTGGCTTCAGGTTTACATTTTTTTTTCTCTCTCAGTCACATCAGGAGAAAGAAAATGTCCCTTTCTTAACAGAGAACTCTAACAGAAGCCTTAGAATGGGAACTCACGGATTGTGTGGCATTCCTGAACTTACAACCGATTGACCAAATCTATTTTATCTCTGGAACTGCTGCTGCTGCTGGAACCCACAGCACAAAAAGTGGAGAAAAGTAAAGGAGAGGTAGTTCCCAACAGAGTATAGATATAGATATATAATTTATTTTTATTTTTTACTAAAAGAAGGAGGAAGATGCTGGAACATGGGATAGAATAAAACTGGACAGATTCCACCACTCTGAGAAACCTCATTACATAAACCTTCCACTGAGGTTTATCTACAACAAAGTCATCCCCTCTTTGGCTCTAAGGGAAAGGTGATTGATAGACCCTGCATGTTTGCCCTTCCAGGGCCTCAGTAAAGGAGGGTAAAGGAAGCAGAGGACTCAACAACACAAACCCAGTTAGCAACTTCTGTTTCTGGAACCAAAATGCCCTCGAGGAGTATTTCTCAAAGGTTCTGCCTTGTTATGTACAAAAACCTAATGTCTTGTAGTGTTTAAAATATATTATTTTGCAAAGTTGATTTATAAGAAATGAAAATAACATATGTGTTGTCTTCTTCCCCCAAGCAAGTATTTAATTTACTCTCTTAAAAAGACCACAGATAGACATAGTAACTGTTTCTCTCCACTGATGGCCATTTCATTATTTATCTTAACTAGCTCTTAGAAAAACCCTGAGCTCTTCCATAAAGTCAGGATCTAAATCCTAGTATGTAGAAGTATCAAATCGCTATACAAACTGTAAAAATAAAATCATCCTCCAGCTATAAATTAGAGATCATACTCAGTGTTTATATTTAGATACTTATTAGAATTCCTGTATTGTTGATCACTAGTTTAATTTTGCCTAAGGTTAAGTTAAATTGCTAAAATAGGGGCTGCTAGATGAAATGATACTACAATATTATTGTTAACATTTTTTAAATTATTATTAAAAAGCTACTATATATAAGGTATGTTAGAAGATACAAAACAAGATTAAACATGATTGAAACCATACAGAACTTGTGCTCTTGTTGGAGAGGTTCCTTATGAAAATTAATAAAATATAATTTAAAAATATAAACTAAAGATGCATAAAAGTTTAACTTTGACATTGTTTACTCAAATTACATGGAAAATATTCATCTACACTTGTATTTCTTGAGAGGAAACCTGTATTTTTTTTTTCTTTTGATCACAATCACTCCTCAGCTTAAAAAATGGAAGTAAAATTATTTTATATAAAATGCTATACAATTATTCAAATATTAAACCTTACGTGTAGCACACTCAGATTTTATTTTATTTTCAAACTTAATTCAGCCTCAAAAAGTCTTTTAAAAATTTCTCTCTTTTGGAAAAGTTGATAACTTCTGAAACTACATTAAATTTGTTGGGATATAATGGCTATATTATGTGGATTGAACTATTTCAAATACCCCGATTGCAAAATCCATTGACTAACAAAACACTAAGATTTACAAAAAGAAATTAGTTTGGGTAGTTTGTGTACACTTTTTATCATAAAAGTCAGAGGACATCAAGAGAGACGGAGACTATTTCCAAAAATATATTAAAAAGAAAATTATCAGCTGCTAGATATTCCAAGAGAAAATTAAGACTCAAGCTGTGTGATTTTGAGACGTTCAGTTTTGACACTTTTTGATTCTAGTAGATAGTAGGTAAGCTAAATATGATATTTAAAACCAGGGACATAGTATACTTTTTGATTGAAAACAAAATGAGACACAGAAAGGAAATGGATTAGAAAATGGTTGAGCAGCTTTGTTTTTTTCCCCAGGGACTTTCATGACTCTGAATCCCACCCATCAGCTCTGCATTCAGTCAGATCACTTCAACAAACACTTAACACCATGGGATTTTAAATAGAACTTCTGCTTTCTCAGAGTTTTGATAGAAGTCCCAAGGCTGAGAACAAAAGGTGTCAATTTCTTCATACATGTAAAGATCTGCAACATCTATGGAAGGTTGGCCCAGAGGGTGATCCCAAACCAGTCTACCTCAAGTGGACCATTAGCCACTCCCCAGGTTATTCTTGGGGGTGTCACTAGGAAGGGTGTCTTTAGAGCAGCTTTGTCAACCTTGACCACATAGTAGAATCACTAAGTTTCTCAGGCCACACCTGAAACATTACATTCTAATCTCTGGGGGTGGAACATGGAACATAGGTGTTGGCAGTGTTTAAGGCTCCCAGGTGAACTGCGGTGTGCAGCCAGGTTGGAGAGACAAGCCATGCAGGGTTCTAGCCTTCTCCTTCTCTCCCGATGATTGTCAAACCAAACGAAGGTCTATGGAGAGCTTGGGAAGGCTTGACTAGTATACTGGGGACCTTGGGGCTCAGAGGGATCGCTTGACCCATACTTGAAAAATTTTAAAGAAGAGAGGACCAAAAAAGGGGCCTAGTGTGAGAGGTAGAACACTAGAGAACTACTAGAACAGTGGTAGAGGAAGCTCTACTTCACTAACCGCAGGGTAGAGAGGCTGCATTGTAGGAGCCAGATGTGGACGTTCTGAAATAGAACTATTCTTGAGTGGTTTTGAAAGGGATTTTATTTTAAAAGGATGTCTAAAGACTGTGAAAACCCCGCAGATAGAGACTGTGTAAGTGAAACCAGTCAAAGTAAGTGCTAACAAAATGAAGCATTGCCTGGGCCGCAGCACAGAGCCATTGTCCCCAGGGTGGTACCGCCCAGCAACCACAGACGTGTTCCACAAATTAGAGACATTCTTTGAACTTTGAGTTAGCTGTACCCAGAGAACATCAATCAAGACGACAGTTATACTCTTCTGTAAAACTGCCTTTTACAAGCCCAACTTCAGAGGGACTGGAGATCACAGTCAATGAGTAGTGGGGAGGAAGTATGTTACGCGGGGCAAGGAAGAGAGAAGAAACTAATGATATTCTTCCTACATCCCCAACACTGTCTTCCAATCAGGCCTGACCTGAGAACAAAAGGAAGATTTGAATCAGATGAAAATGATGTTTGACAACTGGACTCTTTGAGAAAACCACAAAAGGGACACATTTTATATTCAAGTTTTAAATCCAGAGGCAAGAAGACTATTTCAATGGATCTTGTTTGGAGGTGGTGAAGGAAATAAAATAAACCTGTTCTATAATTATGATCTTCCTGAATCCAACTCATTCAATGAACGTGTAACTTATTTTAAATTCCTAATTGCCAGACACTGTGCTAAGTATATAAGAGACAAAGATAATTACATTTATGTGGGTGTATGGTTTGTGGAGCACACAACACTGAATTCCTTGTAGATAGAAGACTTACATAATCATCCTTGTTACTGTTGACGTGTTATGATTATATTAGACATAATAGTATTTGTCTCAGGGCCCAGTATCAGCCATACCTGGCACTCTTAGATGTTCAAAAATATTTATTGAATAGATAGATGAATAAAAAATATTCATGTATGAATTAAGGTTATATTCATTGACACTGTGGAGACAATCACTTTTTATTATAAAGTAATAGAGCACACACTTTAGATTTAAATACATATTTTTGCTAATTAAAAGAACCAAAGTCTTTCTTTCTTCTCCCCACAACCCCCATCCTGCTCCCTTATTTTTGTTTTTCTTCTCCTAATCTAGGTTGCCCACTTTTTTCACCATTAAACATACACAGATACACACACAAATGGTAGCAGAAAAAATGTAAAAAATGTGAAGACTTCATTTATGGCACCCCTGAAAGAATTCTACTGAGGAAAGACTATCCAGGGTTGGGAGAGTGGGGAGTAACACATCTTTCCTGCTCTTTTTTTTTTTTTTTTTTACATTTTTATTGGAGTATGGCTGCTTTACAATGTTGTGTTAGTTTCTGCTGTACAGCAAAGTGAATCAGCTATACGTATACATATATCCCCTCTTTTTTGGATTTCCTTCCCATTTAGGTCACCACCAAGGACTGAGTAGAGTTCCCTGTGCTATACAGCAGGTTTTCATTCGTTATTTATTTTATATATAGTAGTGTATATATGTCAATCCCAATCTCCCAGTTCATCCCACCCACCCCCCTTTTCCCCTTGGTATCCATATGTTTGTTCTCTATGTCTGTGTCTCTATTTCTGCTTTTCAAATAAGTTCATCTGCACCATTTTTCTAGATTCCACATGTAAGCGATATTATACAATATTTGTTTTTCTCTTTCTGACTTACTTCACTCTGTATGACAGTCTCTAGGCCCATCCTGCACTTGATGTTTCCTTGTGCATTGCCCTGGCTCCGTACCCCATACCTTTACTCAATTCTCTGCCCCAAGTAGGGGAATGAATTTCCTGCTCCTCCAGCTGATCTACTTGGTACATGTGGAGGAGGGATAATGGCAGGTTTGTGACCCAGCCTCACACTGTTAATGATTAAATCTGTCTAAATCTGGGATTTCGTATTTGAAAACCTCCGTGTAGATTATAACCTACACTCTTCAACAGCAATCTTACTAGATGTGAATGTGTCTTTTGGTCTCCGAATGCTTCCCTCCAGTATCCATTCTCAACTTTTTCAAAATTCAGGTCATGAGAGGGGTTACTCATTGTGTCGTTTTCAAAAATCCCAATAATAGTCTTTGCCTTCTCCCTCATTTAACTGGTCAGATCTTGGCAGTTTAATTCCTGATGTTTTTTTTCCCCCCTCATATTACCTTCTTCTCTATATGTTTACCTGCAAAAGGATGAAGTTCAATAACATACATTTTTATTTTATTTATTTTTTATTGGGGTATAATTGTTTTACAATGTTGTGTTAGTTTCTACTGTACAGCGAAGTAGAGTTCCCTGTGCAATACAGCCTGTTCTCATTAGTTATGTATTTTATACATCTTAGTGTATATATGTCAGTCCCAATCCCCCAATTCATCCCACCCCCACTTTGCCCCCTTGGTGTCCATATGTTTGTTCTCTATGTCTGTGTTTCTATTTCTGCCTTGCAAACAGGTCCATCTGTACTGTTTTTCTAGATTCCACATATATGCATTAATATATGACATTTGCTTTTCTCTTTCTGACTTACTTCACTCTGCATGACACTCTCTAGGTCCATCCATGTCTCTAGAAATGACTCAATTTCGTTCCTTTTCATGGCTGAGTAATATTCCATTGTATATATGTGCCACATCTTCTTTATCAATCCATCTGTCGATAGGCATTTAGGTTGCTTCCATGACCTGGCTATTGTAAACAGTGCCACTTTGAACATTGGGGTGCATGTATCTTTTTGAATTATGGTTTTCTCTGGGTATATGCCCAGTAGTGGGATTGTTGGGTCATATGGTAATTTTATCTTTAGTTTTTTTAAGGAATTTCTATACTGTTTTCCATAGTGGCTGTATCAATTTACATTCCCATCCACAGTGCAAGAGGGTTCCCTTTTCTCTACACCCTCTCCAACATTTATTGATAATAATTTTAGATATTCTATAAACCTTGTACTTTTATTTTCTCCCTACTTCACAGTTCTTAGTCATCATGTAATGATGAGAAACTACAGAAGTTTGACTGTCTTTGAAACACAGAAGATAATATCTAAGCTTGATTTTAATATTTAGTTTCTGATTTATTTGAAAATTATCTCAGATTTTTGGAAAGAATCTTAAAGCTCATTCCAACATGGTTAGAAATATAAAACTATTAAAAGTAGTCTTGCTAAGATACTGTACTTAGTTTTTCTGAGTCACTAAGGAATGAAGATAAATTATTTAGGATTTAAAACTTTTCTTCTGAAAAAAGTAATTTATACATACAAAACTCATTTGTTCTTGAAATATTTTTCCTTAAAGGAATACTTATATAGTGACTTTTAGAAAACCTTAATAATATCATTAATATTAGATTAAAAAAAGAAATTGGATTTTGAAATTGTATTTAATAGAATTGTACTCAGTATTTTTATTACAACTTTCTGAACTTACCTCTAAGTTATTTTTAATATATTTATGTATCACAGGAATGAAAATGAAAGCAAATGGGTAGGTAAATATAAAATAGATTTATGTCTCTAACTTAGACTGCTTTTGTTGAAATACAGGCTTGAAGGTGATTGTGTTTTTAAAATAGAAGTAATCATTCATATTTAGATAGCTTTTCATTTTACCCATTATTTTCTTGAAGCCAAACATTGTCAAAGAAGGCTACTCTTTCTTCCTCTTGTACATAACCCAAAATCTGCTTTATCAGCTCTTCCAGTTGAACAGCCAAATCACCTATGATCAGTACAAATCATTCTGGAAATCCTTAACTTTACCCATCCTCTCTTTGATGGAAGCCAAGTCTTCTGAATATGTGGAATATCACCCAGTACCTATTTTTTCTAAACAGAGATGTGCTATCAGGCTCACTGTTATTTCATTTCATGAAGAAAAACAAAGCAAGCCACCGTTTAGATTAGCTCAATAAATTTGCAGTAGATCCACCATTGTAACAATTGCTTGGCCTTACTTAAGACATGGCAGAATAAAATACCAAATTAAAAATGCGTAGATGTCTGAATTCACTTTGTCTATTATTAAGGAATTTACTCAACAAATATCTATTGAATCTTTACTTTGTTCAAAAGAATTTTAAACTCTGCTGAAAATAAAGCTTTTTCTTTTTTTTTCTTTTGCATATACTGTTTAAAACCTTTGTGTCAATTAGCTTAAAAATATTATCTCATCTATTTCATGAGCTTATGAGAAATTTATTTTATTCATATCTCACATACGAAGAAGTTGATATTTGGAGAGATTACACAATTTGCCCAAAGAGCTAGTAAGAGCCAAAACAAAACTGAAATATAGATTCACGTAATTACACAACCCACATGGACTTTCTTCCAACAATGCCAAGTTTCCCTCAAAGAGCTTGCAGGTCAGCTATGGAGAAAATATAATGCAAGATGAAAAGTGATATGTTGTAAGAGAGACATTTAGGAGTTGTAATTTAAGATGGAGATTATGTCTAATTGGGAGGATCTAAATCCTGGCTCAGCTGTATTTGGGTGGAACATTTTATAGGACATAATGTGTTTCCACCATAAGACCTAAACTGTCTGCTTAGAACACCTATCACTCCCCAAAATGGGGGTGGAAAACAAACAAACAAGTCAAATGTGATCCACAATCTATGATATTTTATCTATATGTTATATGCTGAAAGATTTATTTTAGGTTTTGATGTGACTCCAATATTTTGAATCTTCATTGACTGAAACAAATAAACAAAAATAATGAATAAAACTTTCTAAAGCCATTATAATGTCAACCCACTCTTTCAACCATAATGAAAAAAGGAAAGAGCTTGTTAATATTCCGCACTGCTGTGTCTGGAGACTACTTTTAGAAAGAAAGAGGCAATCATATTTCAAATTTTAGCAGTTAATGAATAAGAGATTGTACTAATACTTCTGTTTGATTTTTAATTTTACTATGTATTCTGTTGCAGATTGTCACTGATCATAGGGATATTTTCATTATTGACACATGAATCAGTGTAATGATCTCCATGTTAGAAAAGTGGAAGACTTTTCCTTTTGCACTACTAAAGCAGGGACATATACAATAGGATGTGCTTTGGCTGAAGTTTTATTTGCAAGCTACTGCAGCTCTGAAGTGAATATTATGTAAAAAATCTTAATCTTTCTTTGACTATTTCAAAATGTTTCTGTCATACTCTTAGAGCTTCCTGAGTTCTCACTGATGGTTATTACTTTCCATGCTAGACACTGAGTAATAACTATTAAGTATCATTCACTTTGGATGTGAAGAACCTACTAAGTCTATTTTTCAAGGAAAAATTAGACTTTGGAATAGGCAAGATAGATTACTGACTAACCTCTCAATGAAATGCTGGAGGCTTCAGTAATTATATGAAGGTAAGACTATGGGATGAAGACTTTGACTAGGCTACTTAAACAACTCTGTAGAAATAGAAGTTAATTTAGAGAAAACAGATATTAATGCAAATATTTCTTGTCCATAAAAATACAGATTACTTAAGGCTGCTGGAATGCAATTGATTATTGTCCTGTGGATAAACCAGATTTTCAAATTCATTTCAACATTACTGTTCTTCATATAAATTTGTGCTCCTTTGATTTCTCCTTTATACCAGTTGTAACACCTTACTGGTTCTCCCTTTAATAATAAGATAAATAAAATAAAATCTTTAACACTTGTCATTTTAGCTCTAGATGAAAGTTATAAAGTTTCTTTTTTATTGAAAATATTCCTTTAATACATTTAAGGTGCTTTTTCATATATAGTACAAAAATAAATACACTGATACACAGTTTTATTTAAAGAATACTTTCAATTGTTTTATTTTCTTTTAAAATACACATAAAATTACCATTTAGAAACTGTTATTTCACTATTAATCGTCACACACTGGAAAATTTATTCCAGTTTCCTACATGCATTTAAATGTATATTGGGATTAAAGTAATTTTAATTTCTTAGCTATATACTATAATAAGTTTATTTTATACTAAGGTATACCTGTGTCTAAGAATCCATTTTTCTTAACAAAGTATTTGAATATATCTTGGTATAAATTATAACATCATATTGTCACTTATCTTAATTTAGATAGAAATTATATGATAACCCCAATTACTTTTTTTGGATAATTTAAATTCTAGTTATTTCATCATTGATTATCAGTTTCTTTACCATATAGCCTGTATACTTCTCATTTTACAGACATTTAAGTTAGATTGTTGGAGAATAAAAAATTTTAACTTATGCCTATTGTAATGCAATACTGCAAGCATTACCTGTTTGCTCTTTTTAAATTTCAAAGCCCGATTAAATGCCACTAAGTCAATATGATAATTACTACAAAGACATGGATTGATAACAACTGCATTAAAACAAAATTTTAGTTACAAAATTCTATTCTATTGAAAATATGACCCAAACTATTCACAAATAAAAAAGAAAAATGTTGTCACCTGGTCAAAGCTTCTTTATATTCAAATGTAGGGATAAATCTATTTTAAGGCTTTATTTTCCACATAGTAATGTTTTACACAGATGAGCTATTTCTCCACATTCAACTTCCCTTGCTATGGCTTAGGCTGAAATGTTTGATCACATTTATATACTTAGAACGTGTATCGCTTTATAAAATACTATTTACCAGACAAAAAGATTCAAATGGAATGTTACTTACCAGACTCAAAGATTCAAAGTTTAGTTGTAATTCTATTCCTTAATTGTTTTCTAGATTTGACAATTTAAAATGTCTTTTATTGCATACAGAAACAAACATATTAATAATGTTTCAATTCCATTCAAGCTTTGCCATTATCTAATAAACCACCTATTTTTCCTCCTTCCATGCAAATTCTTCTTAGCTTCTATTAGCAAAATTGTCAGATTTATTGCAATACAATTGACCCTCAAATTTCCACGCACCCTCAACCTTAGCCATTTGCAGTATTTATTTTCACCACTAGATGTCACTACGCTCTTCGCAAAAGCTGCTGTAGATGGACTTCATTCACGGAGAAACAGACTAATAAATACATAATAATTTACTAATAAATACATAAATACAATAAATCTAAAAGTCAACACTATTTGTGAGGGATCATTTGATGCATTAAAATTTTAATTAACATTATATTCATTATTTAAATATCATTATAATCCTGTCACATGAGGATCAAACATTCTCATTGCCAGAGTTAGCGTTTTAATATTAGAAATTCTGAATGACATCCTCTCAAATATTTAAGGAAAGAAAGATTTCTATATCTATCCCATGTCGATGCTCCCAATGACAACATTAGGGCAAACATCCTCATACCCATTTTGTAAGAAGTAAATGAGAAAACATTGAACATGTTTTATTCATTTTACTTTGTTTCTCATTTCCCTTTTAGTAATATTATGATATATTTTGTTTAAAATATATAATTATGGATGCATATATAATACACTGTAAAAAAGTTTGGAATATTGTATAAAGCATTCATTCATTTGCTCTTTCGTCCATTCATTCAACAAGTACTTATTGAGACCAACCCTGTCCAAGCATTAAGTAAAATGAATAATGCAAAATCAGACAGACGTCCCAGCCCTGGTGGAATGCAACTGCTTAGCAATTACAACAAATAGAAATATGTTGACTGAAAAAGAGCAGCTTGCCTCTAAAGTCAGATATTTTAGTTCCATCAGAAAATTGTTGACCTTTTAGAGGAACATGAGTTACTTTTAGAAACTCTGGAACTACCTGTCAGTAATCCTCAAAGTCGAGGTAGCCTTTTCTGTGACTTGACACAAGAAGCCATTCAAAGAAACAGTATGGCATTTTAAGATAGTATAGACACAAGTTTGATGTTGTGTGGTATATTCACTCCTGTAATTTTATTTCATTTATATGAGCTTCCAACAATCCAAAAACATGTAGGAAAGTAACTGGAAAAAATAGGAATAGTAGTGAGACAAAGAAAAAGGATCATGAATGTTTAGATAGTCAAATTTGCTTCAGCAAAGAAAACCTCCTCTGCAGCAAAAGCTTGCAAACTGCAGATTTTTCCTAATTCTACATCTGCTGCTCACATTTTAGGAAGCAGTTACATATAGAAAAGCCTTTTTCCTCTAAAAACATTAAAGTATCATCTGTCTTCTGTGTCTGTCCTTGAGGGACATAAAGTTGATCAATAGCATTTGTTGAGGACTTTATTCTTGGGCAATGTGAGGAATAAAGAAAAGAACTTTAAAGAGGCACAAGGCATGATACTTCACATTTTAGAAGTAAAGAATTATATAGCTTTAGTGTTCCAATCCTAAATTCTCTTATAAACCTTAAAATCATAAATAAGATAAATTTACATAAAGTTGGCATAGCCCATATCCCAATCTTCCTCAACTTACGATGGGGTTAATGTAAGGCAGAACGCATGGTCCCCATAAACGCATAGTCAAAAATGCATTTAATTCACCTAACATCGTAGCTTAGCCCAGCCTACCTTAAATGTGCTCAGAACACTTACATTAGCCTACAATTGAGCAAAATCATCTAACACAAAGCTTATTTTATAATAAAGTGTGGAATACCTCATGTAATTGATTAAATACTATACTGAAAGGCGGAATGGTTGTCTGGGTGCAGAATGGCTGTAAGTGTATGGGTTGTTGCCCTCGTGATCACCTAGCTGACTGGAAGCTGCCTCTGTTCAGTAACACAACAGAGCATCTTACTGCATATGACCAAAATTCAAACTTAGAAGTATGGTTTCTACTGAATATCACTTTTGCACCGTCATAAGGTAAAAAAAAAAAAAAAAAGTCCATTGAATCATCGTTAAGTTGGAAGCGTCTGTACTGTCATAATGTCAAGATAAGTTTAGCAAGGATGATCTTGCATCTCTTCCATCTGATCCTGAAACTAACCTGTGTACTTTATTCCTACAGGAAAGTGGATGTGCTCTTTTTGAATTTAACTTAGTTCCCCTTAAAGCAATTTTCTTCTCTTCCTTTATTTGCTACTGAGGGACTCTGCTCTTTCCAACCCAAACTGTGTGAGGCCAGAAGCAAGTGTTAGAGGCCATGACCAGCTCATCATGCAGCTCCTTTTTGAATTAGTTAAAGCAGCCTCTGTGAGTCACAGCAAAGTGCGCTGGGGTCAGTCCAATCACCAGATGAAAAAGAAATACAATCCTTTCTGTTCGCTCATACCTCAGTGATGCCACTTCCTTTTTCTCTTATAGATACGATAAGGGGGGGAAATCTGCCACGACAAGTTTCCTTCTGTGTAGTGTGAACTGGAGTTCTGCTATTTGTGTGTTCTGGCTGGCTTCAAAATGAACAAAATCCATCTCAGAAACTTTGGGGCCATCAGAGAGAGACAAGGTAGCCCACTCAAAGCTTTTCCCTGTGTAAAACTGCTGGCTTTCCTTTTTATACTATTTGCTAATTTTAAAATGCCCACTTATCTGCATTTCTGCAGACTACCTAACTTGTTGGCAAAATCTCAAATTGTTTCTAAACTGGAAGAGAAAAATGCAACATGACAAATGAGAAATCTTGTGTAGAATATTTTCAGGTGAACCTTGTCTCTCAAAGTATTTTTTTCCCAGAAACGCTGAATTATGGGTCACCAAATCTACATCTGCTCACCAAAAAGATTATTGAACATACAGATGAATGTACTGATCTCTAATCTTTCTTATAAACAGAGCCAAAGAGTTTTTAATAATGTCCAAGGTTCAATTCTCTTGTGCAGAAACCTTTCATGTAAAGGTAGACAATAAGGTGTTATTAGGCAATCTATTTCAAATTTAATGCTATCAGCTACAAGACCCATTCAGCTTTAGATAGGTGGATATAGATACTGGTTACAAAAAAAGAGGGTAAATGCTGTTTCTGTATCCTTTCCTCAGGTGGTGAAAAACTACTTGCAATCCACTCGACCTCCATCCTCCTTTCTTTTTTTAATTTAATCCACTTATATGCTTCCAGAAGGCATAAAGGAATGGAAAACATTGCTTAGATTCTCCTATCAAACCCCTTTCACAGCATATTTTTCTCTACCAATTCAAGTCTATTAATTATCCCTCTAATATCTTTCCTATATCAAATTTCTCCCTTTTCCTACAGTACAGCTAAGTTATGTTATGATTGGTAGATTAGAGAATTTGGGGATTGGAAGAGACATTTTAAGCAGCCTAATTCAAACAGCATCTCACACTTCTATCCAAATGCCAGAATATTTTGCTTACGATTTTTGAGAAACAGTCTTCAGCATGTGCTTGAACACATTAACAAGCTTCTCACTCTCTCTCTCTGTAGATAGATGTATAGATATAGATATACATAGATCACATACATACCACCAGTATATTATTCAATTTTATTAAACCCCTCTCAGAGTTAGTTATTAATTACATTGAACTGAGACATTGTCCCAACTTACAACCCTACCCTCACCCCGTCTCAGCTCTTTCTACCCCCAAGAGTAATCTTCCTAATAGGTCTTGTTTTATCTCCCAGAGCAAAACTAAATCATCTAGTCTTCCTTCCAGCTCTTCAGATACATGAGGACAGCTTTTATATTTCCTTATGCTCCCCAGGTCTTCAATTAGCTAGGTTGCTTCTGATTTCTTTGCTGATTCTGTAGAGAATATATAGCAATCCTTCTAGGATACCCATACCGACAAATCTTTTGCTTTTAACCTTGACAATTGTATTATTAATTTGTTTCTATCAGCTTGGGGTGTTGCTTCAAAGTGAGATCTTGTAAGCCATGTAGATTGTGATATATTTTTAGCCATCACAACATTTCTTGTTTTCTATAAGACCATTTATCACAGTCTTAGGTAGGGTTTTAGATCAGTATTTTTTTTTTTTTTAACACCGTGAACATGGGTAATCAAAGATTCTCTTCTACAGAATTCAAGACTTATGGCTGATTGTTGGAACATGAAGATACGCTACTAGCAGTTATGATGTATTGGTTGTGTACTGTATCCACGGTGGAGAAAGTGAAAAGTTTTGGATTGTCAGAGAAGAATTAGCCTACCGTCTCCTTCCTCTTTGTAGTAACTTACATTTCCCATTTAAAGCAATCAATTGCTCAAACTGTAATAACTCCATTAATGGTATCATTAATCCAAACTTTCTGATAGGAAAACTAAAAGTTACAACCACAGTTACCAGGTGCTTTGCTCCTGTGAACTGGGGGAGAATCAGGAATACAGTACGAAGGAATGAAATTTCTGTGTTCAGTTGCTAGCTATTCATTTACTACCTGCAACCCTTTCTAACTTCTACCAAGTCTCAAACTTTAAACTGGTAGAAATAACTTTTATTCTTTAATTTGTCCCACTGTTGTCCTTAGCCTATATTCTATCTCTCATGGCTTATTTCTCAAAGCTGGAAGATAGCTCCTTTTAAGTCATATTGGTGTTGGACAATGCAAGGATTTCATAGCCTTCTTTTATGTGACAAGTTTGAGGCTGATATGAAAATTTTGCTTTGAATACTAACTACCCACAATTATTCAAATGTAGCCACTTTTTACATAGATTTTACCGAGATTGTCTATTCTGAGTTTTTCAGGTGATGCTACAAATAGCTATATTATTTAGAACTTCTTACTCACTATGCCACAGTTTACTAATACTTTTTCCTGGCTGAGATAATCAGTTAGAACTATCATATACAATAGTGCATGCCAATGTAGATCTTCCTGAGGAATTCGACATGTTTAATTTAATCAGGAATCTGGTTGTCCTTTTCTTGGTATGACGAAACTGAAAACAAAACACAAACAACAATCAAAACCAAGAGGAAAAAAAAAAAAAGGTAAAAACAAAGGAAAAAACCCAGGTTACAGTATGACTACAGCCCTGAAGTTTGGAGGATCAGATCCTGAATGTTCCTGAAGACACATTCACATTGCTTTAGGGTACATGTCGTCTTCCTGAAAATCACAATGCATTTTACAGTTTTTTTCTTTGTGAAAAAAGATAATTGAAAAAAAAATTCATGAATATATGCAAGAGTGGCTCTAAAGGAAACTGCCTCTCAAGTCTTGTCTAAAACATTGTATTTCTGAAACATTTGACTAAATAGATTCTTCATCATTTAAGCGAATAACAGAAAATGAGATAAGCCTTTAATTATAATTGACAATAACACTCTGGTATGATATGACTTGTGCCTCTGGTACTGATATGAATGCCTCTGAGTGTGACTTTTGAATTCCATCTTTGAGTGTTTCCCCATCAAAACCCATGGAATTTTCTTTTGACCAATTGGCCACGTTTGATCAAAAAATAAAAGCAATATGTTACATTTTACTAGAAGCTACTGTCACCACGTAAAGTGACACTGTCAATTATAAGAAATAGTTCCATGTATTTACCCATTGGAACCAATTTGGTTCTTCTTTGATTAGCCTTTTTTGGGTATATTTTTGCATCCCTTCAGCTGCATTTAGATATAAGAACCCTAAACATCAGTTTGGTCAGCTATATGTAATCATGTCTACTTTTTTATATTGCTGGGCATAGTTTCTCACTATTTCATGTTAATTAATAAGATAAGTGTATACACAGAGTGTGCCCTGTGGCTATAGCAAAAACAGGCCAGGAAGCACAGACAGAACAATTGAAAGTAGACTGTTATATCCTCTACTGACTTTCTATTCTGTTTCCTTGGATGTGAATTATGACTCCAATAATATGCTTTTGGTGAAAAAAAGAAATGATGTCTGGCGTCTTGTGAGGGAGTATCTGAAGAGTTTTTAAATTATATTTTGTCATGAAAATACACATCTTGTCATCTTTCTTTAGGTGTTAGAGTCTTTCATCTCCCTTGAAAGTTCAGATTGATCTGTGACATTTTTTTGAAAAAAAAAATCATATGTCACACACTTTGAATGTGTTGTGCATATCTTTGCTTCAGGAATCTCAGAAAGCTCTGACCATGACTAAGAAAGGCAAACTGAATTTTCCACCCTACCACTGACCTTGGGATGGTGTTGGAGTGCCCTGGGAATCAGACTGCCCTACTTTGGGCTGCTCTAGGTAACTCAATGAAATAATTGTTGATGTGGCTTAAATTCTGCAATTGAGGTTTGCACAGACAAGATAAACTTCCTCATCTCCTAGCCTTTGGTGGATACTTTTAGAAGGAACCTTGGATTTTGACCAGAACCAATGAAAATCTTAGTCCAATTTCCAAAGAATGCTAAACTACAGTGTCTCTCTCTGTTTCTCTGTCATTGTCTCTGTCTCTCTCTCTCTTTCTCTATGTGATTTTCCTTAGGTACCAATATCTTTTAGGCAAGGCCATTCTAACTACTAACTTTACTGGAATCTGTGAATGTGCTAGCCCTAGGGTTTGGGAAGTAGGTTGAATAAACTTTTGAAGACAGGATTAATAACAAAAAGCATGTTATTAATTCCAACTATTAAATAAACTAGTTGATGCTCTAAGGCAGGATTTGATATCGCTGGTACCATGGGAAAGGGGAAGGGATCAAAGGGCTTGCTTGTGCTTGAAAGATGTCCTTGAACAAGCAAAAGTGAATAGAAATAATATGTGAGTGGAGGGGTTGGTCTTCACCCAGAGTAGCAGGGGTGAAGGCCAAGTGTATGTGCACAGATGTGGGGACAGTGGTAGAAATGATGGGAAGATAGTCTCTTCTGAGTGTTCGTATTTTCTCAATAAAAATTGAACTAGGACATCAGTTGAGAGAGAGTGTGGAGAAGTATTGGAGGTTTGAGGAAACAGCATAACATACAAGAAAGAGTCTCTAGGCTAGTAGTCAACTGAATGAACATGGGGAATTTCATGGGACAGCTAAACGGCATATGGGACCACTTGGAGCTTGTAGTCACAGCAGACAAACTGGCATGTCTGTGCTATATAACCTGCAGATGTATCACATTGTCATGATTATAAGGATGGAGTAAACACATAGATTTAACCAGGGCCAGGGCAAAAAACTTCAAGTTGTATGCAAGGCAGTGATAATAACAATCAACAATAACACTTAAGATAGGTAAGAAAGAATGTAATGCCATGGATGGGAGAGATTAAATGTAAAGAGACATTAAAATAAATGAATAATAGTCCTCAGTGGGAGGAATTTTCTAGAATTGCATGGTTAGAAGGAAAGAATGGGTAAGATTGTGATCAGGAATTGACATGATTGAAATTGAGGTTGTGGAGATTACATTTATTGAAAATACCATGATGATAAAGACTCTTGCCTATAACCATGAGAGTGAGTGGCTAAAGTAGTTAAAAGACAAAGTCCTTGTGGGTATATGTGTGTGTGTTTGTGTGTGTGTGTGTAGTTGTGTGGTGTGTGTCAGAGAGAGTGAGAGAGAAAGTTCAAGGAAACAGGAAAACGAAGCTAGAGATTTAGAATGATCATCAGTCAGCTTTATGAATATTGGAATCATCAAGAAATATGATGAGGGTAGTACTGGAGAGAGACTAACAGGGGGTGATGTGTATTTTTATAGAGTGTAGGTAGAACCCACGTTGGATTCAGAAATGACAACAAGGAGAATGAAAAACTCATTCTCAGTTCCAGAGTTCCCAGCACAAAGCCTGGGGGAGAAAAACCAGTCATCACTTGACAAAAATTTTTGGAGAAGAAATATTCTCAGGGAAGACATCAGTGTTGTTCAGAGCAAGAAGGTGAAGGGAATAAGAGAGAAGAGATTGAGGAAATATAGAATTTTGCTTATGATGGATTGCATGCTCCAAAGAGCACTATGGACTCACGTCAAGAGTTGGAGAAGGGCTTCCCTGGTGGCGCAGTGGTTGGGAGTCCGCCTGCCGATGCAGGGGACACGGGTTCGTGCCCCAGTCCGGGAAGATCCCACATGCCGCGGAGCGGCTGGGCCCGTGAGCCACGGCCGCTGAGCCTGCGCGTCTGGAGCCTGTGCTCCACAACAGGAGAGGCCACAGCAGTGAGAGGCCCGCGTACAGCAAAAAAATGAGTTGGAGAAGGATGGGAGATAGAGAGAGGAGAGGGGCAATACAGTGTTATATGGGGATTAGAGTCTATTGACCATTTGTGTCTTTCATCCTTAAAATGTTATGTTCATGTCTTTTGTTAGTTTTGTCAAGAACATTTTTGATATAATTCTTTTTTTTAACATCTTTATTGAAGTACAATAGCTTTACAATGGTGCATTCGTTTCTGCTGTATAACAACATGTATACTAATTCTTAATTGCATATTTACTTTTGGCATCCTTCATTCATTGCTAATAAACCGATTAATGCCATTGGATATTTTATCTTTTCAATGTACTAGTCTTTTGACTAATCCAGAAAATGGCAAAATCTACATTCCATCTTGCATTTTTGGGTGATCTGTAACATTTGTTGTATAACTTACTCCTTCAATTTTTATGTTACTTCTCTCAAAGCAGACACATTTTCTTTGTTCTTAATCATTCTTGATTTTCCTCCTTCATTCTTTGCTCTCCCATATATTATAGTATGGATCATGTAAGACAAGTCAGAATTCGCTCTCACTGCACAGGTTTTCAGAATGGATGGGACAAACAAGGAGATTTATGATAATTAGAGCATTCCTAGAGAATGAAGAAGAAGGGGTAAGCCATAGGGGTATCAAAATAAGGCTGTAGGGGGGTTTTCTATGTCTTCATTTCCCCAGTCAACATCTAACATATGAAATCAGGTGGCTGTCTTTGTGGTTATGAAATAGGTAAATGTTCTCTCTGTTTGGAAAACAAAACAAAATGTAGTTTGAACTTATGATAACTGACTCTATATACTTTTTTCCTCTCTCCTAGTCATAATAGACTTTTAAGATACACGGAGATAAAACATTTTCCATTTCAGGATGCAGTGACATGGTAATTAGGTGCAAAATCTGTGACTGCGAAAAAATAATATATAATGATACATATCATTTCATAACATACATCTTATTCTCCAACTAGCCAGGAAGTGAATAGCTTGTTAATGAGAACTCCAAGGGGTAGGGTGGTGAGAGAGTGGGACAGGAAGATTGATTAAAGTTCACTAATGATCCCAAGGCATTACAGCCCTTTCTTCTTGTATAATTTTTCCTTCTCATCATGTCCTTCATTGAGTCCTACTTTCTTTCATTCTCTTTTCTCTACTGTTCCCCCACCCCCCAACCTGGGCTTATCTGGGTCAATCAAGGATTTAGATTAATTAGTTTTCTTGTGGTGGCAGATAGAGAATATTCCAACCCAAGCCTGTGTCACTTTTACAATCAGAACTAATAAATACTTAATTTTCAAGCTAATAAAGTATATTTGAAAGACAGGAAAACTGAACAATTTCAAGTCATTATGATTTGTTATCTGGTTATGTCCTCTTGAGCTAATATGCCCGATGGCCTTCATATGTTTGCAAAATCCCGCAGCCCAAAATGCTGCCCTGAAATTCTACCTGGAATCACTCATTTTGAACACCAAATAGTTTTCCTCAGGGAATGCAATGCAAGTCATTGATATTTTGGTGTTAGGTAATGTCATCAGAAATCCCACCAGTTGGCTAGTGACATAGGAAGTATGGGCAATATTTGTGATTTACTAGAAATAGCGTCTCAAGTCCCTGATGTAATGGGTGGAGGGTGGGAAAGGAACACAGGCTTTCATGAACTATGAGGGTAATGAGTGCTTGTGTTTGGAGCAAGAAAAGTGCGCTTGAAAGGGATTGATTAATAATTCTGAGTGGAAGGATAGTTCAAAGTTGAAGGGTTCGACTCTGATGCCAACTTGGTTGTACTACTGCTTGTGAGTTATGTTTGCTGAGGAATGGTTTTTGGAACAGTTTTTAAATCTCATTTTCCCAAGTTTAAAATACAGAGTGATTACATTTTTTGAGTTTTTATATAGTGATCCTACATCCTGTTTTGCCAGGGAAAATCCTGGTTTACAGCCATTTCCCATCATCTCATCTAGCTGACGTTTGTCCTATATCAAAATATCCAAGTTTGGAAGATCCATTATAAGGCTGTCCTGAATATAATCTATTTACTGAGAATTTAGCAATTTAGCACACAGTTGACTCTTTGTACCCAGTAAATGGTGGTCATCATTATTAGAATAATAACTCCCAGTTCTACCGCATTCCTTGTTGTCTGCTGCTGGAAATTCTTCCAGCCTCAGTTTCTTTTTAGACTAAAAATACCATATAATGAAAATAGCACATACAGTTCTTAGGATTAATGAAATAATATGTGGATTAACAGTAAGAAGAACACATAAAATTATTGATAATTGTGGTTTTAATAGTTAATAACTATTTTTATTATGAAAAAATGACTCAGATGAACTGTATCTTAATTAAGATAGACTCAAACTGGTGGATTATTGAATCACATTCTATAACCAATGGCCCAAAATAGATTTTTAAAGGATTTGGGAAGTTCATGAACAGCTAAGGACAGTGAATTTGCTCCAAAAGATCTTGAGCTCTAAGTGTGTAAAGTGTTCTTGGTATTAATTTTAATTCATGGACATATTTTCTATGAAAGATCTGGATCATTCAGAAATCCAAGTGGCTCACTATATCCATAGACCCCGTGTATTTCCTGCTAGAACAGGATACATTATTAGTATTCCAGAGCATATGATCCAACGATTTACAGTATTCAAAAGCCTGTGAAGACTGTGAGAATATTGAAAGCTGTGAGAGAAAAAAAAGAGCTAAGAAAAGAATAAAACGATGAGCATTTCCTTCACACTTGTTCCCAGCTGGGACTCCAGCTGCTTGATTCATGCCATCTGGGGATGTCTAATTAGAAACTACCTAGAATAGGCTAATAAAGAAGTAATTTGAAAATAAACTTAACAAGATCAGCAGCAGTTCAGATCCCAGAGTGCTAGGAGTTAAGGTTGCATGAACTAATGGATCAATGAACAAAAGAAATATTCACTAATCCCTGCACTTGACCAATATTATTCCTGAATAAAGCAAAGTGCCATTTGTTTCTTCAATGCGTAATAAATATGCCAAATACTGACTGACATTTAGGCTAGTAAATGACATTTTAAAAAGCTACTCATATGAGACTCTTGCACGAGCTCCCTGCTACATTGTGGTTTAAATCATTTTCCACTTTTAAATCCATTTTTAAAAATACAATAATGTGTCATTTCAAAACAAGTTTCTGTTTAGGTTATCAAATAATTTGGCCAATGACGGTCAGATTTCTACCCTCAAAAATTTTCTTTGGAGAAATAAAATGGTATTTTTTTTTCTGTTTTACCAAATTTTTAAAAAAATTTCGTTTAGGGCTTCCCTGGTGGCGCAGTGGTTGAGAGTCCGCCTGCCGATGCAGGGGACACGGGTTCATGCCCGGGTCCAGGAAGATCCCACATGCCATGTAGCGGCTGGGTCCGTGAGCCATGGCCGCTGAACCTGCGTTCGGAGCCTGTGCTCCGCAACGGGAGAGGCCACAACAGTGAGAGGCCCGCGTACCGCAAAAAAAAAAAAAAAAAAAAAAAAAAAAAAAAAAAAAAAATTTCGTTTATCAGTCTCAATGACTTAGATGTCAAGGTGTCATAGAGATTTTTCAAATCAAAATAATGCTATGAGGGCACAAATGATCAACACTTGAAATGCACACTCTGAGATTGAAAAAACAAAATGTTTAACTCTTCAATTTTGTAATCAGTGTATTTTTACTTGCTGTATTGATGTCAATTCCCCATCACCAGATTGAGTCTCACAAAACAACACTAGTATATTGTATACAAATGACACAATATGGGAACACAAAAATCATTTTGCTTTTATCATAATAATATAGTCATTTTTATTTGAAGTATTGAGAATTAAGAATATCTTATATTCTTGTCAAATACATTTGCATCAGCAAAACTACCTAGCACATGGAAACTCATATTGATACATAATAAAAATGGTCTAGAGACTTCCAAACTCTAGAAAATTTTAATCTTAATATTTTTCTATTAATTAGCCAAATTAGTAAATAACTTTAATGTTTCGCTGTCTCCATTTTCTTTCCTAAGAAAGAAATAACAGTTCCATCACTGGATAAAGAAATACTTTTGTGTGTTTGGGTTTACCTAAAGTATATTATCGCTATTAACACTGACATTATAATCACTAACTTTATGAATAAAAAATATCCAGCTCTCTCTGTGAAAGGAACTGTGACATAATAAAGCTTGAAACATCTAGGAATTGTGGTTTCTAGTTGTATGCTTTCACTACCCCAACTGTTATCAAAATATAATTGTATATTGTTTCAAAGAAATAATAAAAGAGAAAGTATTAAATGTTGCAATACTGGACAAAGTCACACACAAGTTCTTTTTTTTTTTTGCGGTATGCGGGCCTCCCACTGTTGTGGCCTCTCCCATTGCAGAGCACAGGCTCCGGACGCACAGGTTCAGCGGCCATGGCTCACGGGCCCAGCTGCTCTGCGGCATGTGGGATCCTCCCAGACCAGGGCATGAACCCATGTGCCCTGCATTGGCAGGCAGACTCAACCACTGCGCCACCAGGGAAGCCCCACACACAAGTTCTTATCAAACATGAGCATTCTCCCCTAGCATTTTATTATTTTTGCTATTTCTTTTAGAATCTCAGAGTAGTAAAGTGGGTTAAAAACACCCATACAACAAAACTCGTAATTTCTTCATCATTCATTATATGTAATATATTGCCAGAGCTATTTTTGACTTTAGGGAAAAAAAGAAAAATGCGTATTCAACATTAGCAGACCATCATCAATATTCATTAGGTAGAGTATTTGTAAACAAATGGAAGATATTCTCTGGACATACACGAGTTTAATATGTAGATCACAGTCACCAAGACAATTTAAAACTGAAATAGATTAAACACCATGGTGTATATCCCCAGTTTATAACTATTATTTGTAGGTCATCTTACTTGTGCTACTATTAATTTTATAACTTTGAACATCAATTATTTCTATTTTTTATACATCAGAATTAACTATGAGGAAAATAACCTATATAATCTAATGAGCTTTATGTATTACTAAAATGAAAACTGCATTGGGCTTCAAAGATAGCGTTCTAACAGAGAACAGAGCAGAGCACAGGTGACATTTTTTAGCATTCCAAAATGCACATCAATTAAATCAAGCTGATAACAAACAGCACTTTTAAATAATTAAGGTATGATTAATTGGGGGCATATCAAGAATCATTACAAAGTGGAAGGAGGGGTTTAAAAACAGCTGGAAAATGCCCTACATATTCTACAGCATATAATGCTCCTGGGGAATCCCCTTTGGACTGGAGATTGTATTAACAAAACATGTAAACAGACTAGCACTGGTAGAGGAGGAAATTTTCAACTGTGAAACAGGAGGTTGCTCTAGATATATAAATTAAATGGTAGAAAACACCAACACAAGAATAGGAGATTATAATGAACCCAAGTACAGACGTGTAGGAGAGAAGTTCATGGCAACTGTTGGATAAAGGAGGTGGGAAAGGAACAGTAATGCAGGAAGAATTCGTTACACCTTTATTCACTGAACTCAAACATGGCAGTGTACTGCCATGTGGAACTTTTGTAATCAGATAGAAGATAAAACTAACAGAAAGCACAAAGCAGTCACTAAATCTTTTTACTATCTATGGATTCTAGGCACAGCTGTGAGATTTATTTGACAAAAGGATTGCTTGAAAACAGCAAATTGTGTCACAGGGTGTTTTTCTTTGGAAAACATTATATCACTTCAACTTTTTCAACTTCAATTCTTACAAACTTACAATTCCATATTGGAGTAACACACACACACACACACACACACACACACACACACACATACAATTCACCAGAAATGATATGCATTTTAATTGGTACATTTCCTGTGTCAGTTGGTCATATTAGTCACAGAAGATTACGTTTGTCAGAAACATTTTAATAATTATAAAAACATACTCCTATCTTGTAAAGATTATTCAGCCATTTGGAGGAGGAACAAAGGGTAAAAATGATCTCTATATTTCACAGTTCATGCTGGGGCAAAATAAATAATTTCTATCAGGAGAATATTTTAGTAATTATTTGTTAAATTATTACAAATAATAATACACAGTATCACCTTAATACAGGTCACTACTGTAATAGAAAGAGGGTTTGCCTGAGTATAGATTGCTTCCCAAAAAGTTGCTTCATATTTAAGCACAGTGCTACTCAGAGTGTGCTCTATATTTAGACAGAGTTGATGTATTAGGATGATCGATATGAAAATGTTTTTGTCAAATATAACACAATATCATTTCCTTTGACAAGGTAATTGAGATGCATCCAACCTACATGATTAAATTCACAAATTCTCAGTTGGGATAGCAAGAATGTCCAATAAATAGAGTCCAAAGACAAATTCTACTCCTGTTTTTACTACTCAATACCTTCTTTGAACATGACAATAGCTAAAATTTGCTGAGACTCAATTACCTCCCATGGAAAGTCTGAAACCATTCAATTATTCATCCTTTTTTTCAGAAATCTTCATCAGGCCTCTTTTCTGTGCCATGGTTATACATTCTATTTGTAACAATGGACAAACATGAAGATTAAATAGGATAATATATAAGATAGTTATTTTTAAACCATAAAGTTCCAGGTAAGTGTAAAATTCTTTTATTATGAATTAAAACTAATTTAAAATGTGAATGTATTTTTAAGAACATAAAAGAAAAATGAGAACAAAGTGTCCATCCACAGAGGACTCTTCAACTAACTCCAGATATGGCCACACAGCAGACCACTCAAATTTCTGAAAAAAGAAGTATATGCTCATAAGGAAATCCCTTGGAGACATGCTTTGATGCATAAACGAAGATTTGAAATAAACTTCTGTTAAAAATAAGAAAAGGAGGGCTTCCGTGGTGGCACAGTGGTTGAGTCCACCAGCCGCTGTGGGAGACACGGGTTCGAGTCCTGGTCCAGGAAGATCCCACATGCTGTGGAGCAGCTGGGCCTGTGTGCCGCAACTACTGACCCTGTGCTCTAGAGCCCGCGAGCCACAGCTACTGAGCTTGTGCGCCACAACTACTGAGCCTACGTGCCACAACTACTGAAACTTGTGTGCCTGGAGCCTGTGCTCTGCAACAAGAGAAGCCACCGCAATGAGAAGCCCATGCATCGCAATGAAGAGTTAACCCTCTCGATGCAACTAGAGAAAGTCTGAGTGCAGCGGCAGAGACCCAATGCAGCCAAAAAAATAATAAATGAATAAAATAAATTAAAAAAAATAAGTAAAGGAGAAACACACACATACACATATATATACACAGAAGGACAAAATACGTGTGTGTGTGTCTCTATATGGATGCACATGTGCATGGTTTCTGGGAGGAAGAGATGTTGGTGGGGGAGGAAAAAAAATTATCTTCCTCTTTTCCCATCCCATTCTCCAGCTTCTCCATTCATTTCTCTCCTCTCCCTGATTTTTCTCATTTTTTTCCTTCCTCCACTGCTACCTCTTCCAATCATGTTTGGATGGTTTACCATATATTGTGTTAAGTTAAAACAGGTTACAGTATTTCTTAGTGATGGGATCATAGGATAATTTTATATATTTGTTTTCACTTTCTATAATACTCCATCTTTTTTTTTTTTTTTTTTTTTGCGGTACGTGGGCCTCTCACTGTTGTGGCCTCTCCCGTTGCGGAGCACAGGCTCTGGACGCGCAGGCTCAGTGGCCATTGCTCACAGGTGCAGCCGCTCCGCGGCATGTGGGATCTTCCCAGACCGCGGCACGAACCCGTGTCCCCTGCATCGGCAGGCGGACTCCCAACCACTGCGCCACCAGAGAAGCCCAAAATGCTCCATCTTTAAATTATGGTATGTTATTAAAAATTCTTATTCAGTTCAGTCATGCTTACACAGATATTGGCAAACTTTTAAACTTTACAAATCTGAAACAGTAGAGCAGGGGAAATGATTCTTGATGAAACTAATGTGTTTCGTTAAATGAATGGGTAGCATTTCACCCTTGACTTTTTTTCTCATATTTCTAAATTAATTGAGAAGAAACGTTTAAACAGTCATAAGTCTGTTTTCCACTTCCTAGGTCCTTTCATTCATTCATTCATCTATTTTTTTCATATATTTACTTATTTGTTGAATAGATATGTATTAAACATACATCTTGCCTCAGCCAGTGTGCTATGTGATAAACATACAAAAATAAATAAATTACAGTATAAAGTTTATGGCTCTTAAGAAGCTTAAAGAATACAGCCATTTAAACTAAAATATCTACAAAGTCTAATAAGCTCTGTAGTAGAGGTGTGCTAGTTGCAGAGGGATGAGAGAGGAGAAAGATATGTAAAATATGCTTTAAGTTGATGTCAGGAAAATCTTAGCAAAGAGGATAGTTTCTACAGAGTACTTAAGAAATTATGGTAATCAACTCGTGTAGGGATGGAACGAATCACTTAAGCAAAGAAAATTCAAAGCATAGCCATGTAGGATTAAAACAGCCTGGGAGAGTGAGGTCAGCAAGATGGCAGCATAGGAGTTTCCAGGGCTCATGGGAGCTCTAGGCTGTATAATGATATAGATGCACAACAGGGCCGTATAACAGAACAGTATTAGTCCTGTAAGTCAGGTCATGAAGGCCTTGTATAATGTGAAAGGGAATTTTACTCTGAAAATGGGAAGTGTTTTAAACAGGAAAATATCGGTTCAAAATTTGACAAGTCAGTAACTTTTGTTTGGTCTAACCTCACTCTTCCTCTATTCTTACTTTTTCCCTTTGACTCTCTATTTCTTCTCACAAGTTCGTTTTCAAGATCCGAGAAAGTAGAATTCTTCATTTCTATCTTTTCTATATTTCCTTGTCTTCTTCCACTGGGTTTGAATAGGGAGAGATTGAGAAAAAATTCTTAGAAACACACATTCTTATCTAACTACTACACTTCCAGGTGAATTCAGAAATACTTTTGTTCTTACATGGGCCCAAAGATATATATTGAAAGCTGTTCACTGAAACGCTATTTATAATCATGAAACCTGGAAGCAAATTATTTATCCCTTAATAAGGACATGGATAAATAAATTTCAGTATGTCTGTGTTATAGAAAAATATTTAGCCCTCTAAAACATGAGTTCGCTGCATATGTACTGACAAAGAAAAAAAAATTGTGTAAATAATAGGTAACCTTTATAAAAACTGTACTAAAATGAAAAATGATATATAGTCACCGTATATTTTGTACAAATATAAAATTACAGAAAAAAAGAACTTTGAATATTAGTACAGGAAGAGTAGGAAAAATTAGCTGCAATTTGGGTTCTATATATTATAAATGAATCTCCTCAAACATATATGATAATCATATTTTTAAAATGCAATAAGCTTATATATACAAATATTTGATTAGGGTTTAATAGACACTTTCACAAAATATATATTTTAATAAAGCTTCCATATACAGCAGTCACAATAAAATTTAAAATGAGTTTTTCTCATCTCTTTTATTCAATTAAATAATTTTATTTTCTTCTCATTTTTGCTTAATAAAAGTAAAGCATTTTGCATTCATCATGAAAGAAAATTAGTTTTAGATTACTAGGAGTTATTTCAGAATAATTGTGAATAATTAACCTCTATTACTAAAATGCTCAAAGAAGGAAGTTGTATAAAAATATGCACTACTCACTGCATGGATAGCCACATTTAAGACAAAAATGGAAAAAAAGCCTAAAATATGCTTTGGTGCTTTTAACTCTGAAAACCTGGATATCTATTCAACTATTAATTACAAGAACTTAGCACAGGGAACTGTATTCAATATCCTGTGATAAACCATACTGGAAAAGAATATTAAAAAATGAATGTGTATACTTGGATAACTGAGTCATTTTGCTATACAGCAGAGATTGCCACAGCCTTATAATCAACTATGCTTCAATAAAAAAAATTTAAATTAAAAAAAAGAACTTATGAAACTTTATTTCTGCTTTGGGTATGCTTAACCAGTTTTTACCTAATGAGCTTGCATTTTCCCATTTGCCTAATGATTAAAAATATCTGAGAAATTTTTTTTAAATTAAAAAAAATCAGAGAAACTACTGAAAAATCATTTCATTGTGTACCCATGCTAAATAAAAAAATAGAAAGCTTTATAAATAGCTATTATTTATTAAAAATGAGTCTCAAATTCCAAACACAGGCCAAACTTCCTTAAGGCTTTGGATATCATCCTGGAGAGAGTATGAGTCTGTTCTTGTTCAAAATGTATTAATTTACTTTCATTTATTTGGGGGTAAAAATAAAACCTTTCCAATTTTTGTTTACTTGACATAAATGTGAGAACATTATTACATTTTTCCACATGCAAAACACTCTCATCAAGTTTATTTCACTTAACTTATGAAGTTCATAACTATTTCAAAAAACAGTTGAGTTATAAAGACCCACCATCATCCCCCCACCACATATACCCTTGAGAATAAATAAGCTGTGGGAAACTAGTTTAGTATCCAACTACATCTATTTTTCTTCAGAAAGTGATTCATATGAATCTGACTATACACAGTTATGCCACGTAGTATAAAGTTAACCATATTACAAGATAATCCTAATATAATGATCACAAAAAATGCTATATATGCATTTTAGGCAGTGTCTCTCCCTCTCTATTCCTCTGTCTCTCTCTGTATCTCTGACTTTCTCCCTCACTGTCTCTCCCTCTATCTTTTATACTTATTTTGAAAAAAGAAATTGTCTATCTGAGTTTATAACATAAATCCCAGAATTGTCTGTAAACTCTCCCTAAGCCTGTGTTTGTACTTGGAATCTATTATGTTCATGAGAGAGTCACAGACTTCACAGTTACAGATTTTCCTTCACTTCCAAGGGGACTGAAGTTCTGAAATGAACTTTAGTACATCCATTTTAATATTCACTGCTGCCTGCAAGCTAGCTGCAGGTTATTTTAGTTACCAGAAACCACACTAGTTTGCAATATAATTTTGACTATTGGTAGGTAAAAATTTGCAGGCAGCTGACTCTAGCCAAAGGCAAGCTTTGCGATAGCAACATAATCCCTAAGAGAAAAATGTGAAATAATCTAACCATCTAAACATCAAAAGGAAATGCACCTTGCTTGACAATATTTGGAACAAGATAATGGTTTCGGAAGTTGTTCAACATTTATGAAAATATAGAAATTAAGATAACAGTCATTTAAATTGTATACATACTTAATACATTCATTTTTCATTATATGGAAATTTCTTTTAAAAAATTTTTGAGTCCAGATGTTTCAAATTATGAATAATTTGTCAATTTATGCTTAAAACTAAACTTGAAAAATGTGACTGGTCATTCCCATTAAAAAATGGGACTCAAAGTCTGTTCCACTAAATCAAGCTTAAATTAGTGATTGTGTATTTAGATGTAGTTGAAATCTAAGCATCCTTTGTATCAAAAACTCTTAGACTATATATTTGGCAAACTGGCTGATGTCTTTGACTTGAAAGACATTAAATGACAAGGCACACAATGGAATGTCTCTCCACATGGAATGAGAATGAAGGATGTAGTAATCATTCTCAAGTTTCAATGTGGAGACTGACATGGCTGGTTTTATTTCTTAATCTAGCTTCCTTGTTGTTTGGAAGAGTATTTTATTTTCAAATCTGGAAAGTGAAGATTGTCTCCTGTGGTAGACAGAATAGTGGCTCCCCGAAATGTCCACATCCTTATCCCTGGAACCTGTTACTGTGTCACCTATCATGGCAAAAAGGACATTGAAGATATAAGTATCAAAGGATCTTGAGATCGGAAGATGATCCTAGGTTATCTGAGTGGGCCCAATGCAATCACAGGGGTCCTTATATAAGTAAGAAGGAGAGTTAGAGTGACAGAGGAGATGAGTAACTTTGGAGCAGAGGTTGAAGTGATGTGATTCCAAATTGAAGAAAAGGGCCATAAACAAGGAATGCAGGTGGTCTCTAGAAGGTAGAAAAGGCAAAGAAATGGATTCTCCTCTAGAACTTCCAGAAACAATGCAGCTCTTGTTTTTAACCCATAAGTCCATTTTGGACTTTTTACCTCGAGTACTGTAAGATAGTAAATTTGTGTTGTTTTAGTCCACTAAGTTTGTGGCAGTGTGTTACAGGCACTATAAGAGACTAATACAGTTGTACATATAGTTATAAAAATAGTAGATATAGATCTAGATTTCCTGACTCTCTGCCTAAGATTTTATATTTTTAATTACACATTACTAGTGTTCTATTAATTTTTTCTTATATTTTAATTTTTATAGTGAGAGAAATTTTGAGTATATTTATCCATAAAATATATAATCATGTATAATGTATATATCTATATATATACATACACAAATGTATATATTCAAAACTCTAAAACATTTTACATCCTAACACTAGAAATATAACTCTCATTTCTATTTGTTTAATGGTGTATTTTCTTTGGAATATTGTCCACAGTCTATTTGTGAGTTGCTTCACTAGGCTGAAATAAAACGCAAGGGTAGTGTCAATGTCAAATCCCAATATTTAATCCCAAAACAATGTGAAATCCCCAGATGACCCTGTAGTGAGTTGGTATTGACTACTGTGAGAAACATATAAGCAGGGCACAGAGAATCCATACATTTATATATATATATGAAACATTTTTTTTTTCCATTTAGAGTTACTTTAAAAAAAAGCTTACAGTAAAAATTTAAGTAGGCATATTTACATAATATTTAATTTATTCTTGCATGTAACCAATTGCTGACATATGTTTTGATTCCAAGGTTGACTATTTTTTTCCAGATAATAATTTTGTGTATGTGGTACTTCTCCCTAATATTGGTGTGTAGAAAATAAAATATGAACCTAGGTTTTAATCAGGTAAAGTTTTGACTTAACCAAAACATCCTAATCAATGCCAGCACACAAAAGGATTATCTGGAGCAGTGTCACTGCTTTATAATTACAGAGCAGCATTCTACATTGCTGTTACTCTCTTTGCCATTTCATTCACTAGTGTGGCAACTCAAGAATGAACTGTACTTTAACTTTTAAAGAACAGACACAAAGAAATAGAAAATGGGAGCCAATATTGCTAGTGTTGTTTTGTAAATTGATTTAGAATTTAATATTTAACTGCAGAAATTGTTTTCTTAACCATTGCCTGATTAATCTGATAGTTTTCTAGACAGGAGTTTCGTCAACAAATTAACAGGACCAGCTACAGAAGTTGAAGGTCCAGTGCAAAATTAAAGTATGGGACACCTTGTTCAAAATTATTAAAAACTTCATTCTAGCACGGGGCTCTGTGCAAATGCATAGGTCGCATACTTATAAACCCAGCCCTGAAAATAATTTAGTTATAAAACATAAAATTTTAAGGCAATGGTCCATATCCATTTTTTAAATTCATAATCATATCCATATCTGTATCTATATATCTGTATTAATGGCTATGTCTGTATACAATTTCAGAGTAAAATTTTAAGGGTATCTTTATTGATGATCTTGTCCAATCTTGTGTTTTTACAAAGGAGAAAGCTGAGCCACAGAGCATTTTAATTCTATCAGTAGTTGAGATTAGAAATAAAACTAGCATCCTTCTAAACATATTTAGGCATTTCTCTTAACTGCCAGTTTAGTGCTCCTTCTACCATGCCAAAAGACCTCCTTGCTCGATATCACTAAGAAATTGAACTGCATATTTCTGTTCTAATTCACCATTCAAAATAGCCTTTGTATAGAATGTTTCATACTGTCTTCAGCAGAGTAAAGAATGCTGATGACACAGAGTTCAAGAATTCTCAAGGACTGAGTAAATGGTGACAGTTATATAATAAACAATATAAATAAAATAATGATATAATTTACTGTCTAACCTGGGATACCTTTGTGAGTTAATAAGGGCACTATTAATAACTATGTTGAGATAACAATGAAAATAGTACTGTCTTGAGCAGAACTGGATTTGCTACAAAAGCTAGCATCTAAAGAAATTTTAACACCTTGCCAGGTATTGTCCTAAGGGCTTTGCTTGCATTCAATTCTTGTTTTCTCAGAACCGCCTTATGAGCTCTAAGCGTTCCCATTTTACAGATAAGAAAATTAAGACGTGATGAGTGACAAAGCTAGTTTTGCATCTGAAGATTCTGCATATGGGATTCAGACCCTGCCCCAGAGTCCACATCATGAACAAATATGCAATGTTATCTCTTATATATTCCATGGTGATAGGCTGGCATGGATTATTTAAGCCATAAGGTTAAGTACTATAAAAGTAAGAACTTGTGATAGGATCTCCAATGATCAGACCAGGTACTTCCATAGCCTATCGCTAGCCTCACTCCTTGACAGCAACAACCTGATATGAATCAGAACCCACTTCCCCCTCCCTGATGTCAGTGAGGTGAATCAGGGAACCGAGCTTATATCCCCATCTGGAGGCAACAGAGATGTGTGAGTCAGTGCTCCACTTTCACCAGGAAGTTGCCAGTGGGTGGAGGGAATAACTGAACTTCTACCTCAGCAGTCCTCAAGAGGACAGTCACCCCACTTTTGGTAGGGTGATGTTAGTAGGGCCCAACAGGAAGCTGAACATGAACACCCACCCACCCCTCATGTTAAAAAAATCAATAGAGTTCTATTGGATAAAAAAAAGTCCAGAGTCTCCTAAGATCAACAATATCCAGGATACAATAAAAAATCATTTGTCATACAAACAACTAGGAAAATCACAACCTGAATGAAAGAGAATCAACAGATACCAACAACAGTAAGATGAACTGGAATCAACCAATTCATCCAAGAGATTGGAATCATTTGATAAGAATTTTAAAGCAGCCATTGTCCAAGTATTTAAATAAGCAATTTTGCATTTTCTTGAAACAAATGAAAATAAAAAATTCTAACGATGATTTAGAAGTTATAAAAAGTAACCAGGGCTTCCCTGGTGGCTCAGTGGTTGAGAGTCTGCCTGCCGATGCAGGGGACACGGGTTCGTGCCCTGGTCCAGGAAGATCCCACATGCTGTGGAGTGGCTAGGCCCGTGAGCCGTGGCCACTGAGCCTGAGCACCCGGAGCCTGTGCTCCGCAACGGGAGAGGCCACAACAGTGAGAGGCCCGCGTACTGCAAAAAAAAAAAAAAAAAAGTAACAAAATGGAAATCATAGAACTGAAAAATACAATAATGGAAATGATACACTCAGTAGATGGGCAAAATAGTAAAGTGGAGACAGAGGATAAAATCAATGAATTTGACATACAAATATAATTTATTTGGTCTGGACATCAATAAAACTGACTGGGGGAAAAAACAAACAAACAGAATCTCAGAGACCTATAAGATGATAATAAAAGAGATAAGAAAGATAGCATGGGACTAAAAAAGTATTCAAAAAATAATGACTGAAAACATCCCAAATTTGGTGGAAGGCATAAAACTAAATATTCAAGAAGCAGAGCAAATCCTGAGTAGAATAAATCCAAAGAAATCCATGTCAAGACCCATCATACTTAAATTTCTGAAGGTGAATGACAAATAAAAATCTTGAAAACAGAGAAAAATCATACATTTTATAGGATAATAATTAAATGATAGTAGATTTCTCATCTGAAACCACAAAAACCAGAAGAAAGTGGAAAATAATTTTTTTAAGTACTGAAAGAAAAAACTGTGAAGTGTGTATTCTATATTCAGCAACGATATCCTTCAGTGGTGGGAGGAAAATAGACCCTGTGAAATGAAGGAAAACTAAAAGAATATTTGATAATTATGCTTAAAAAGTAGGAAGATTAAAATTGGACCTGCATAGAAATAAGGTTTCTATACTTCATTCAAAGTGGTAAAACTTCAATAACACTAGACTATAAGTTATTGTATATATTTACATTATTTTAACTAGAGCAACTAAGAAAACAAAAAAAATCATATACCCCAAAACACTAAAATAAAGATGGAATCCTAAGGTGTTCATATAACCCACAGGAAGGCAAAAAAAGAGAAACAGAGGAGTGGGTAACTTAGTAAACAAACAGAAAACAAATAAAAAATGGCAGACAATCCATAACATACTAATCATTATCTTAAATATAAATGTTCTAAATAAACCAAGTCCAACGACATGCTCACTACATGAAACTAACTTCAAATACAACATAGGTAAGTTGAAAGTAAAAATATAGGTAAAGGTATATCAGGTAAATATTAATCTAAAACATGTAGGCAAGACTATATTGATACCAAATCAGCAACATAAAATTTTTAAAAGTTAGAAAAGGGGCTTCCCTGGTGGTGCAGTGGTTGAGAGTCCGCCTGCCGATGCAGGGGACATGGGTTCCTGCCCCCGTGGCTGGGCCCGTGAGCCATGGCCTCTGAGCCTGTGCGTCTGGATCTTGTGCTCCGCAACGGGAGAGGCCACAACAGGGAGAGACCACAACAGTGAGAGGCCAGCGTACCGCAAAAAAAAAAATAATAATAATAATAAAAAGGTAAAATTGTTTCTAAGTATTTTACAATGCATTTTCATTTACAAAAATAACATTGTTTTAAACATGATTAGACTTAGACATACACACAATTATTTTTTAAGAGTGTTAATATTTATAAACTTTGTCTACCTTCTTTCTTTCTGAAATGACTTCATAATTTCCCTTTCTAATTCTCCTTTACTTGATGAAACTGAATTAAAATATATTCACATGCAAAATAAAAACAGACAAAAATATTCCACTTATTCTTCTGTGCTAAAAGAAAGTCCCTTTGAAACAGATATCCTTGATAATAAAAGTACTTCCTTGCACTATCTTAATTATGCAAACGAAAGTTCTGAACCTCCCTTGTTCTTAAGGAGAGGAGGAAGAACATTTCCTATAAAGGAAGTAGACTTAAGCCAGAGACTTGTGACCTTAGTAGGGAAAGCTGCTCAACACCAACCCTACTCCACCTCAGTTAAAGTATGAAAACATTTGGGAGTGGACTGGTTTATTTCCCTTCAACCTGAACTGATACAAGTCACCGTATGATATCTCTCGGACCAGAGTTATGGGAAACAAACAAACAAAAAAAACCCTCTAAGCAAATAGACACCAATTACACATGAATTAATAACATTGGAATGGTATAAGTCCCATCCCCTAGGTTGACATGGATGGAAAAAAATTCCAAGATATAAAATAAGCTTTACCTCTGTCCTCCTTTCAGCAGTGTATCATTTAATCAGAATATATAGATAATATTGATGCATACACAAATATGATTTTTTATAAATTAATGATAACGATATTTATTTTCATTGCTGTAAGTTTGGTTCAGGCGTATTGATTGGCAATAAAATATCTACTTAACTACACAGATTAGTTAATCAAAAAAACTTAGGATATATTTTTTAGAATATTGGCACTCCTCATCCTGTCCTTGAAGTTAAATTGAGATGTTACATGTCTTCTGTGTATGGCTGAGCATGTGTGCTTTATTTCCCCATTTTCATCCCTTCAGAGTACTCTGTGTGTGTGTTCCTTATATCTAAATTAATGCTTAATCATTTCAAAAAAGAGGACAACAACTTGATAGCTCATTCTGCCTTACCACATTGGGGAGAAATGTGACTGCTTCCCAGTTACCAAGTTAGTGTAACTTTATTAGTAAATTAAATGATCTTTTTTAAAAAATGCCCACAAGCTAAAATTCAGAAGTAAGACTGCATTCTGAAGCTCTGTGGGTTGCTTATAACTATCAGAGCATCTGCCTGTTTTATTACCGTGAGGTAAGAGAGATTTTATTACTGGAGGAAAAACTGATATATCTCTGAAAAAAAGAGAGATTGGTGATTAATTCAATCAATGTTTGGCTTCTCTCAGTAGCTTTATTCTAGGAACCATTTTGGTTATGATTGTGAGCAAAGAGCTTAATCTCTATTAAATGCAAACAGAAGAATAGCAGGAAGTTATGAGACAGAGAAAAGTTGTGTGAGTGAAATGGTTTGATTTGTTTGGAGGAAGTACTTGCCCCAGAAGACAACAATGCAGTTCACATTATTGAGTAGAGCAGTTCTACAGTGTGTTCCTTCGTAACAGTCCCATCCAAGAATTTTAGTGGCAGAGAGAGCTATTATTCAGTTCCTATTATTTTCAGGTATCATGTTAGATTTTTATATATTTATTTCTTTAAACCATACACAGCCCGGTTATGTATTCCCATTTTACAATGAGAAAATGGGGGAAATACATGCTTTCTAGTGTCAAATCACTTGCCTATCGTCATCCAGGTGGAAATTAGTGAAACTAGTATTGTCTTAAACTAATGCGAATCTCTTTTCACATAAAATATAGGTTCCACAAATTATTTCTAAAATAAAATTAATTAGAAAAAGACAAATGACCCAACATACAAAATATACTGCATATATGAATAGGCAAAGATTTCAGTTTTCAGTAATGCATGGATAAGTTATTTGAACTATACCTCCTGCTGAAAACAGTCCAAAATACCACTTATGGTACATTTTTAAACACTTTTAAAAAAGCATTGAGAGTTTACAAGATTTTAATGAGTTATCAGCTCAAACTTAAAGACAAAAGAGGAATCCAGAGAGGTGAGGATATTACCTTTCCAGCAGCACATTTCTGATCCTTACAAATATACAGGTTTATTTGACAGTCTCGGGGTAAAGGAGAAAGAAACAAAAGTCTCAGTCTAACAGATGTTAAGAACTATAACAAGAGTTCTCCTCCAAAAAGTTAATATCACCAAAGCCTACACCCTCAGAGTAAGATGAATCAGATGTAAACCTGCCCTGTCTTGGATCTATGACCTGGGCTTTGGTGCCTATGTGACCCAGCTAATCTCAAGACGAACACTGTGTAAGGTAGCCTCACTTATGTAGTGACCAGGTAGAAGCAAATTCAAATACTTTATAACGATATCTTCAACCTAAACCTTACAATATTTTCAGGGAACACAATAAAACAAAAGGAAAAATTAACTAGAATTAACAGAAACATTAAAAAAATAAAGCTAAACCCACAAAGACTTTAAATATTGGACAATATTGGATGATGATAATATACATTTTACCGCTCAGAAACTTTTAAAAAGTTCCAAAAATTGCAGAAGAAAAAATGATAAAAATATCATGTGGGAGATTAAATAAATATAAATGTAATTACTCAAATTAAAAAAAAAAAACAATCAGGATATGTTCTCAAGCAGATTAAACAAAATCAAAGGTAGAATTAATATACTGGAATATAGGTTAGGATAAATTATTTATAATTTAGCATACAGTTGTAAAAACATAGAAAATAAAGTCTAAAAGCAGGACACAAAAATGTATTAATAAACTAGCAATGTTGCCATCTTTAAAGTAACAAGTCTTGGTCATCCAAGGAAATTCTTTAAATAGTTGCTCTTACTTTTAATCATACAAATCCATCCCAATAGGCAGTTCAGATTCTGGAATACTCTTTTGACATCAACTTTGTATTTTCAGTTATTTAGCATATCAGCTACATTTCATTTTGGCAATGGTGTTTTCACTTTCTGACATACCCGAGTGTTGTTTGTTCTATTTTATATGTTAGTGACTCTTCTCTCTGAGGATATAATGCTATTGACATTTTATTTACTTTCTTTTATTAATTCTACTTCCTTAATATTTGTTTTGTTTCCTTATATATTATATCTTTATTTTATTGTTTTTATTCAAATATTCATGATTGCCGGTTTTCGCTTCATATCTGGTGTCGAGGGTCTGGATTAAGTATTACAAGTAAAGATTGTTTCTTCTGCTCACGTGAGAATATTTGAGTCAAGTAATTGCAGGTTCTAATTATTAAAACTCTGGCTGTGCTACTTATGTGAGGGTCAGAATGGGAAAGATTTTTGTGGTTTGGGCTTTCTTTTCAGTGCTCAATATGTAGGTTTCTGAAACTGGGGCCATTTCCGTCTCTTCTGTTTGCTATGGTGTTCAGGGACTCTGCTACTAATGCTTGGGAGCACCTGTCTTTGAACTAATAATTTAGAGAGCTGAACAGAGTGTTTTCTTCTAAGAGCAAAGACTTCAGGCAAACATTGACTATGAATAAGGAGGACGAGCATGTGTAATAAATTCCCTGATGGACTCATAGTATGCCCAAATTCCATTACTTCTACTTCTGATTCAAGGTTTTTTTGTTTGTTTGTTTTGGGTTTTTTTTTTTTTGTTCAAACAAAGAATAACATTTATAGAAAGTCTTCATTTTTGACAGTATGGAATATGGACTATGCATATCTATTGGGATTAACTGCCAGGATTTTTATATGTGATTGATTGACTGACTTGTTTGCTTTTTTTTTACTTATCTATTTATTTATCTATGAGAATTTAGATGCAGTAAAATGTATAGAACATAAGTGTTCAGTTTGCTGAGCTTCCACAAATATACACAACCATTTAACCAGTATCCCAAACAACATAAAGACCATTGCTCTACCTCAGAAGAGACTTCAATCTTATGCAATTTATACCACGGGTTGCCAACCCCCGGGCCGCAGACTGGTATTGGTCCACGGCCTGTTAGGAACCAGGCCGCACAGCAAGAGGTGAGCGGCAGGCCAGTGAGTGAAGCTTCATCTGTAATCGCTCGCATTACCGCCTGAGCCATCACCCCACCACTCCCGAAGTCTTCCCTAGTGCCAAAAAGGCTGGGAACTGTGCTGAGGTATACAATTATGGCCTAGAATACTCAGTCCTTCTTCACAAATGTTCCAGGTTAAATTTGATAAAAATGTTATGATGGGGCTTCCCTGGTGGCGCAGTGGTTGAGAGTCCGCCTGCCGATGCAGGGGACACGGGTTCGTGCTCCGGTTCGGGAGGATCCCACGTGCCACGGAGCAGCTGGGCCCGTGAGCCATGGCCGCTGAGCCTGCGCGTCCGGAGCCTGTGCTCCGCAACGGGAGAGGCCACAGCAGTGAGAGGCCCACGTACCGCAAAAAAAAAAAAAAAAAAAAAAAGTTATGATGTAATTTTGTGTGTAATGTCCTATAATTGAAAATTAGATTGCATTGGTTGATAGTGCTTTTGAAATCTTTCATATTTATATATTAATTACCAAGAACTGAATGTTAAAATCTGTATGAGTAAAGGTTTTTTGTTGTTCTCTGTTTGGTTCTGTCAGTTTTTACTCCATGCATTTTGAAGCTCTGTTATTAAATGAATATATAATACACTGAGAATTAAAATGTAATTATTTTTCTTTTTAACTTTTTTTTTTTTTTTTTCGGTACGCGGGCCTCTCACTGTTGTGGCCTCTCCCGTTGCGGAGCCCAGGCTCCGGACGTGTAGGCTCAGCGGCCATGGCTCACAGGCCCAGCCGCTCCGCAGCATGTGGGATCCTCCCGGACCCGGGCATGAACCCGTGTCCCCTGCATCGGCCGGCGGACTCTCAACCACTGCGCCACCAGGAAAGCCCTAAAATGTATTTCTGAAAAATTTACACTTCTTATATCTCATTTTATTTCTAGTCATTCATCTTGTTTGAAACACCACTTTGGTGTTAAAGCCCTACATCAGCTTTCTTATGCTTAATGTTTCCATAAAATATCTTCCTTCACTTTCTTTAGTTTTAAGCTATTTTTGTCTATATATTTAAAGAGCATTCAGAGTAGACAGTGTGTAATTCAGTCTTCTTTTTTATTCAGTCTGAAAATTATTGCCTCTTAATTTGAGTCTGTTATTGGTTGAATTGTTTCCTTCAAAAAGGTTATGTTGGGGTCCTAACACCCAATGCTTTAGGATATGAACTTATTGGGAAATAGGGTTGTTACAGAAGTAACCAAGTTAAAACGAGGTCATTAGAATCCTAATCCAATATGACTGGTATCCTTATAAAAAGGGAAGATTTGGATACAGACACACCAGCAGGAAGAACTCTGTGTGTACATGAAGACAGCCACCTACAAGCTGAGGAAAGAAGCCTGGAACAGTTCCTGTCTCACTGCCCTCAGAAGGAACCAGCACCTTGATTTGAGACTTCTAGTCTCTAGAAATAACAGACAATATTTTTTTGTTGTTTAAGCCACCGGTCAGTAGTACTTTGTTCCAATTGCCCTAGTAAACTAATATGTGTTTAGTATGTTGCAGCTAGTCATTGATATGGCTGTGTTTAAATCTACTATATTACCATTTGTTGGATTTTTTTTTTCCCAGTTGTTTTTATTCTTAACTTTTCCAGTCTTACCTCAGATTAAATGGATATTTATAAATTATTTTATTTTATTTACGCTATTGGTTGTTTTAAGCTTTGTGTGTGTGTTGTTTGTTTGAGGTTCCTGGACCTCAAAGTTGAAATTTTTAATCAAAATTTGGAAACATTGGTAGTTATTTATTCAAATATATTTTTCCGCTTCATTTTGTCTCTTATCTTTCTTGGATTCTAACTCTACATATGTCTGATGGTTTGATATCATCCCATGTCGATCTCATTTATCTCAGCATTTTCCTCTTTTATTTGAAATTGTGTAATTTCAAAGACTCTGATTTCAATGTCATTTGTCTTTCTTCTGATACCTGCAATCTGCTATTGTGTCCTGCCAGTGAACAGATAATTGGGTATACTCTACTTCTTATTTCTGGAATGTCCATTATTATTTCTCTTGTTGTTGTTCTATCATTATGACTATATTTTCCATTAGTCTTAAAATATGTTTATAATATATATCTGTTAATTTCAAACCCTGAGTTGCCATGATGTCTATTATTATTAACTGTTTTTTCTTCCTTGATCATTGATCAAATTTTCCTGCTTCTTTGCATAATTCATATTTGTTTTTATTGTATGCTGAAAATTTTAATAATACACTGTAGAAAATCTGGATGTTATTTTAAAGGGTCTTAAGATAATTCTTTAAAGGCAGTTAAATTACTGGCAGATACTTTTGATCTCTCAGGCCTAGTTTAATTCTTTATTGAGAATAGTCTCTTTCAAGTTTTGTTTTTAGACAGAGGACATAGCCTTTACTGAAGGAAATGGCTCTTACTCCTAATGCACAGGCTTTCTGGGGCCTCACATAAATGTGTGAGATGTCCAGTGAAATCTCTCCCCTGTGGCTAGTCTATAACTTCAACATCTCCCCACCCTGTGTTATCTCAGCCTCAAAGTATTTGCTTTCAGCAGGGCATAGAGGTTAATTCTGTGCCTGCACAGAGCAGCCCTTGGTGAAAGTCGCTCCTAGACCCTTACTCTGACTTTTCAGTGCTTCTCTGCGCCTCTCCTTACTTTCTACACAAGTTCCTGTCACTTCAGCAGTCCTCAAGTTTTGCAATCACTTCAGCAGCTCCCACCTATAATCTCTGTCTCTAGACATTATTCTTAGAGTCATATTCCTTGTGCCATTGTAGGAAAAGTGCCCCTAATCAAAGAGTCCAGCTAAATGTAGGACTTGATTCATGGCTTCCCTTCTCTCAAGGGTGACAAACTTGTACTACTTGGCACATACATTAAAAAACTTGTTTTATATAGGTCGTCCAGTTTTATCATTGCTTATGGTGAAAAGTCAAGCCTAATACCAATAATTACATGATGGCCAAAACCAGAAGTTCCTCTGATATAATTTATATCCTTCAGAAATTCCTTACTCTTTGGTCTGCTAGTGAAATGCTTCCCGGCTTCCTATAGGTATATTTTCTAAGTATTATATTGTGTTATTTCAATGGTATTTTGAAACAAAGAAGAAAAAATTTGTTTGTTCAGTCCACTTTCATGAATTTGAACCTCTAAGACATGACTTTTAACATCCACTAGACATACTTTTGCACAGTATTTTATTATATTTTATATCCATAATATCTCATTTCCTGTGTTCTGAGTCTCTATTCAAATACTTTGGATGAATTGTATTTCTTAAAAAAATATGTATTCTTAGAAGGAGATGTTCCTAGAATTGTCCTTCTTATATGATTTACCAGGAACAATTGCAAGGATGAAAATAGGAAAAAAAAAATGTAACTGAAGACTCTTGTCTCTTCCACATCTAAAATCCCAAAGGAGAAAAAGCTGCTGAAAGAAGGAAGAAATTCCTAGCATTTTATTGAAATCCTTCTAGGGTTTAATATTTTTGTTTGTTTGTTTTACAAATGGTATCTCTTTCAATCCTTATAACATGTTTAGTGGCAAATAGTACCATCAAACTTTACAAAAAGGAAACACTTTTCTAAACATTCCCCCCAGATTTCATAAAATCTGGATGCAGATCTTTGATACTCCAGGTCTATTTTGTTTTCCCTGTAATATTCTGCCTTTCTAGAATTATGACCTTCTTACCAGTGTTCTGTAAACACTCTTTTAACCTTGCTCTTGTCAGTAGTACTATTCCTTCTTAAGATATTTTCCACTAACATTCATCAGAAATAAATATATGGACCCAAAAATAATCTTTAAAAGTTTTCCTTTTTCTGCTATATACAAAATAATAATTTTATTATTGCAGGAAAGACACTCAAAACTATTTAACTCTAAAAGCTCTCCCTGGTTTAGAAACTCTAGACCTGCTTCTGTTATTGGGTATTAACATATGAAAACAGTGTTCTTAGTAACTGAGCAGGGCGGTCTGTTACTGTTCAGGTGACACATAAGGCACAATTTAAAAAATACAGAGCTTCCCTGGTGGCGCAGTGGTTGGGAGTCCACCTGCCGATGCAGGGGACGCGGGTTCGTGCCCCGGTCCGGGAAGATCCCACGTGCCGCGGAGCGGCTGGGCCCGTGAGCCATGGCCGCTGAGCCTGCACGTCCAGAGCCTGTGCTCCGCAACGGGAGATGCCGCAGCGATGAGAGGCCTGCGTACCGCAAAAAAAAAAAAAAAATTCAAAATAGAATTTCTATACTTTTTTTTTTTGTGTGTGTGGTACGCGGGCCTCTCACTGTTGTGGCCTCTCCCGTTGCGGAGCACAGACTCCGGACGCGCAGGCCCAGCGGCCATGGCTCACGGGCCCAGCCGCTCCGCGGCACGTGGGATCTTCCCGGACCGGGGCACGAACCCGCGTCCCCTGCATCGGCAGGCGGACTCTCAACCACTGCGCCACCAGGGCAGCCTATCCATTGTTTTCAAGCACATTTTTGTACAAAACTAAGACTGCTAGAAAAATGAATTCTTTATAATCCCATTGGTATTTCTGATGTTTGGAACTCTGTTAGTTTAAGTATATACCAAGATTATTATTTTAAAGTAAGAAGGATAAGAAATATAGGTAGTAAAATTTACATGACCTTGTTAAATTCTAGAATATCCACTCTGACTAACTGGGCAGAAATGAGAGTAATGAAAGAGAACTCAGTTTAAGTACTAAATGAATATAGTTGACAATAGAAATATAAACATAATAATATGAGTAAATTGCTTCTAACTGAGGCCTTTAGCTAAATAGGAACTTAATATTAGTTACAAAAAGTACTACTTCTATGGGGATGACAATTTTTTTCAGAAATGGTAATGGTATTTTTAAAAAGGTTTAAAAATAGAAATATATTTTCTCCTCTTATAGTGAAGTTTCTACTAAATTCTCATGATAACAATGTTTTTACAATAAATTATTTCACTGTCAAACAGCATATACTTGATTAAACAAAGGGAAAAAGAGAAGAAAAAGGCATGAAACAAAACCTCTCAATAGTTAGGCTGCCACCAATTGCTTTCTTGTTTAATTTGAATTGTTCAGTAGCTAATCATAGTTTGGCATTTTCTTGCCATCAAAGCGTTTCATGAAATTATCCCATTACAATGTTTTTCTCAGAAGCAAAATTAACATGGCTGACAGTTTAATTGATGTTTCTTTTTCTTCTAGTGCCATTGCCAACTAAACAAATTGTACCATGTTTTGATATGCTTTTTTGTTAATTATTTATACAATTGTAGTCACTGATATTTTTGTTGTTTTTAAGTTTCAGTTTCTTGGTCAGAAATGAAAATAGTGCCAACCTTGATCAACTCACCAGCCTTACTTTCTAAGGAAGTTTCCTCTAACACTGACTGGGTAGTAATTGTTAATACTGGCTGTTGTTTTCAAATTTGGTTTCAGTAATTTTCAACTTTCCTATTGAGGCAAAGAACTTAAGAATCCTGAGAAACCATTGGGGAAAGAATCTTTCAACCTAATCTAGAGTTTCTCTTCTTTCAAACTTCTTAGTTTCAGTTTTAATATTTTTTTAATTAAAAAATACAGTTATGTAATTGAAATAAGAATTGTTTTGCAGAAAAATTAATACTTTATCATGAAATTTTAATACTTTAAGGCAGTGCTTACATAATTATAATAAATTCAAAACATTCCTTTCAGCACCAGTTAAATGGGAGTGTACAATTTCATGCCGCATGCACCCTGTTACTGTGAGACTTGATTCTGCCCTTCATTTACCCTCTGGTCCTGCCGTTTGCCTTTTTTTTTTCTTTCTTTCTTTTTTACTTTTTGAGGAAGTTTTTTCTATAGTAAACACTCTCCTTCTTCATGCGTCTATTTAAAATGTTGACCTTACCTTAACCTACTCTGATAATCCACCAACACATGGCTCAACAAACTAAGGATCAGACTATATATATTTTAGTCTTTGCAGGCCATTTGGTCTCTGTGGCCAACTCTGCCATTGTAGTGTAAAATCAGCCACAGATAACACATAAATGAACAAGTGTGACTGTATCCCAATAAAAACATGATGTGCCAGAAGCCCACAGGGTGTAGTTTGCTGCCCCCTGCACTAGACCTTTGGAATGAAAGCTTTCTGAAGGTAGAAGTTTTGTCTGTTTTTCCCACAGTTCTAACCATAATTCCCAAAAGTGTCTGGTACTTAATAGGTGTCCCATAAATTTTTGAATCTGTTGAACATACACATAGAATAAAACATTTAGCAAAATAAAATATATGGTTTGGAAAACACTTGGATTCTGTACAAATAAAAGCTTTTCTGAGTATTTATTTGGCTTGATGAATTACTCTGCCTGGAATAACAGAGCAGATTCATATTTTCAGTTGAATCAGTGCCACTCTGGATATTGTGAATTTGGTTAAAATAAACAGATTTTCCTTGCTGATTCCTAGAAAGACTTTTATAGAGTGACGTGTTCTTTACTGTCTTTGAGTTGCACACTGTTGTCATGCTGAGTTATTTCCAGACATAGATTTCAAGTCCTTCATCATGTTTGGGTTAGAGATATCATTAACTTAGTAGTCTTGCCATTTTGTCTGTCTTTGAGTCTGTTCTTTTGATGGAATATTTTCACCTTGATCAACGAGTATAATCCATCAGTGTCTGGTTGCTTGAAGTTATTCTCCTTAATACCAAGCTTCATTTATACCCATCTTCATACCTCAACACATTGCACAATGGAAAGCAGAAACAAAAACTATTTTGGAAAATGGAGCTGACATCTATGTAGAATACCCAGTACAAGCAATTGAACCTCAGAGAACTCTCCGTTGCCTGCAGGGTTTTTTATAGGTGCAACCGCTCTCCCATGATCACTTGTCATAAAGCAAGAGACAATTGGGCCAACGTAGCTTCCTGCCTGCCTTTGTGTACAAAAAATAAATAGAATAGAGCAAATAAGTTAAAAAAAGAAACAAACAAAACAAACAAAAAAACAGTACCACAGCTGGAGGCCAACTCTAAAGAAAAATGATGTTGATAGCTATCCTGCTAGTAGCTGGACTTCCTACATCCTGGCAAAGCAGTTTTTATAAAACACATTTAAGGTTTATAACCACTTGGAGGCTGGAAAAAGAGTAATATATTGAAAATATGTTTAATGTTTTGAACAACTCGGTGGCCAAGAAGCAGCTTCTGCTAACATTTATTTAACGCTTAGAGTCATTTGGTGGTTAGGAAAGAAAAAAAAAAGGAACTTCTTGTTAATTTTTAACATTTATGGCTGATCAGTGACTGCTAAAGCAACTATCAATGCAGAACGGTTTATGTTTCGGGACACACTGTGCTGTTACTAAAACAACTCATACGCTTCTCTCAAGGCCACACAAACATTGTCAATAGTGTTACCTTTGCAATTGCACCACTAATAAAAACATAGGAATCAAACAGAGGGATAAAACACTCCTGGAACACATAGTCATAATATTTGATGGCCCTGAAAATGGTTCTGCTGTGCTGTGTGCTGTGGACACTTTGCAGCTGACACCAGAGGGATCACCAGACCTTGCTCAATTTCATCAAATGTGTGAAAGTCACTCAGCAGATTGCAAAGCAAAAGTGTCATCTGATAATTGGTGTTTCTTACAAATCAACAGCTTGTCTCTATACATAAGAGAAAAGAGTATTCTATACCAAAGTAAATGTAAATTGGGATAGAAAGTCTATTAGGTTCTTATATAGACTTGGCATAGTTTGAAAAAAACAACAGTAAATACTGAGCTCGTGTGTCACAGAGAGGGAGGATATAGAAAAAAAGGGTAAGATAATTAGCTGGGATGTCTACAGGTTAGGCATTTCCTGAGAATGATAGCCAAATTATTCACAGGATCCTCCCCAATTTATTGATTGCATTTTTTTCAGACATCGGGATCAGTGCTAGTTATACATTTTCTCCTTTACTATTTGCAGTATACCTCTGGGAATAAGGTCTTTTTATTCCTCATTTATAAGTAAGAAAACCAAAGCACAATGAGGTCAAATAACCTACACAAATCCTCACAACTAGGAAATGGTAGAGCATGGATTTGGACTCTTAAGTTCAGTGCCCACATAGTGTGTGGCTAGAACATGTTACAACAGAGATTTGTCCTCTGTCTCTCTGTAGAAATCTTTTTTCATTGACTATGAATAGAAAAGATATGTCCCAATATGGAAAAAAATTTTTTTTGAAAAACCAGTATATTTATTTTGGCTTCTGGCCTTATCAACTACTTCCTAGGTCATTTTTGGCCTCTCATATCAAAATTTGGCCTCAGCTCAACAAATTATGGAGGAAATTCAAAACGAATGATTTAAACATTGTTAATGCATGTGGAAAATACAACTCGGAGGTAAGCACTTCTAGAAACACCCTAAGTCCCTCTAAGAATCAAAGAAAGCCATTTCCTCTTTGCTTATCTTCTAGAATAATTCAGTCCTAAAGCCTAGCTGAACTTTGGTGCTGGCAGAGATAGGCAATTGGAGGAGTTGGGGAAAAGCTTCAATAGACGAAATCAAGGTACCGAAGCCAGAGCAGAGTGAGGGAGGTGTCCACATAGGAGGGCTGGCAAGGCGTATCAGAGATTGTTTCTCATGAGGAAGTCACCTATGTGGGGGAAATATGGCCTTGTGTATGGATTTAGAGCTGTAATGAGGTGAGCAAAACCTCCATCTACAGTGGAGAAGAGAAACAGCCAGTGCAGATTTTCAAAGTTGGCATGGAGTCATCAGGGCACCTGCAAGGGGTCTGCAGGGGTAGTGGCAATGAAAGATTAGGCTTGATCAAATAAGAAAATATATGAATGACAACAAGAGCTGGATTTCTCACTCTTGGAAAAGAAAGTTATAAATTATACAAGGATTAAAAAAAAAAAAAACAAGCAAACAAACCTGAAATGAATGGCTGTGTTAGATTAGAGTTGAAGGTATTGGTATAAAATCATGGTTTTCAAAATATGTAGAAGGATGCAGAAATAAATATTATGTATGTACATGTCCATAGATATATTCTTTAGCTGTACCCACTGAGAGAGGCTGGGAGCAATGATACTCCAATAACAGAGAGCAAGCTGCAGCCAGATTTTGGGCTTCTAAACATTATTCTCCGTAAGGGTGAGGAGAGAGCTCCTTGGAGAAATAGCTTTCTTCTGGACTGAGGCAGCAAATAAGCAAGACAAGTCCCAAACATATTTTTGAGCCAGAGAGTAAGGGAGCATTCAACTAATTAAGGGTAATATTAAAAGGACATAAAACTCAAAGAAGCTTTCATTGGCCAAATTTAAAATAATTTCAATATTAAAATAATGATATCAATTGTGAAATAAAATTCATGTTTTATGGCAAGACAAGAAAAATTTAAACATAAAAATTCTTCTCTGCCCTTTGGCCTACCCTCTCCCCTCACTGTGCATTGTGTGTCTGCATTATGCATTGACTTAACTTCCCTCATCAGCAGGAATACCTGCTCAACAATAAAGAGCAGGCACCAACGAGACAACTCCTTAAAAGATAACATTCCTTCTTTTTTCTTTTTTTTTTTAGATTCCATATATATGTGTTAGCATATAGTATTTGTTTTCCTCTTTCTGACTTACTTCACTCTGTATGACAGACTCTAGGTCCATCCACCTCACTACAAATAACTCAGGCTCGTTCCTTTTAATGGCTGAGTAATATTCCATTGTATATATGTGCTACATCTTCTTTACCCATTCATCTGTTGATGGACACTTAGGTTGCTTCCATGTCCTGGCTATTGTAAATAGAGCTGCAATGAAAATTTTGGTACATGACTCTTTTTGAATTATGGTTTTCTCAGGGTATATGCCCAGGAGTGGGAATGCTGGATCGTATGGTAGTTCTATTTTTAGTTTTTTAAGGAACCTCCATACTGTTCTCCATAGTGGCTGTATCAATTTACATTCCCACCAACAGTGCAAGAGGGTTCCCTTTTCTCCACACCTTCTCTAGCATTTATTGTTTGTAGATTTTTTGATGATGGTCATTCTGACTGGTGTGAGATGATATCTCATTGTAGTTTTGATTTGCATTTCTCTAATGATTAGTGACGTTGAGCATTCTTTCATGTGTTTGTTGGCAATGTGTTTATCTTCTTTGGAGAAATGTCTATTTAGGTTTTTGGTGCATTTTTGGATTGGGTTGTTTGTTTTTTTGATATTGAGCTGCATGAGTTGTTTGTATGTTTTGGAGATTAATACTTTGTCAGTTGCTTCATTTGCAAATATTTTCTTCCATTCTGAATGTTGTCTTTTCATCTTGTTTACGGTTTCCTTTGCTGTGCAAAAGCTTTTAAGTTTCATTGGGTCCCATTTGTTTATTTTTATCTTTATTTCCATTTCTCTAGGAGGTGGGTCAAAAAGGATCTTGCTGTGATTTATGTCATAGAGTGTTCTGCCTATGTTTTCCTCTAAGAGTTTGATGGTGTCTGGCCTTACATTTAGGTCTTTAATCCATTTTGAGTTTATTTTTGTGTATGGTGTTAGGGAGTGTTCTTCATTCTAATTTCATTCTTTTACAAGATAACATTCCTTCTTGATCTTGTAAAGGGTCACATGACCCACCACATTGGCACTTAAATCTGGGTTATGTAAACTGTCAATAATACATCTTTTTTTTTTTTTTTTTTTTTTTTTGGGGCACAGGCTCTGGACGCGCAGGCTCAGCGGCCATGGCTCACGGGCCCAGCCGCTCCGCAGCATGTGGGATCTTCCCGGACCGGGGCACGAATCCGTGTCCCCTGCATCGGCAGGTGGACTCTCAACCACTGCGCCACCAGGGAAGCCCAATAATACATCATTTAATGCACAGCCCTCTATCTCAAAAAAGTTATATAAACTGTGTCTTGACTTCAACAGGGCAGAACAGTTCTCAGAGCTTTCTGAGATGCTCTTCCCACATTATAATCCTCAAATTTGGCTCAAATAAAATTTTCCAATTCTTTCTTAGATCAACTGATTAATTTTTTGTTGATACAATCAATTAGAATCAATGTAATAGAAAACAAAACCTGGAGACCACACAGATATAAATTAATAAATGGATAATTTGAAAATGTGATGAGAGCTAAGTTAGTCCTCCAGTTTTAAGATACCTTTGACAAAATATGTGATACTTACAGAAAAGATAAAGAGTAAGTTTACAGTAGAATCATCACCTAATATAGACTATCTCTAAGATGGACCTCAGTATGACTGCCTTCAGTATTCACACCTTTGTCTAACAAATATGTAGTATATGGCAGAAGTGAAAGGATATCAATTCCAAGATAACAACCACATGAGTGGCTTGGAATTGCTTCCTCACACAGGTGAATCTTCAGATGAGACCATATTCCGGATAGCCAGCTTAACTCGAAATCCATAACTCTTAAGCAGAGACACTCAGACAAACCAAGAGATAATACATATTTAAAATTCTGAACCTCTAAATCATGGGGTAATTTGTTATATAGTACTAGATAATACCAATTTCATACCTGGTAGTGGGGTGCTGCCATACCAAATACTTAAAATGTGGGAATGGTTGCACTGTCAGGCAGTAGTGCCTTGAACACACTGTTGATTGAATCAACACTCACTTGGAAGGGCTGTAAGTGAGGGCTTGCAACAAAGTAAGAATATCTTATTGGGAACTAGAGGAAAATACATCATTGTTATGCAGTGACAGAAATTTAGCAAAACTGTTGCCTATATTTATTTGGACAATGGAAAATGGACCTAGTGACTTTTAAACAAAAAGGGTCCAGGTCTTACTTCTTTTGAACATTCCTGGCCTTTCCAGATGGCATGTGATGTTAAAATTAAGAAATGACTTTTAAGCAAAGGTTAAGTCCAGGACATAGAGAGCATGATCAAAAGATAAAGCCATGAGAGTGACTATAAAATGTTTTGTTAGGACCTTAGTAAGATCATGGTCTTTGTGGCTTCATGTCTAGTCAGACAAAATTCCCTCTTAAGAGCTTAATGATATGTGTGACTCAAAGATTCTTTCCCGCAAACAATAAGGATTCTAATTCATGTAAGGGCTTTGTCTTTCAAGCATCTCCAATAGGGCCAAGGTAGAGAAGAATTTATGTTGAAGAGTTTTTTGGGTTTTTTTTTTGTCCAATTCAGTGAACCTCATGAGGACTCCTGGGATAGCCATAGCACCTACAAAGTTCTTAAAAAGAGTTCTACATGTAGAAACATCACAAGAGTGGACTGAAGAAGGAGAGTTGGAGATTGTACAGTGAGGAAAGCCAACAAAGAGAGTTCCTTAGTTTCAAGTACATGCTATATTTCATGAAAAAGAAAGGATAACTCAGAATGGAGAACCAAGAGCCCAGATAGTGGAACTGAGATCTGTGGACAAATATTCCCAGCCCTTGTACCTAATCAAAGAGCATTCAGCATTTACCAGCTAGATTTCAGAAATGTCATGGCCCAATAACTCTTTTTTATTCTGTGGCTTTTCCCCTTTTTTAAACAGAAATATCTACAGAGGTTATCCTATGCCTATCTCATCATTGTATGTTGGGTGTATGTGAGAGAAGCAGCTGGTCTCTTTAGCATCACAGTTCTACAGATCAAGAGGAAATAAGTCTAAGGAACCTCATTTGCACTTGGACTTGAGTTATATGATGAGTTTCTGGAATATGAACTAATACAATCAGAGGAAAACAGATTTTAGGGTCCTAGAAAGGGGCTGAGTATATGTTGTATGACATACCTCTGGGGACAGTGGTGGACTGTGGTAGGTAGAGAAGGCCCTCAGAGATTCCAGCTTCCATGTATTCATGCTCTTGTGTAATTCCATTCTCTGAATGTGGACTGGACTTACTTCTAACAATTAGAATATGGGAGAAATGATAGGGTATCACTTTCAAGATTAGATTATAAATAGGCTGTGGCTTTGATCATAGATATTCTCTCTCTCTCTAGCTCTCTATTAGCTCATCCTGGAGCCAGGCAGATGCCATATTGCGAGGTAGCTCTGTGGTGAGGTCCATGCAAGGAACTGAGGCGTGCCAACGACCGCATGAATAAACATGGAAGCAATTTCCTACCTCCCCCCAGTTGACCATAGCCCCTGCCAACAGATTGGATGCAATTTCTTGAGAGACCTTGAGTCAAAGGTACCCAGCTAAGCCACTCCTGGATATCCATGCTTCTGTGAGATAATAAATGCTTGTTATTTTACATTGCCAAGTTTTTAGTCAATGTATTATGCAGCAATAGATAAGTAATATGCAACCTTTGTGAAGTAATAAAAATGAACATCATTAGTAGTAGGACAAATTGAAACTATGTTCTACCTGACAGAATGCAACAAGAAGAATACAGCATCTCCTCTGTGATATACCTAACAAAAATACATACGCTGAATTTTCACATGATGAAACATCAGACATACCCAATATGAGGGACACTCTAAAAAATAACTGGTCAGGAAAAACATGTTAGGGTTATGGAAGTCAAAAAAAGTCAAGAACTGTTCCAGACTGAAGGAAACTAAAGAGATCTGGCATTTAAATGCAGTAGGTGATTTTGACCTTGAACATTTTATTATATAAGACACTATGGAGACAATTGATGAAGCTTGAACAGAGTCTAAGGATTGGATTGTCATAATGCATTAATGTTAATTTCCTGATTTTAATAAATGCATTTTGGTTGTATGAGGAGAATGTCTTTATTTGTAGGAAACAGCCAACATTCTTTCTCCAGTGTCCTAACAAGGACTATGCTTATGGGGCACAGATAGAAATCAATGATAGTTTGCCTGTTCATTCTATATTACTTGAGCTGCTCTATGTGGCCATGGCTGGCTTGTATGATAAGGTGTTTTCTATCATTTTTTGGTTTCTCTTTCTATAACACTTCCATGAAAGCAAGGAAGTGTGGAGATTTACGTATGTTTCAAAATCATAATAAAGGTATAATAAATTAATATTAAGTATAGTCACAGTCTTCACTATTTCCTTCTTGGAGTTGGACTATTTAAGTGTGACCATGTAGAAAATATTCTCTGTTTAATAACCTACCAAAAACTTCACCAACAATTTCATCTTGGAATATATCCCCAAACTCCATGTAAATCAAAATACAATTCATAAAAAAAAGCAAGGGGGTACATGTTATTTACTTTTCTATGCAACCAGCAGTATAATTTCCTTTAGGTATATCTGTTTTATTTAAAATTTTCTAAACATTTTTTTAAAATCAGTGGATAAGAGATATATTCCTCAGATTTTTTGTTTTAAGCATGGACCCCCATCCTCAAATTATAATATAATACAAGAATATAATATGAATTCCGAAGTCTTTACAAGTTCATCTGAGATTAAAAAATAAATTTAAAGCTCCCAAAGAAATTTTAGAAGCCACTAACCCTAGAAAAAGGGTACAACTGATTGCAATTAATTTTGTTCTAAAGAGCCTGGGAGTAATTCCTACTTTCTGATCCATAGGAATTTTCATAGAAAAATAAAGATCAAATAGTAAACAATACTGCACGGAGTTATTGTAATGGTTAAATAAAACAAGGAATGCAAATCTCTATTAGGTCACCTGGTCCCTACCTATTGCTCAGGAAATGGTAGGTCTTAACTTAATAAATCATGATTCACAACTGACATCTATAAAATGTGTCATAGGGACCTGGTTACGAATAACCAAATCAGCAGCCTAAAACTGGTTTAGCTCAGGCTGAGGAAGACAATGCAGGTATGAATATGGATTTAAAGATGTTATACATGTCAGCACTCTAGGAAAAGTAACTTAAACCGCACACCCTACTGATGTGAAATCATCAGATATTAAAGAAGGCACATTACTGTAATTCATTGTTACTCTAGTGATCTTATAGAATTAAGACCACATTCATAACGTCCAAATTTGTCTCCAAGGAGAAACTTTGAGTTGGGAAATATCTGGATCATTAAGTAATTTCCTTAGGTCAGAGTAAAAGCACTTTATCTGTGAATATCAATTACTTCCATGGCATATTGGATGTAGCACAAGTGACAAAGTGATCTTTCTCTTAAACAATTCATAGATTCATGAGAATTTTCTTCAACTTTTGGAAACTAAATATATTCCATAGTCTTATAATCTTAAATACTGATTTTCCTCTAAAATCTCCACCCACCCTGCTCACCACCATCCTCCCTTTGTAGAGTTATTTTTTTTTATAATTTTCCTGTTAGTTTTTTTTTATTCCTCATTTAATCGTTCATCATATGTTCAGATGTACAATCCATTATTGCTAAACTGACATTTGCCTAATAGACTATTTCTTGACCTTTTGCATTACACAATAAGCTATTTTACTCTATTCTTTTTAAATTGGCTGAGTCTTTTATTAAAAGTGAAATAAGAACATCCTCAGTTATTGGGAAAGGACAGTTATCTCCTAGAGGATACCTCAAGCACAGATATACAAAGCCAACAGTGAGATTTGCTGCAATAGTTATATTGCCCAATACACCATGGCTAGTTCTATCTGGTGTTGACTGAACATTATTTTAATATTCCAAGGAGAATGATACAGAAGCAGGAATTGCCTAGAAGGAATGTGGAAAAAGAAAATAAAGAAAAGAATAATCATTAGATAAAGTGACTTAGAGCACTAAACCATTTCCATATGGTAAGAAGGGTGTGCTTGGGAATGGAGTTCAGGAGCTCTAGGGACATAAATGTTATGTCTGGACACACAGCATCTTCTGGCTAGCTTTAAGTTGCTCAGGTAAAAGCCAAAACAAGAAATACTGCAAATCTAACTGGGTCTCTAACAGGTGTATTTGGTTATAGGTGTATAGGTAGGATTCCAGAAGATGGCAAAAGTAGTGCCTGATAGGTATTTCATTTCTAATACTGAATTTGCAAGTGGTGTTTCTACTTCTTAGTATTTATTTGAAAAGGGCATGTTATGTTAATATAGTCCAAGAATACCTGGGTGAACTCATAGCATATGTTATGGTTCCACATTCAAAAGGAAATACTGTTCTGTTATTAAAAAGAAAAAAATTAAAAGGGAGGGTGCATTGGAAACCAGTTTAGGTATTTACTAAGGTCTCTTGAATAACCAATGAGAAATTTCAGTTACGGTACATGGGAAGACATTTTAAAGAACCTATTCTTGCATAGATCTTTCTGATAACTCGTGGCAGCACAGCAAATTCTGTCTCACCCCAGTACTAAAGCTGGACCCACTTTGTTCTTTCACTCACCTACACTTTGACTGATTTTCCAGATTTATTCCTCTCTCCAGGCACTAGCTGCAAACTCCTTATATAAGGGCTCAGCTCTGCGACCCTCTCCTTTATCCTAATTGGCACCACAAAAAAACTAATTGTTTATCTAATAAGATAGAACTTTCTAATACTGTAGAGGGATGTGTGTGTTTGCTTTAAGGATGCTGTCTCAGTAATAAAGTGTCACTAAAGGCCATAAATTCGTGTAAATATTTCCAATTTACATGAAATAAGCACCAGGTTAAAGAATTTATGTACTGTATTGCATTGTCTTCTTAAAGGTCATACTTTTCCTCAAAGTACTGTCTTCATTTTTCTGCCCCTGTAAAACCAAGACACAATTTTAAAAACAGCTGTCCCCATTTTCAGGGACTAGTTTCTAATACATTTTCCTAGTTGTATTTCTAAATCTGTAGCAATCATAACACCACGTAAAAGAGGTAGCTCAAAAAAAAAAAAAAAATAGCGGAAACTGAATAAAAGATTTGCAGCCCTGAATATGCATACAAAAGTTTTAAATCGAAGTGAACTCCTCTGAGCTGATTTCTTAGGTGAAGGAGAGAATATGGTCTTTGAATACCTGATAAGGTCACGGACACAATTTCAAGTGCATTTATGGTAAATCCATGTGACAACTCCTACAGCCACTAACCTGTGTCGCCCTCAGGGTAGTCTGTGCAATCTTCCTTGCATGTCTGGGATGGTTGTGGGGGACAGCAGGAACCCTCCGAGAAATGTCGCACATGGGAAATAGTAACAATGGCTCATATACGAGAGTTTCAAATTGAAACCTAGAAGTGATGAGTAGCTTTATCTTACACATGTGCTAGAAACCAGAAGTTACTATGAAATAAATTGAGCGATTGGCAGTGGTGACTAAGAAATAAAATTTATAATTAAAACTTGTCAGTAAAGCTGGAGTCCTTAACTCATTGACCTTAAAATACATATTATAGGACTTTGAGAATTGAAGTTGTTGAATTTATATTTTATTTAAATTATTAAGAATGATGATGATACTATAGCTTAACTGTAAATTTATTCTAGTAATGACTTCATAATGATATTTGCTTCCTAGTTTGATGGAATAACTACTGTAGGTTACTTATAGCCACAAAGGGTACAATACCTTTTCTCAGAGTCTCTATGGATAGCTACAAAGAATGCAACACATCCTTTTCTGAACCACTTTGAGACTCAGATGCAATACATACTTTGAATAATTTATTTTGAGTGAAGAATGACTATCTGGTATTTGGTGTTACCTTCACACTGTGTAGGCATCTGAATTTGCAATGACAATCAATTACTGTACAAAGTGAGTTATGTACTTAAAGTACAAAGGAATTCCATGAATTCAGGGAAATGCAAAGATTGTAAAATAGTGAAGGATGTTATATATCCTAGATATTTATGTATCTATTCATACATTTAGAATGGAGCAGGAAGAAAAAATAAAGTTAAGTAGAAAAAAAAAGTAAATGAAATTAATTGTATCCTCTACAGTGCAGGAATAATCTTCTGAGTTACAAACCAGATATTTCCGTCAACCTGGAGAAAATAAACGTTGAAAAGGCCTCGTCTCATCTGACAGAATTTTGATTCGTTTACTCACCCACAGGAGACATTTCTGGGACACTAGCAATATAAGGTCCATCCAAAAACTTCGGCTCATTATCATTAATATCCTGCACTTTGATGATGAATTCTGATTCAGGCTCTAGGGGCTTCCTGGTTTCTATGTCCACAGCCTGAGCACGAAGTGTGTAGAAAGGTTTTTCTTCTCTATCCAGGCTCCTTATTGCATGAATGTCCCCTGTAGTTTCATCAATGGTAAAAACGGTGCCAGCGCCATCTCCTGAGAGGGTGTATTTAACAGTGCCCTCTCCCTTATCTAAGTCAGAATGGAGCTTTAGGGAGAGAGAGAGAGAAAGAGAGACAGAGAAACACCATTAAAGATATGGCCCCACGTTAAAAAGCCATACTTGCAGTATAATTTTTTACCAGAAAAGTTAAACCAAAATCTTATGTTTTTTTTTTCCTTTTTTTCCTACCAATTTTTTGATTATAAGCATTTTTAACACAAAAAAAAAGTTGAAAAAATGTATGGTGGGCACCTATATATATCTCAGAGATTCCACTGTTTATCTTCCAATTTAATCATATGGGTTTTCGACTTATCACATAGATAGATCATATCTCTATCCTTTCATTCACTCTCCTGTCAATCCATCTTATTTCTCCATGCATTACAGAGGTTAGAAATACAGCCCCAAATCCATCAACATGCATAAATACAACTATTTTGAACATTTACTTCTTTTATATACTTTGGGGGATAAAATTTTCATAAAATGAAATGCACAACTCTTAAGTGTACTTAGAGTCTCATTTTAAATGATTGTTGTATTAAAATAAATTAGCTCATATATATTAAATCATACAACTTCCAAATACTCTGAGGCTAGAAATCAGTGACGTGAATCCAGTGAGAGATATGGTAAAAAAATATAATAATAATAATCAGAAAACACTGAGCCTTTTCATTTGAAAGGAGAGGAGAATTTTGGCATACCAGGTCAATTTCAGATATGTACTATGGAGTATCTCATTTTAACAGACTGACTTTCAATGAGTTATTCAATATTACTCAGCCAAGCAATGGGTAGAATAACTGATTATCCTTTCAGATTCACAGGCAAATGGTTAGCCCTAATCTATTCTATATATTTGAAATGTTATAATATAGAAAATTTTTAATTTCTGCTAAGTTCTTCTGAAATTCAACACATGTATAATTCACTATAATACAGTATGGAATAAGACACACATCAATACAATAGGGGAGAGGACCAAAGAGAAGAGAAATTATTATTGTGATACTGTAAATCAGTGTTTTTCAATCTGGAGTCCAAGAATTAATGATAGATGGACATAGTCTTGGAGATCTATAAATTACCCAAGAATAAATGTATATAGATAAATAATATGATATAAATATTTCATTATATATAATTCTCTAAGAATATGTGTACTCATATATTCCATAAATAATATAAATTTACATTCTATTTAAATTAAAAAGGATACATATTCTTATAAATAATATTATTTTTTATCCAAATGCTGATCTAAAATGTTTCAAACTATTCTCACTCATTTAAGTACAGCCATCTGATTTCAATGTTCAAATTTTTATTTTTTTTATTTTTTAATTTTTTGTGGGTTTTTTGTTTTTGTTTTTGCCGTACGTGGGCCTCTCACTGTTGTGGCCTCTCCCACTGCGGAGCACAGGCTCCAGACGCACAGGCTCAGCAGCCATGGCTCACGGGCCCAGCCGCTCTGCGGCATGTGGGATCCTCCCAGACCGGGGCACGAACCCGTGTTCCCTGCACCGGCAGGCGGACTCTCAACTACTGCGCCACCAGGGAAGCCCCAAATTTTTATTTTTAAAAGCTCATTCCAGTCAACGGATCAGTCAAAGATAAAATGTTAAACTTTTAAAGTGACCATAGCCATTTGGGCTGTGATTTAAAATTTTCACACAAGTATAGGTGTCTTGCAAAACTTAGGGTAAAAATGAGTTGTTTTTCTTAATGCTTCAACACAACATAAAAGCTTTGAAAATATTTTAAATTATATAACTATCCTTTGCAAATAGGGGTTCTGTGTATTCATATTAGTAATACCAAAACACAAAACTCAACTTGGCTACATCTTTTCTCTTAAACTCAACGTTCTGCTTTAACTTCACTAAAATAACGTCATCCTTCATATTCATGTTATTAAAATGACTTTATTCATTTTGTGAATTTGTATTTACTTCAAATTGCTCTGAGAGTATGTTTGTATAAGAGCATAAGCAAAGGATTTGTACTGGGTAAATGATATAATTTAAACAATGAGAAAATTATAAGGGGGTACCAGGCTTTGATTTTTCTTTAAAAGTTTCTATATATTTTACTCAAGTCTAAGGAAAATTGCAAAGAATGACAGGAAGAAGTTTTTTCCTCCTAATATTTTATGAACTGCTATGAAGCATAGGAAGTTTCAAGCATAAAATCAAGCTGTAGATAAATGTTCTTTGAACTTAGGAATTTCAAATTACAAATTTCATCCATACTATTAAAGATATTCAACACATGAACATTTACTTTTACTTTCAAATTTATCTGAAGATATGAGACAAGCAAAAGCCCAATGCAAAAGCAATGTCTTTATAAACTGGATCCATTTTGCCAATGGCTCCAAAGAATATGTGGTAATATTGTGGAAGCAAGTGAAAATTTTAAGTAGGTTTTTACAATGTGATCCAAGTAGAGTCACCAAAAAAGATTTTCATTTAGCCAAAATCAGGACTGTTTTCTTTTCAAACTGACATATGAATAAAAAAGCAAATGTCTTTTCAGCTCTATTCAACATCCAAATGAAATTCAGTTGCTGCTACTCTTTACACTTCTACCTTTTCCTTCTAATTTAAATTTGGGTTTTGCAGAGATTAAAGTTTCAGAAGAAATATGTGAAAATATGTTAAATTTGAACTGAAAATGAGATTGATGAATGTAAAATTCTTGAGAGGATTAGAATGGTTACAGCAGTTCATTGCATGTTAATACCTTAAAGAAGATCACCTGCAGTGCCCAGCATTGACAGGCAATGTTTAAAATTAGTTATTCAGTACCAAATGTAAAATGGATGGCTGGTGGGAAGCTGCTGCATAGCGCAGGGAGATCAGCTTGATGCTTTGTGACAACCTAGAGGGTGGGATAGGGAGAGTGGGAGGGAGGCTCAAGAGGGAAGGGATATAGGGATATACGTATACATATATCTGATTCACTCTGTTGTACAACAGAAACTAGCACAACATTGTAAAGCAATTATACTCCAATAAAGATATTTTTTTAATAAATAAAATAAAATTAGTTATTCAGTATGGATTGAGTCCAGTACATGCGTGACTAGCTAAAAGTATTGGTATTTTTGCAACGTCAATTCTAATGTTAAATAAATGATGTTGGGTATTGCAGAATTTGCTTTGTATCACATATAAAATAATTTGAATAGAGAACATATATAACATAATAGTTTATGTTGCAAACTAACATAAAAATCCCTATCACCCTCTTACTTAGAGATAACTTATCATTTTATACACTTTCCATTATATATACACATATATTCATATATAAATGAAAGGGTATACATATAGAAATATGTTTGTATATGTTTTATATGTATATATAATATTATCTGATTATAAATATATATATACATGATATAAAAATGAGAAACAAGTCAACATTTTCAATAACAATATATCATTTTCAGTATAATTTGAAACTTTTCAGAATTATTTTTTAATATCTGTACTACCTTTGTTCAAAGGAAATTGAATGACTCAATGGGTTTTGCTTATTCTTTTATAAACAATGTGATGAATATGTGTGTCTTAATTCCTTAAATAAACAGGTAAATATAAATAGAAGGGTAATTATAAAGACCAAAAATGTAACTTTTATGAATCAAAAATTTGTGAATCTTGAATGATTCCAGAACTTGATGTCTACAGATGAGTTTGGTTTCTTAAACTTTTAGCAAGGCAACTCAGGCTTAGCTTACATTATGAAGCTACTTCTCAGTTTTATTTGCATTTAGCAGGCGGGAGGGTTACAGAAGGATTCACTTGCTGAATCTTTGGGTTGTGTTAACTATGAACAATCACATGATGCCATTTTACACAGCGGCTTTAAGTTCCATGTAAGATAATAATTCCACAAGGATAAAATTATTTTCCTTTATAGTGATTTAAAAATAACGCAGGAAATATTTCTTATTCTGATTACTTTTTTAAAAAAGCTCTTTCTGAGTAGGCGCTAACTATATTTACTGACTGAAGCAGCCAAATCCAATAATATCATCTTTTAGTATTGACACTTAAAATTTCTCCCAGAGAGTTCCATAAGTGATAGCTATAGAAATATGCACTGTCCAGGCAGTTGTTTTGTGCAAGTGGTGTCGTTATTTTCTGATGTTTTGCAAGTCATCTCAGATGGAGCGTGAAAATGAGATGCCAAGAGAGGCTTAAAAAAGATACCGAGGAATAGCTTCAGAGTGTAAGCAAATCTGAACTCCAGTGTCTAAAAGTTTTGAGAAAGCTAATCTAAAGTTAAGTGTTTACTAGCATCTCTCAGATTATATTTTACAAACTGCTGCAGAAAAAAAGAAATTTATTCTTATTTTCTCTGGGTTGAAGAGTGCACATAAAATGGGAAATACTTTTTGTGGTACGCGGGCCTCTCACTGTTGTGGCCTCTCCCCTTGTGGAGCACAGGCTCCGGACGCACAGGCTCAGCAGCCATGGCTCACGCGCCCAGCCGCTCCGCGGCATGTGGGATCTTCCCGGGCTGGGGCACGAACCCGTAGCCCCTGCATCGGCAGGCGGACTCTCAACCACTGCGCCACCAGGGAAGCCCCGGGAAATACTTTTTATATCACTATACCCAGCAATGATTTTATTTCCATTTGCTATTTGCCAGGATTAGGGTGGTTACAGGCATGAGGAGGGCATGGAGGATGTTGGGAGGAGAAATGTATGATTCTGAAAAGTTTTTGCTAGAAAATCAAAAATTGTGTTAACAGGTATTTCATTTGATGTATATACCTGCAAATTACTTTATTAATTATATGTCTATAGGTTTTATGGTACACTACATACTATTTTATAACCTGAATTTTAGATGGATTATATAACAATTTGCTTTATCAATAAGTATGAATTTATTACATCTATTTAAGTTAATCACAGGTATTTTAATCAAAGTACTACATTGAAATAGCTAAAATCAGAGTATGGAAGAGCTTGTAATGCACAATTTTACCTTCCTTTTCTCAATCTCATTCACCAGGGAAATCATGTTTTAACTGTTTCTGTTGAATTCTTATTTAAAAAAAATATGTGGATATTTGTTAAATGGAAAATGTTATAATAGTATTTCTTTTATCAATTTGAATAATATTTATTGACTTGCAAACCCCATGCCACCTCTTTTTTTTTTCCAGTAGAGTTGTAGTATCACTGACTTTACTTGTTATCAATGAAACACGGGTCTGAATGGTATACGCGTACTTTGGGTCTGAATTCAGTTCAATCATACAACGTAACTGTGGTTCTCTATTTTCTACTATTATAACATTAACACCTTTACAGTCCCCTTAAACTCCTTCCCTTTCTCATCCCTGAATTCCATTGTCTGTATTATACAGAATTAAGCATAAAGATTTTGTCAATTTGGTCTATTTATGTATTTATTTATTTATTGGTCTCTTTTTTAAAAGTAGGCTCTAATGGTTAACTTTATGTATTAGTTTGACTGGGCAACAGGATGCCCAGACATTTGGTCAAAGACTATTCTTGGTATATCAGTGAGGATAATCCTGGATTAGAAAAACATTTGAATCAATAAAGTAAAACAGACTGTGGTCCCTTATGTGGGTATGCCTCATCCAATCAACTGAAGACCTGAATAGAACAAAAAAGCTGACCCTTCCGTGAGTAAGCGGGAACTCCTGCCTGGCTGCCTTCAAGCTGTAACACTGGTTTTTATTCTGCCTCCAGACTTGAACTGAAACATCAGTTCTGAGTCGAGCCTGTTCGTCTTTGCAATAGAAATATACCATGTGTTCTCCTGGGTTTCCAACTTGCTGACTGCAAATCCCAGGACTTGTCAGCCTCCATAATTGTACAAACCAATTCTTGATAATAAATAAATATATATCCTATTGACTATTTCTCTGGAGAACCCTGATTAATACATAGGCCTTCAAAGCCCTCTCCATCAGTTGCTGCTAAAACATAAAATAAAACTAAACAAAACACTAACACTTTTTTGATTATTATAAATAATGTACATATATTTGTCCCATAGCCAAATAACATACAGTGTCGATATGATTACAATATTTTCATTTTGCATATGGAGTTTTTTGAGATATCTTTTCGTTTGTATTATTTGCTTTTCTCATATCTTTAAGCTCACCTCATTTCTCAGGGCCAACATCAAATCTCCTTTTCAAAACATACGTTGTTCAGGGACCCCTCTTTCTTCCTACTCCAAACTAGAGCATTTGCACGATTTTCAACCTGGAATTTTTCTTTATTAATCTCCTGGTTTGAAACACTATTTCTTGGATTTTATATTTTCTTCTATATTAGTTGACTAATTTGTTTGTTGCCGCTAATCTCCTATAACTTTTTTTTCTATGAGAATTGTTCCATTTGTAGATGTATTCTTTTTATTTATTTATTTTTTACATCTTTATTAGAGTATAATTGCTTTTCCTATAACTTCTTGAGAATGTGTCTGTGAGAGGTAAGTTTCTTTAGTCTTTGGTTGTCAGAAATGACTTTATTTCTTTACCTACACATATACTTAACTATTGTCTGGGCATATAGTTCTAGATTGGAAATAATTTTTCCTTCACACATTTAAAGGCATGTATCTATAGTCTTCTAGAAACCAATGGTAAAATTGATGTCTGTCTGATTATATTTCCATTGCAAGTAAAGAGCCTGTTTTTTTCTCCCCATTTTATTTTACTCTAAAATTACAATCTTATTTATATTTTGGTATTCTAATTATTTAGAGCACTGTCTCCAAGTGTGTGTTTATGTGTGCTTGTGTTTTGAACATTGTCTCCAGATGTGAGCTGATAAGTGTTTATGTTTCTTTCTTTGGGTCGGGCACTTAGTAAGTTCCTTCAGTTCAAAAACTATTTTCCTTCAGCACTGAGAAATTTCCTTTTATGGTTATTTCCATGATTATGCTCTATCCTCCATGTTTTCTGTTGTCTTTCTGGAATTCATATGCTCAATGTTAGATCTCATGGACCTTCTGTAAATAATATACTTTTTCTACAGTCATTCATTTCTATATCTTTTGGTCTATTTTGTGAAAAAATTAAAATTTATCTTAAAATTATTTATTGATTATTTTCAGCATTTTCAAAGTCAGTACACATATACCCATGTGTGTACACACACATACGACAGGCATATTAATTTCCAAGGTTTTTTTCCTTTACTATGAATGTCCCCTTTTAATAGAATTGTGCTCCTATTTTGTGGACACCGGGAATTCTTGAATCTTTTTGAGGACTCTAATCTGTGTGTGTGTGTGTGTGTTTCCTAAATTTTCTGTTCCTTAGGATTATTTTTTTTTTTTGTCTTTGTCTATCATATTGCTGGCTTTCCTTAAATGTCTGAAGACTCTTATTTGTCTGTTCATATTTAAGGATGGAGTTTTGAACTTGTAGGTTGAATTTATTGATTGCAGTTTTGTCCTAGGTTGAATGGAAAGAGAATCAATCATTCCTTTTAATTTCAGATATTTGGTTGGGGACATTCTAACCACAGTGGAGTTCCATCACTGCCCTAATTATTTCCAGATTCTCTACAGAAGAACTTCTTTTTTCAAAATTTCTTTATTGTTTACCTTCTGCTCATTTATGTCTGGATTCCATGCATTATCATGTAGTGGAAGGAATTCTGTATACAGACTATCAGTTAATCTCTATGTTTTACCCTGCATGTCTTTCTCCTTTTCTCTTAATCATTGGCATTTCTGAGTCTTTTTCAGAATTGTCCCTCCTTAGTTGGAGCCCTCTCAATATAAATGCTTGTAAGTAGCTTTGAACTTACTTGACCAGTCACCAATCCTTCACACACTTATCAGTTTATAGAAATGGGCTAAACTGTCTGATGCCTGCCACACCACCCCATTCAGCATTATGCCCATCATCACCTAATAACCAGCCATATTCAATTTTCTCCTCTTGTCTCTCCAAATACCTTTTTTAGTTCTTTATTTTTTTTGAACATATATCCAAGAAAGTTTCAATCATTGCATTTGGATTTTGTGTCTGTGTTTTCTTTAAGTTTAAAAGAATCATGCCTATTTATATTAATTATTTTCTCATCGTTATCTTTCTCAGGAAACTAGGCCCCATTCTGAATGTCTGCTAGAACGTGAAACTTCCCAATGTGTTTTTAAATCTTTACTATTCTATCTTAGAATATCTCTTCAGCTTTTAAGTATGTAAGAGCCAATGTGGTGCCATAACAGTATGCCCTACTTAATACTGAGATCCTTGTAACACAAATTACAGACATCTTCCACCATCCATCTCCATAAATACATTCAGTCTAGGGGAAAGCTTCCCAGTACAGGACATGCCTCAGTAAATGTTGGTGTAATAACAGCATGTAAACAGTAATACTTATTTCCAATTTTAAAATCTATGATTATGAAGGCTGTAGAATGATTTAGTACTATGGTTCAGCAGTTAGTGCATGAAATAAGAAGTAATATTATAACTTTTATTTACATACAGGATTCATTCAGATAAATGGGCCAAAATGAGTATGAGAAAATTTTATGTGAATTTCTTTGGACAAAATAATTTTATTATGTACAAAACAAACTACTTTTGCTACATTGTCCTTGGTGAACATAAAATACTTAGTTTGTCTTCTTTGTAGCTGCTTAGTTCTCAGGAACCTCACAGTGGCCATTGTATCAGCTACAAAGTGATTAGATTATGTTTAAGGCACTGTTTATTTATGAAAGAAGACCAGACACAAAGATGATCTATAACTCTGCCTGAGTAATGCCATAATGCAAAATTTCTCTCTTTTGTAAGCCACTGAATGTCCAAGAATATTTGACGTTCTATTCCACTCTGCTCCCTGAGGGGACTCATTTGTTCTTCCTAGCTTGATTGTTGTCATTTGAGCAAAAGGAATATCACTTTACAAGGCTGGAAATTACCTTTAACAGCCCAATGTTAGTTGAGAACTCCCCTGCCTGGGTTACAGACCCAAAGCTATTTATCATCTGGAAATATTTCACCTTCTATTTAAGAGAGTAGAAATTCATTTCAAAAGGGCCCACACCTCCCCCAAGGTAAGCCAAGGAAGGGCACAGAAGAACAAAGACTATTTGCAGTGCTTGGGAGCAACAAAAGCTGATATGCTTGGATATATTATACATCCCATTAAAGAAAAATATATACTATTCACCCAATGTTCTCTTTCATCTTTCTTTTTCTCCTTGAAGATTGCATGTGTGGTTACATGTGAGGGGCATCCTAACTATGTTTTTAGATTGTCATCTTTTACAACTTTACCTTGACCAGATTATATCATATCATTTGAGAGTGTCACACTATATTAATAGGTATTTCTGTAAAAGTTTAAGAGTTCATTGTCATGGTACCTGGATTTGGGAGGAAAAATATGGGGAAGAAGGTTAAAATAATTTCTTTCCTACATTTCCAAAGCTGTAAAACATTTTTCACAAAGCCAGATTTTAGGTAAAAAAAACATTTCCAGACAATAAACTAGTCATCAAATTGTCAGTAACAGAATCTCTATTTGGAATAAAAGTGAATTTTATGTACGATTTCAAATGTTGTTACTTTTCAGAATACTAGATAGGTTTGTGTGATTTATTCTAGATTTAAAATAAATGTCAAAAATATACAAAAAATAATGCCAGTAACCATGGATTATTAATAATCATAATACAACATTATAGCTAGATATCATTTATTAAGTTATTACTATTTTGTCTCTATGTTATTACTTTTATTATTAGCTCTTACTGAATATCAGGCACTGTGTTACACATTTTATAAGCTTTACTTAACTCTCAAAAAGAATGATATGTTAATATTATAAATCTGATAGATAAAAATTTTAAACTAATAGTTCAATATGTAAAATTTAATTTTCAAAAGCTATATGTTCTATCCTAACTTCTTAGTACATGCATCTAATAACTCTAATAAAGCAGACAGACCAAAATCTTAACTCTAATATAAAACATGGATTGATCTAAAATCCATGATTATGAGCATCAAAATTTGGGGTTAGAGTCCCAAACCCATTCGTTCTTACCTGGATGTTACTGTGTAAGTTAACAAATTTCTTTGGACTTCAGAATCCTCATATGTAAAATGTGGATTCTAATATTTGTATCATAGAATATGGAGGATGTTGTAGAGAATTTAACTTCATAATGTCCACTTCCCTTCATTTATCTCTATTTACATCCAAACAAGCCCAGGATAGCAATATTTGTTTCCACTTCGCTTATATCAATTTATGTAAATAGGTGCAAGAAAGCTAATTGGATACAAAATAATGTTAGGAAACCCTACCAAACTTCTACTTTTGGCTATACAATTTTCTAATGGCTTTATATACTTTATACACTTTAATAGTCAAAACAACCACATGAGTACAACCCTACTATTATCATCCCCATCTGGGAGATATAGAAATTGAGTCACAGAGAGGCCAAGTTGGCTCGGGACACACACAGAAAGACACAAAGCTGAGATTGCAATCAGGTAGTCTAATCCCATGCGACTAGCACTTAAACCAAAGGAGTTTTCTTTTAATTTGGTAAGCATAATTAGCTTAGCCACAGATGCTAGCTACCCAAGTGTTCTGTGACATCAGTTGGAACAAAACCCAATTGCATTATTATGGAAGCATTCCTGAGATTGGCTTCATTCAAAAATGCTTTGGACTGCCCACTAGTGATTGCACTAGGCTCTAGAGAACATCATGTAGTATTTGCTCTCAAGGACACAGGAGTCCAAAGTCCAGTAGGGAACACTATGTGTCATAATAACAAAGATATCCATTGGAAATACCGTTTCTTTTTATAGTTTTGTGCCTCTCAACTCCTAATTTTCTATAGAAAATGTTTATAAGCTTATGCTGTATAATTTAAAAAATGCTATATTTGTGTTTTCTTAAAGTACAAAGTGATATTACATTTATAATTAGAAATCATATAAATAATATGCTGTGTCAATTATAGATTTGGAACAATTAATAGTCAACTAGAAAATTGTGAACAATATTTAGAAGAGAATGTAGTTAACTTTTATATCAGTGAAATTCTTCAATGAAAATTATTTTCCTGAGTTTCTGCCCGTGGTTATACTATAATTTGCTTTGAAACATATAAAAATCAATTATGTTAAAGACGAAATGGAATAACTATTTAATTAGAGAAATAGTCATTAACACATGTGGTTTTTTGTCACAATTTACTAATAACCACACAAATAGACATGTGAATGTGTGGGAGGATGTTTAGACATGTGTACATGTTGTATGTGAGAGAAAGAAAGAGAAAGAGATGGTAGTTGCACATGTTTTCATGTGCTCACACATGCACATTTCTGCAAAATGAATAAAGGTCAAGTAGATGTACATACTCTAAAACAATACTCTAAGAACACAATCTGAAATTATATTATCTGCTTTTTTTCAAGGATGGTTTGAAGGTGACCCATTTTCTGTAACGTGCATTACTGTGGGGATTGCTTTATGTGTTAAAGCACAAAGCCATCTCATTGAAGTCTTTTATTTCCTTTCCTCACTTTACAGTAACTACTTTAAGTGGATTTTGAAAGTATAATATCACCAATACAAAAAAAGAAAAAAATCCAATTACTTAAACAGGTTGCTTTCTTTGTATCATGAGTTAAGCTTTATGTCAAATTTACTGTTAAGAATTCATCTCTCTCAGTCTTATATCCTAAAACAGTGCCATAAATATTATATTATCTGCATGATAATTTATACTTTAAATATTATTTTTTGCCGAAAGTATAAAAATGAGTAACCTTGATGTAAAATTTCAATTTGTTAAAGAGAAATAGAGTTACTATTCTGTGTAAGAAATGCAGTAGGTTACATCTTGTTTCTAAGTATAGGTTAGCTATGTTTTTTTTAAAAGCTCTCATTATAAACACATTAAGGAAAGAATCATTCTCAGGATTCACTTCCCACTAGGGCTACTAGGATTCCCTAGAAACCACCAAAGAGACAATAGGTCCAATTTGACTTTAACCTTAAAAGGAAAGAACAAAAAAAAAAAAGAAAAATGAGCTCAGATTTCAGATACTAGAACCTCAATTTTGACTGCTTCTTAGCAGATACGTAGTATTAGATGCCTGAGTGAAATAAACTGATTCCAGGCTATTGCATTTTTACAGGTCAAATTTTTTTAAAACAAAGAATTCAGGATTATAAAGGCAGATGTTTAATTTGACATTGATTGAGACCTTAAATGAATAAATCTCTCAAAGTTTGATTACTTTTCAGAAGAAACTGAGTTGCTTTGTGATTAAAATTTCCTAATAATTCATAGAATCCATGGAATCATGTATGTATGTGTGTTTGTAGCACATTTTCCTGAAACTGACATATGAATACCATAGACTATATATTTGCATTATTTCCTAAATTAAAAAAGTATATTTTACTGATCTCCTTTCACTGCTTGTTACAATCTTTTTCTCTTCATATATCATTGATTGCTGATTAAGGTAAGTTATAGACAGAATTTCTGAGATCCGCCAGGGTCCAATCATACTTCACTGTATTATTTTAGATCATGAATAATACAGAACCGAATCCAAATCAAGCCTTAATTCTAAATTATGATTGAACTCCAACATATATGGTGTGATAGGCAGGATTCTACTATACTGCCTAAGATTTCTCTCCCCTCGGTGTACATTCCCTGTAAAATTCCCGGGACTGGGAAGACTGTGGATTTAACCCTTAAGGTTACTTTATGTTTGGTGAGCCTGATCTAATCACATGCGATCTTTGAAAGCAGAAGGGTTTTTTCCTAGGTGTAGAAAAAGGAAGTCAGAGACACATACTTCAGATGGCTTGGAAGAAAACAATTACCCATGTTGAAAATTGCTAATACAGAAGGGAGTTGAGGGCAGTCCCCACCTCATTGCTAGCAGTATGAAGACACCTCAGTTCTACAATAGCAAGGAGATCAATTCTACCCTGCTGACACCTTGGTTTCAACCTTGTGAGACCCTGAGCGGAGAACTCAGTCATGCTGTGCTAGGTTTCTACCTGCAGAACTGTGAGTTAATAAATAGGTGTTGTCTTAAGCTGCTAAGTTTGTGGGAATTTGTGATGCAGCAAGAGAAAACTGATACATGTAGATAATTACAGAAATCAAATATTATTGTTATTTAGTTTTAAAAAATAAGTCGTTATTTTCAATTAAAGAGATATTTCTTTAATTTCTTGGTTATGTGCTCCAATTTTCTAACACATTATTGAATTTGCTTGTTTAATTTTTCCTACCAATATCTTTATTATTTCTAGTAAACATATTTGCTGCTTCCTTTGTATAAGTGATCCTGTACCAATCCCCTCTGTGAATCTAGTGATGTTGTTGAGTACTGCATTTTGCCCCTTTGGCCATTCTATGGGCAGAGACCTCAGATCTCAGATCTGGTCAATGTTAGTAAGAATCTGCCTTTCCGGTCAAAGAAGTCCCTGCTTGACTATTAAGATAGTTCTCCATCTCACTCTACATGCTGGACAATAATGGAGACACCTCGAAAACAGAAGAAAACAAAGTCTACACACAAAGGCAGACTGAGATGAGAGAAACAAGGAAAGGAGAGAGGGAGTCATTCTGACACCATCGTGTCAATTCCAGGAATCATTCAGACTTTTCCATGTAGAATGAACCTATAAATCTCCTACTCTGAATTTGGTTTTGCCAGGTATTAAAAAAAATCCTGTCTAATTGACCCCAAATCAGAACCACCCACTTTCTTTTTCTATACAATAAGCACTTATTGAATACTGACTGTATTCCACAGATCTGGGGGCAAATCCATCAATAAGTCCCCAAAGATCAACATGGATAGAGGATCTGATGTTCTACATCAAAGTCAGCAAAAAAAACTGCAAAAGATTTTATTGTTGCTAATTCTTCATCCTTTACATGGTATAAAATGACTGTTTCTTGTATTAGGTCAGAGTAAAATGTCTGCCAATATTAACTTTATAATGTGGGAAATCTGGGTAGTTGATCTGGTGTGTGGTGAGCTCAGGACCGAGAGCAGAGCTGTCATCATGTAAATCATTGTGTGAAGTCAGATGAAACGTGCTATCCCCTTATGTACAAACACTCACACGGTGGCGAAGGTCTCTGCTCCACTTGCCATTCAAATAATGACCATTAATTAAACTTTAATCAAATGCTTAGATTCATTAATTTTATCATGTTCTTGTGAGTATTCTCTAAGCCAACTATTCTAAGCATTTATTTTTAATATGGGATTTTTTTTAAAGAAAGCTTAGCAGCTACATCACTATGCAGAATATGTTGAATGAGACAGGGTCAGGGTCCACAGTTTCTCCCCAGTTCCTTTCCCCGATCCAGAATCATGCGTACACCTGGAAAACTTGTAACAATGCACAGAATGCTTTTGAAATTCTCTGCTTGAACCTTTAGGATACCACAATTTAGCTGCTGCCCAAGCAGATTCCCCACCATTGTGGGGCAGGAAACACTTTGTGTTGAACATAATGTTTAATTCCAAGTTTTGATTCTGTTCACATACAAATAATGATGTATTTTAGTTTAAAATAGGCTTAATTCATTGCCATATTAAACACTGAGTCCTTTGCTTCTGTGATCCTTCTATGCTTGCAGATATGACAAAGTTGCCACTCATTTTATATCCTGAAGCCTTCTCTGAGAACTCAGCATGTCATTTGTTGGTTTTGAGTACACCATTGGCTGTAAATGATGCTTGAAACTTATTGGCCCTGTTCATAGAAAGAAGAATAAAAAGGCATTTGAGGGCTTCCCTGGTGGCGCAGTGGTTGAGAGTCTGCCTGCCGATGCAGGGGACATGGGTTCGTGCCCTGGTCCGGGAAGATCCCACATGCCGCGGAGCGGCTGGGCCTGTGAGCCATGGCCGCTGAGCCTGCGCGTCTGGAGCCTGTGCTCCGCAACGGGAGAGGCCGCAACAGTGAGAGGCCCGCATACCAACAAAACAAAACAAAACAAAACAACAACAACAAAAAAAAGGCATTTGAGCAGTCAGCTCAGATATATAGATATCAGTTCACATACAAAATTTTTTTAAAGGCATTCTACTTGAGGTTTAAGCTTTGTCTTTCATGTTCTAGAACTATTTCTACCATGACTCTTGAACTCACCAGTCCAAACCACTGCATAACTTCTTGACTGGAGAAACCAACCACTCTGGCTGTTTCCCAGGTGTGTTCATCATAGGCAACTCTTAAACTAAATGATACCTGGGATCAGCTATTCCAAAAATAGTTAGTGTAATTTCAATTGGTCAAGAAGGAGATATACCTTTAAAAAGAAAAGAAAAAAATAGCCTCGATGCATGGCTCTGTCACAACATAAAATCAGGCCTTTGGAACTGGAAAGTACCTTAGAGAATGTTGTTTCAATTGCTTCATTTCACAGTTGAGGAAATTGAGAATCAGAAATGCTAAGTGATTTCCTCAATATCATGGAGTTAATTACAGAAATCAGAATAGAATCTGGGTTATCCAACTCTCTGCCCAGTGCTTTTTTCATTACACCAAGTGAAATTATCTGCCACTCTTTTGGGGCCAGATGACTCATGACAGCAGCCTAATAATAATTAATACATTAAAATATTCTGTGCCTATAAAATTTAACACATAAGCAAAAGAGCCTTAATTTCCTGATGGCTTCAGATAAGATAAATTACATTAAATGTATTTCATTATAATTTCATATATAAATGTGTTTGTGAATTTATATGAAGAAAAAGTCAGTACCAACAAAAATTATCAGGGACTGAGACTAGATCTATGTTGAAATTCAAAAGGACTACATCAATTTCAAGCTCCATTAGCAACACAGGAAAAATAACATGGAGTGAAATTAGTAGACATAAGCTTTATTATCAGACTTGGGTACGTGTGTAGAGAACAATATAAATCAAAGGAAATAGGATCTTTTGATTATTAATAATTATATTAATGTTTTCTATTTGAGTAATTTATACAAATATACTAATTATTTTATAGATATTGTTTTCTTTGACATCATTAATAATCTTTTCCTCCTTTGTGATGAGAATGAGAGCCTGAGGTTTGGGATATTAAAATATTTGTTCAATATTTTGCAGCTCAACATTTGAGAGGCTGGAAACAAGACTCAGGTATCCTGACTTAGTCTCATAATGCCCATGCTCTCTTATTTTATTTTTAATTTTACTCTAATCTATTTTGGAAGTTTTTCAACAACAACAACAACAAATATTTTCCACCAAGATTTTACCCGATTTTAAAGGCCCATAACATGTGTTCATGAAGAAGTAGTTAATGGTGAGTATTTTCTGCACTTCACATGTTTTATCACACATTATATATTGTGGAACATAAAATTTTATGAAATTATAGTTACATGCTTGAAATGGATGTCAAATCTCTTCATCTTCTATGTCACAAGTGAGAGCTGTAAACCTGAGAAATTAAAGCTACAATATAATTTATCTTACCCATAAATAGTGTACTATACATTATAAACTTTTGAAGTAAATAATGATGGATAAGTCTAAAAATGATATTTCTCCATGGAACACTGTGACAAATAGCTAGAAATGCCATGATATAACTGGAATTATGTCACCTGCATATAGAAAGAAGACGTTCAGCTCCTTTTCCCTACACACAATAAATAGTTGAGTATAATTTGTTCAATGAGTAAAATTTTATTTTCTTTTTTTATGTGGACAAGAATCTCTCTTTCTCATGACAGTTATGAAAACGCACAGGCTCAGTGACCATGGCTCACAGGCCCAGCCGCTCTGCGGTATGTGGGATCTTCCTGGACCGGGGCACAAACCCGTGTCCCCTGCATCGACAGGCGAACTCTCAACCACTGCGCCACCAGGGAAGCCCCAATACATGTATTTTTAATAGTTGTTTCTTTTTTCCCTGCAACTAGGTAAACCAAAAAAATCTATATATTCCAAAGCAAATAGACTATATATTAAGTAATGTACTTGTTATTTAAAAATATTCATAAAGTCCACAGTAATTTCACACCTTGCAATATAGTTTTCAATTTTTGGATAAGAGTTCTAAAAGTTATCACATGATATGAAGTGATTTGAGGGCTGTGGATATACTTCCTTAGCAGGAAAAGTTGCCATAAAAATGTTTTTAAAAAGACTGCTCTTGTTTTTGACTCTTTCAATCTGGTAGACTGAGGTTATAATATAAAGCCAAGAATTATGTGTGAAGTAGACAAAATGAACTTCAGTATTGAGGTATAAATTCTCCCTTCTCCTTACTTTCTTCTTAGTGCCCTATATAACTGTTAATTTTCCTCCTCAGTGACCTACGCATTTAATTCTAATAAGCACCACCTACATACACAGCAAAAACAAAAACAAAACATTTAGTGATATAGGGCAACAACAGTCAGTAAAAGAAAGAAGCACAAAGCTTCAGAGTATCTGTTTTAGTAAATCTGGAGTAAATTTAAGCTTTCAAAATTTATATATATATATATATATATATATATATATGTATATATATACATACACCCCAATGATAATGCAATTCTAGACCTTCCCCCCAAATCATGGGTAATTTTTACTATTAGTACCAACATTAACATTCTCTTGCAAATTTTATCTCAAGCTGATTTTATGTAGTACATAGGGCACAAATCACTTCCTGCTTAAAATAAAACCTAATAATTTTGTGTCATTAATAACTTTAGCATCAAGTCATACATTAATTATTTTTAAAGTATTTCTCCAAAATATCAGGAAAACCAGCTTACTTATTATTTGCAGTTTTCTGAGTAAAATTTCATTGATATTAAGTCTTTACAAAATATTTCCAGGGTCAACATTTAAAGAAGACTAGTAGTAAAATGGTTTCTCACATGAAAGAAAATTTAAACATATAAGAACCATCTATTCTCTTGTGACATTGCAATGAATATCCTTGGTGAACCACTGTTGGTCTCCCGAGAAGTTAATCTACCCTTTAGTACTTTACCCAGCCCAATATCCTCTCCCTTTTCTTGTTCTTTTCCCTCTTACGGGAAGTTAAAAGATTTCTTCCTTCAAAATATGACACATATAAAGAAGAATCTGATTTTCACTGCATTTAACACAACTAAAATGTTGTTGGAAACCCACACCTAGTCAAATAAATACTGAAACAATCTTAAAAAGGGTCTTAAGGGTCCTCTAGTTCCCTTCAAGGTGCTCAGATATGAAGTGCTTCTCCCATTTACACTTTGCAGCAGGATACTTGCAGGGAATCGTTTATTAAAGCAATAGCAGTCGTTGATTTCTTTCTTTTTTATTTTATTTTTTACAAACTAGCTTTTATTTACTATGTTTTCTTAGCTGAGATTCATCAGTTCTTCAAATATCAATTAATGTCGACATATTGTTCCACCACGAGAAAATTGTTCAATAACCTCTAGATGCTTTTTTTTTGTCACATACTTTTATCCTGGTCTTAAAAATGAAGCATGGACATTTAAAAGGTAAACTTGAGGCAGTCTCTTCTAACATTCCCAATGCATCTAATATTATTTGATTCAAAACCTGAGTCTAAGAGCAAATAAAACTGACTTCTTCTTTTCATTTCAGAATACAAACCCATTGAACTATCCCTTCAGGTTTATGCTCCATCAGTTAACGCTACACTATTTTCACAAGAAATATGATTTGATCTGAGAAGAACTGCAGCAGCCAGAAACATATATTCCCAGAACGTGTCTCTAAGAAGACTGTAGCCATTAAATGTCTTCCATAACGTCTGTGATAAATTTTACTATTAGTGAACAGTATCAGTTAAAGGCATCTCTTTGGAACCGCTAGTCTAGCCTATAGGTGCCCACCTGCTATGTAATTTTCCAGTCATAAACGTGGATAGGTTAATCTATCAGTGTTTCTCTCAAAGCAGTAACCTCAGCAATAGTTGAAAGCTTCCATTTTAATTTAATTGTTTTATTTATTTGCTATTTTTAGGTAGATATAGAATATCCTTTAAAATCTCAGACTTAGGTATTAATTGCCTAAATTTGGTGCTATGCCCTCGGGCAAAATAGTTAATTTCTTTTGTGTAAGATGGGGATAATAGTGGCAGTTGTGATGATTAGATAAGATAGTAAAGGAAAAGAGTTTATTACAGTATAAAAAGTAAGCACTCCTAAGGGTTAGCTATTATTTCCTTCCAACCCTTTGTGCCTACATTCTTGCCTCTAGTATTGTTGGAGCCAGTGTGCTCTTAAGATTCCTGAGGTTTAATCATGGTTAAACTCTTGCCTCCTGCCTCTTCTTATGCCTAATGTTCTTCTGTGCTTATATGCTCATATTTGATAGGCTAAGCCAACATCTATGTGTACTCTATAAAAGACAAATGGAATACTGGGACTGGGATCTGTCTGAGATCAAATTATCTCTGCAGAACAAAATAGACCAAGGGGTATGTATAAGTCCCAGAGAGAGCTAGAAAACTAGACATGGGCAGTCACTATACCTGGTTAACCTAGACCAAAAAGCAAAGAGCTAGACCTCTTGATTCCTGCTATAGCAACTCAAAATCAGTCTGTCTCCATGATTGTTTCTAGGTGTAAGGTGACACAATTATTGCTGATTCATTCTCCAATTATAATGTGATAGCTGTTACTGATTGTTAATATTGCAGCATCCAGAAGGATGCTCACATCTTTGCCATGTAAAAGAAACAAAGAATATTGCATTCAATCTTCAAGTGACGGCTAGAATAATACAAAAATGTTTTACCTGCCATACATGTCAACACAGTCAATATGCAATTTGTTTCACTATATTCTTCAGCTATAAAAGTATATTTACACTCTATTGAATATTTACTCAAAGCCTGTAGTAGTTCTTAAAATCAATGAATTTTTCACTTTCAATTGTTTACTTACTATCAGTAATAATGGTAAATAAACTAAAAAGAAGTAATCAAGTAATTCATCAACTGTTTTCCTTTTTCCTGAATATTTTATTCGGTCATTAAAAATCATTATTGATTACATGAATTTTGAAAAAAATGGGAAGTCATACGACAATTGTTTCTACTCTATGCAAAATAATGTGCTCACTTTAAAATTTCTCCCATTGTATAAATTAAAAAAAAAAAATCACTGCCGAGACATATTGAATAACCATAGCTAGAAGATAGGGAGTAAAAAGGCAGGTGTAAGTGACTCCACACTGCATTTCCCACATTTACTTGCTGCAGCTTTCAGTAAATAATTACTACAGAACATTAAATCATAAAAGGCAGTGAGATCTGCTATCTTGGATTCCACTGAAGTACTTGAACTGCTATTTTTAGCAATCTATATCTTTGTTAGCGTTTGGGGATCTGGTTGCAAAGTCGATAATGAGTATGGCAGTCACTGCTAGTAGCCTATCTAATATCCATTTCCTCTTTCTTCTTATTAATAGAATCATTCCATATTAATAGAATCTATTATCAGTGAGCTGTATCTTGGCTAGCATATGCCTAATTAAAATGCTCACCTCCCCAAAATATCTTGGCAACAAGGTAGACTTGGGATTCCATTTGACTAATAAGGTAAACATGGAAGAAACCTTTTGGAGCTTTTAGGAAAACTTTTTTAAATGGACAGACTCATCTGGTATGTACTTTTTGCTGATTTTCTTTCATCTCTCCCATTTTTTTTTCCTTCATCTTTTCCATGTCTTGCTGACATAATGACTAGACATACAGAAGCCACTTTATGAGGATAGAGAAGAAAGAAAGCTTAAGATGATGCACTGGAAAATTAAAAGGCCACCTTTGCTGTTATCTTGGAATTGCTGTACCAGGATGTCTATCTCTGGACTTCTTTTACACGAGAAAAATAAATTTCAACTTGTTGAAGAGGTTATAGCTGGATTTCTATTCTATGCAGCTGAAACCAATTCTGACTTAGTAGATTTTTTCTTTGTGCAACAGTATTTGTAAAAGTTACTTACAATTTGTAGTAATAAGCACATATATGTAAAACACATGTAAAAAAAAGAGAATATTAAAGTCATATATTCAATTGATAAATGTAACAAAAAATGGACTAAACAGTTTTGGGTTTTTTAAATATTTTTTTTTGACGTGGACTACAGTTAAGGTCTTTATTGAATTCGTTAAAATACTGCTCCTGTTTTATGTTTGTTTTTTTTTTTTTGGCCGTGAGACATGTGAGACCTTAGCTCCCCAATCAAGGATCAAACCCACACCCCCTTCATTGGAAGGCAAAGTCTTAACCACTGGACCACCAGAGAAGTCCCCAGACTAAACAGATTTTTTTTAAAAAAGATATTTATTGGAGTATAATTGCTTCACAATACTGTGTTAGTTTCTGTTGCACAAGGCGAATCAGCCATATGCATACATATATCCCCATATCCCTTCCCTCTTAAGTCTCCCTCCCATCCTGCCTATCCCACCCCTCTAGGTCATTGCAAAGCACCGAGCTGATGTACCTGTGCTATGCTGCTGCTTCCCACCAGCCAACTATTTTACATTCGGTAGTGTATATATGTTGATGCTACTCTCACTTCGCCCCAGCTTCACCCTCCCACCCCGTGTCCTCAAGTCCGTTTTCTATGTCTACCTCTTTATTCCTGCCCTGCAACTAGGTTCATCAGTACCTTTTTCTTTAATTTTACATTCCATATATATGTGTTAGCATACACTATTTGTTTTTCTCTTTCTGACTTACTTCACTCTGTATAACAGACTCTAAATCCATCCACCACACTACAAATAACTCAATTTTGTCCCTTTTTATGGCTGAGTAATATTCCATTGTATATATGCGCCACAGCTTCTTTATCCATTCATCTGTCAATGGACACTTAGGTTGGTTTCATGTCCTGGCTATTGTAAATAGTGCGGCAATGAACATTGTGGTACATGTCTCTTTTTGAATTATGGTTTTCTCAGGGTATATGCCCAGTAGTGCGATTGCTGGGTTATATGGTAGTTCTATTTTTAGTTTTTTAAGGAACCTCCATACTGTTTTCCACAGTGGTTGTATCAATTTACATTCCCATGAACAGTGCAGGAGGGTTCACTTTTCACCACACCTTTTCCAGCATTTATTGCTTCTAGATTTTTTGATAATGGTCATTCTGACCAGTGTGAGGTGATACTTCATTGTAGTTTTGATTTGTTCTTCTCTAATAATTAGTGATGTTAAGCATCTTTTCATGTGCCTCTTGGCCATCTGTATGTCTTCCTTGGTGAAACATTTGTTGAGGTCTTCTGCTCATATTTTAACTGGATTGTTTGTTTTTTTGATATTGAACTCCATGAGCTGTTTGTATGTTTTGGAGAGTAATCCTTTGTCTGTTGTTTCATTTGCAAATCTTTTCTCCCATTCTGAGGGTTTTCTTTTTGTCTTGTTTATGGTTTCCTTTGCTGTGCAGTTTCATTAGGTCCCATTTTTTTTTTTTTAACTTCTATTACTCTAGGAGGTGGGTCATAAAAGATGTTGCTGTGGTTTATGTCAAATAACGCTTTACCTATGTTTTCCTCTAAGAGTTTTATAGTGTCTGGTCTTACATTTAAAGTCTTAGATTAAGACTTAATTTAAGTCTTTAATCCATTTGGAGTTTATTTTTGTGTATGGTGTTAGGTAGTGTTCTAATCTCATTCTTTTACATGTAGCTGTCCAGTTTTCCCAGCACCACTTATTGAAGAGGTTGTCTTTTCTCCATTGTATGTTCTTGCTTCCTTTGTTGTAAATTAGGTGCCCATATGTGCGTGGGTTTATCTCTGGGCATTCTATCCTGTACAATTGATCTATATTTCTGTTTTTGTGCCAGTACCACACTGTCTTGATTTACTGTAGCTTTGTAGCATAGTTTGAGGTCAGGGAGCCTGATTCCTCCAACTCTATTTTTCTTTCTCAAGATTAATTTGGCTATTCAGGGTCTTTTGTGTTTCCATATGAATTGTAAGATTTTTTGTTCTAATTCTGTGAAGAATGCCATTGGTAGTTTAACAGGGATTGCACTGAATCTGTAGATTGCTTTGGGTAGTATAGTCATTTTCACAATATTGATTCTTCCAATCCAAGAACATGGTATATTTCTCCATCTGTTTATGTCATCTTTGATTTCTCTCAATAGTGTTTTATAGTTTTCTGAGTACAAGTCTTTTGCCTCCTTAGGCAGGTTTATTCCTAGGTTTTTGGGGTTTTTTTGCGGTACACGGGCCTTTCACCGCTGCGGCCTCTCCCGCTGCAGAGCACAGGCTCCGGACGCACAGGCCCAGCGGCCATGGCTCACGGGTCCAGCCGCTCCGCGGCATGCGGGATCCTCCCGGACCGGGGCACAAAGCCGCGTACCCTCCATCGGCAGGCGGACTCTCAACCACTGTGCCACCAGGGAAACCCTATTCATAGGTATTTTATTCTTTTTGTTGCAATGGTAAATGGAAGTGTTTCCTTAATTTCTCTTTCTGATTTTTCATTGTTGCTGTATAGGAATGCCAGAAATTTCTGTGCATTAATTTTATATCCTGCAGCTTATCAAATTCATTGATTAGTTCTAGTAGTTTTCTGATGGCATCTTTAGGATTTTCTGTGTATAGTATCATGTCATCGTCAAACAGTGACAATTTTACTTCTTCTTTTCGAATTGGTATTCCTTTTATTTTTTTTCTTCTCTGACTGCTGTGGCTAGGACTTCCAAACCTATGTTGAATAAGAGTGATGAGAGAGGACATCCTTGTCTTGTTCCTGATCTTACTGGAAACGCTTTCAGTTTTTCACCCTTGAGTATGATGCTTGCTGTGGGTTTGTCATATATGGCCTTTATTATGTTGAGGTAACTTCTCTCTATGTCCATTTTCTAGAGAGTTTTTATCATAAATCGGTGTTGAATTTTGTCAAAAGCTTTTTCTGCATCCATTGAGATGATCATATGGTTTTTATTCATTAATTTGTTGATTGATTTGCATATATTGAAGAATCCTTGCATCCCTGGGATAAGTCCCACTTGATCATGGTGTATGATCCTTTTAATGTGCTGTTGGATTCTGTTTGCTAGTATTTTGTTCAGGATTTTTGCATCTATATTCATCAGTGATATTGGTCTGTAATTTTCTTTTTTTGTAGTATCTTTGTCTGGTTTTAGAATCAGGATGATGGTGGCCTCATAGAATGACTTTGGGAGTGTTCCTTCCTCTGCATTTTTTTGGAAGAGTTTGAGAAAGATCAGTGTTAGCTCTTCTCTAAATGTTTGATAGAATTCACCTGTGGAGCCATCTAGTCCTAGACTTTTGTTTGTTGGAAGATTTTTAATTATGGTTTCAATTTCATTACTTGTGATAGGTCTGTTTATATTTTCTAATTCTTCCTGGTTCAGTCTTGGAAAATTTTGTCTTTCCAAGAATTTGTCCATTTCTTCATGGTTGTCCATTTTATTGGCATATAGTTGTTTGTAGTAGTCTCTTATAATCCCTTGTATTTCTGCAGTGTCAGTTGTGATTTCTCCTTTTACATTTCTAATTTTATTGATTTGTGTCCTATCCCTTTTTTTCTTGATGAGTTTAGCTAAGGGCTTATCAATTTTGTTTATCTTCGCAAAGAACCAGCTTTTAGTTTTATTGATTTTTGTTATTGTTTTCTTTGCTTCTATTTCATTTATTTCTGCTCTGATCTTTATGATTTCTTTCCTTCTACTGACTTTGGGTTTTCTTAGTTCTTCTTTCTCTAGTTTTTAAGTGTAGGGTTAGATTGTTTATTTGAGATTTTTCTTGTTTCTTGAGGTGAGATTGTATTTCTATAAAACTCCTCTTAGAACTGCTTTTGCTGTCTCCCATAGGTTTTTTTTTTTTAACATCTTTATTGGTGTATAATTCCTTACAATGGTGTGCTAGTTTCTGTTTATAACAAAGTGAATCAGCTATACATATACATATATCCCCATATCTCCTCCCTCTTGCATCTCCCTCTCTCCCACCCTCCCTATCCCACCTTGCTAGGTGATCACAAAGCACTGAGCTGATCTCTCTGTGCTATATGGCTGCTTCCCACTAGCTATCTGTTTTACACTTGGTAGTGTATATATGTCCACGCCACTCTCTCACTTTTTCACAGGTTACCCTTCCCCCTCCCTTTGTCCTCAAGTCCATTCTGTAATAGGTCTGTGTGTTTATTCCCATCCTGCCCCTAGGTTCTTCATCACCATTTTTTTTTTTTTTTAGATTCCATATATATGTGTGAGCATACAGTATTTTTTTCTCTCTTTCTGATTTACTTCACTCTGTATTACAGACTCTAGGCCCATCCACCTCACTACAAATAACTCACTTTCATTTCTTTTTATGGCTGAGTAATATTCCATTGTATATATGTGCACATCTTCTTTATCCATTTATCTGTCAATGCCTCTTAGGTTGCTTCCATGTCCTGGCTATTGTAAATAGAGCTGCAATGAACATTGTGGTACATGACGCTTTCTGAATTATAGTTTTCTCAGGGCATATGCCAAGTAGTGGGATTGCTGGGTCGTTCGTGTCATCGTGTTTTCATTTTCATTTGTTTCTATGTATTTTTTAATTTCTTTTTTGATTTCTTCAGTGATCTCTTGGTTATTTAGTAGCTCACTGTTTAGTCTCTATGTTTTGTACAGTTTTTTTCCTGTAATTGATTTCCAATCTCACAGTGTTGTGGTCAGAAAGGATTCTTGATACAATTTCAATTTTCTTGAATTTTCCAAGGCATGATTTGTGACCCAAGATGTGATCTATCCTGGAGAATGTTCCATGTGCACTTGAGAAGTGTATTCTGTCACTTTTGGGTGGAATGTTCTATAAATGTCCATTAGATCTATCTGGTCTATTGTGTCATTTAAAGCTTGTGTTTCCTTATTTATTTTCTGTTTGTATGATTTGTCCATTGGTGTAAGTGGGTGTTAAAGTCCCCTACTATTATTGTGTTACTGTCGATTTCTCCTTTCATGGTTGTTAGCATTTGCCTTATGTACTGAGGTGCTCCCAAGTTGGGTGCATATATATTTATAATTGTTATATCTTCTTCTTGGACTGATTCTTTGATCATTATGTAGTGTCCCTCCTTATCTCTTGTAACAGTCTTCATTTTAAAGTCTATTTTATCTGATATGACTATTGCTACTCAGCTTTCTTTTGATTTCCATTTGCATGGAATATTTTTTCCATCCCTTCACTTTCAGTCTGTATGTGTCCCTAGGTCTGAAGTGGGTCTCTTGTAGACAGCATATATATGGGCCTTGTTTTTGTATCCATTCAGTCAGTCTGTGTCTTTTGGTTGGGGCATTTAATCCATTTACATTCAAGGTTATTATCGATAGGTATGTTCCTATTACAATTTTCTTAATTGTTCTGTGTTTGTTTTTGTGGGTCTTTTTCTTCTCTTGTGTTTCCCACTTAGAGAAGTTTCTTTAGGACTTTTTGTAAAGCTGGTTTGGAGGTGCTGAATTCTCTTAGCTTTTGCTTGTCTGAAAAGCTTTTGACTTCCCATCGAATCTGAATAAGATACTTGCTGGGTAATCTTGGTTGTAGGTTTTTCTCTTTCATCACTTTAAGTATATCCTGCCACTCCCTTCGGGCCTGCAGTTTCTGCTGAAAAATCAGCTGATAACCTTATGGAGATTCCTTTGTATGTTATTTTTTGTTTTTCCCTTGCAGCTTTTAATATTTTTTCTTTGAATTTAATTTTTGTTAATTTGATTAATATGTCTTGGTGTGTGTTTCCTAGGGTTTATCCTGTATGGGACTCTGTGTGCTTGCTGGACTTGGGTGACTATTTCCTTTCCCATGTTTGGGAAGTTCTCATCTATAAGCTCTTCAAATATTTTCTCAGGCCCTTTCTTTTTCTCTTCTTCTGAGACCTCTATGATTCCAGTATTGGTGCATTTAGTGTTGTCCCAGAGGTCTCTGAGATTGTCTTCAATTCTTTTCATTCTCTTTTCTTTATTCTGCTCCTCTGCAGTTATTTCCACCATTTTATCTTCCAGCTCACTTATTCGTTCTTCTGCCTCAGTTATTCTGTTATTGATTCCTTTTAGTGTATTTTTCATTTCAGTTATTGTGCTGTTCATCTCTGTTTGTGTGTTCTTTAGTTCTTCTAGATCGTTGTTAAATATTTCTTGTATTTTCTCAATCCGTGACTCCATTCTACTTTTGAGATTCTGGGTCAACTTTACTATCATTACTCTGAATTCTTTTTCAGGTAGATTGCTTATTTCCTCTTCATTTATTTGGTATTGTAGGTTTGTACCTTGTTCCTTCATCTGTGACATATTTTTTTGCCATATCATTGTTTTTTGTGTTTTTTTAAATGAGTGGGATTGTGTTCCTGTGTTACTGGTTGTTTGGCCTGAGGGTTCCAACACTGGGGTGTGTAGGCTGTTGGGTAGAGCTGGGTCTTGGTGCTGAGATGAGGAACTCTGTGAGAATTCACTCTGATGAATATTCCCTGAGGTCTGAGGTTCTCTGTTAGTCCAGTGGTTCAGACTCAGAAGTCCCACTGCAGGAGCTTTGGCCTGACCCCGTGTTCATGAACCAAGAGCCCGCAAAAAAAAAAAAAAAAAAAAAAAAATGTAAAAAGAAAATTAGAATAGGAAACTAACAGATATATTAGGAAGAATATAAAAATAAAAATATAGATGAATCAACAGCCAGAAGATACATGAGTACCACAACAGTAAAAAAGAGGAGGAAGGAAAAGAAAAAAATACTAGACTAAAGAGTTTTTATTGAGCCATTTTATGTTGTACTTTCCTAAATAAATATCTTATGCAAAGAAAACGTGCCATAAACTCTCTAATAATTAATGAAACAACTCTCTTGTAAAGAATTTTAAAGGCAAGAAAATTCAATGAGAATTACCTTTACTGAAAACACAAACTACCTTCTCTGTTGCAAATCAAAGTTCTATATACTAATTTGGAGACACTTGTTTTGAAGTTTGTGTTTTAATAATGCCATCTTCATTGTTTCACTGTATTTTCTAACAAAATAAAAGATATATTTTGAAATAATTATCTTTTCTTTATTGGATTTCTTCTCCATATCCTTTCTGCAGCATAATTAAAATCCAATGAAACAAATTACAAATTGTCTAGTTTTAAGTTGTTTGAGCTTCTGTAAATAATGTTTGAGCAAAAGTAAGTTTTTAAGAAAAGTGCAAATATAGTGATTTTTTTTTTAGGGATGTATAGGTGATTCTTTTAATACAGAATATTATGTACAATTTGATCATAATAGTTCACGTATCTCCATTAGCCTGGAGACACAGCATGAAGTAAAGTATCTCATTAGCCTTCAGATACAAGATTTAGTGTACACAGTAATATTTAAAAAAATCAATATTATGAATATATTTATAAAGTTAAGATTTCCTGATTAAAGTATGATTCTCTGAAAACTGACTCAAAATGGATACACATAGAAGTACTTGATTACTGAGTACTCTGAGAAAAAATTTGGAATGCATTTATAACTGACAGGTACCTGATTGGCCTTGTTTTAAACATTATACATTGGACTTTTAAAAATGATATAATATAGTTGAAGAAAAATATTTAAACAAAAATGAGCTTTTGATTTAGTGCATTTATACCTAAAAAATGAATATTTTTCATTTTAATGTTACCCATGTGGTAATTATAAATGTGTGTTAAGGGATCTTACATCCAGTCAGAGAATGGAATTTGCTTCTATAAATTTATTAATGATTCTTGCCTTATATAGTATATAACATTTTTAGGATAATGGATGTATATTATACATGTATAAAAAGAACTGTAATCTTCACATTTTCTCTAAGTATTTATGTGAATTCTGTGTAAGCTGAGGAAAGAATCAGTGTTTATTTAATTGGAATTAGTAAATGCAGTCAGATCTCACAGTTAATTAAAATATGATTATTTTTCTTGCATTGCTGTTCCTTTATCAGAGTAACTTAAACAATCCTAAAAGCAAATCATTAACACTTGAAGTAGACTTTACATTTATAGGTCCAGTTATCTAGAAACTAACAATTTCATTTAATCATTAGTCTGTTAAATAAGGAAAGTCAAGTAGAAAATGTCAGAGTAAACGCTGTTATTGGGAATCAAGTTTTGAAATAACTTCAGTAGCATTCACAGTGGGTTGTCCTTCTGAGTACTAAGGGACAGAATCATTTCATCGAATAATCTCAGTGCTGCATTGGCAGGGCTTACACAAAGTGGGTAATTGGCGTATACTTAACCTAAGGAAAAATACTTTACTACAACATGGAAAATCATGTGGAGATGATAAATGAAGAAATAATTTGAAGAGTAAATTATAGAATTACTACTTGACTTTCTAGAAAATTATTTTCCAGCCAGCTCAAAATTAGAGCAGTAGGTCTAGGATACAGTAATTTTAGTTCCTCCATACCCACCCAAAGAAATAGAAATTTACTTTAGATGCAAAAAGTATATAGGTGCAATTTAGATTATTTTTTTTCCTAATAAAAAAGTTTACCCTTACAGAATTCTGTAGATCAGTTTGATTTTATTCTTAAAAATTGTTGTGTCTGTGTATTTCAATACAATATATTATAAATAACACATTATCATAGTTATGGCTTCTGTATTTTGGTTAATATTTACTCAGAACAAAATTAAGAACAAGGAGTTGACTGTCATATTGATTTGCCTTTGGTGTATGGTTCTGAAAGATGGATTTCCTAATCATAATAATCTAAACAATCTTACATTACCTGGTAAATCATCATCATCACCTAATCTGTCCTCTTAGAAGCTATTTCCAAGTCTTCTAATGTGCTCCCATGTCTTTATTGTGTTTTTCTCTGTTCATGCACTACTCATGCACAAGACATTCTTATCCCTGGACTGTGAGCTTGAAAAGCTACTTTTTCTTTACTTCATTTTTTAAATTGAAGTATAGTTGGCCTACAACACTTTGTTAGTTCCTGTTACACAGCATAGCGATTTAATATTTCTATACATTACAAAATGATCACCACAATAAGTCTAGTTACCACCTGTCACCATACAAAGTTATTATAATAATATTGACTATATTTCCCACACTGTACACTTCATCCCCATGACTCATTTATTTTATAAAAAGAAGCTTGTACCTCTTAATCTTCCTCATCTATTTCACTCATCCCCTTCAGCCCCCTCCCCTCTGGTAGCCATCTCTTTGTTCTCTGTATCTATGACTCTGTTTCTGTTTTATTATTTTGTTCATTTGTTTTATTTTTTTTAGATTCCACATATAAGTAAACGCATATGGTATTTGTCTTTCTTTGTCTGACTACTTCATTTAGCATAATACCTTCTAGGTCCATCCATGATGTCATAAATGACAAGATTTCATTCCTTTTTATGGCTGAGTAATATTCCATTTTGTGTGTATGTGTGTGTGTATGTGTGTGTGTGTGCGTGTATATATATATATATATATATATATATATATATATATATATATATATACACCTCATCTTTTTTATCCATTCATCTAGCTATGGGCCCTTAGGTTGCTTCCACATCTTGCCTATTGTAAACAATGTAAACAATGCTGCAATGAATATAGGGGTGCATATATCTTTTCACATTAGTGTTTTTGTTTCCTTTAGGAAAATGCCCAGAACTGGAATTGCTGAATTATATGGTATTTCTATTTTTACTATTTTGAGGAAACTCCACTCTGTTTTCCAAAGTGGATGTACCAGTTTACATCCACATCAGCAGTGCATGAGGATTCCCTTTTTGCCACATCCTCACCAACACTTGCTATTTGTTGTCTTCTTGATAATAGACATTCTGACAGGTGTGAGTTGATATCTCACTGTGGTTTTGATTTGCATTTCCTTGATAACTAGTGACTTTGAGCAACATTTCATGTGTCTGTTGGCCATCCATATGTTTTCTTAAAGCTTCTTAAAGAAAACATTTCCCAGTGTTTAGTTCTTTGTACATAGTGGGTAAATAAAACTTCATTTACTTTGTTTAGTTTTATAAGTAATAAATGAATGGCCTGTAGGCCAAAAAAAAAAAAAAAAAGGAAGAAAAAAGATTTAAACTTATTCTAAAGCAAATTCAAGAAGTATAGTATTTAGTTTCTTTTTGAAACATATTATTTAAAACATCATGCTGTAATAAAACATTTTTGATTCAGAATTATCTTTTTTCTCCTCATTGTCCCAGAACCTTGAATTACTAATTTAGTTCTGGAAATGGAAGTGATTTAAGTAAGGAGAAATAGGATGGCCCAATTTTGAAAAAAAAACAAAAAACCCTCAAATTCTGTATTCAACTTATCTTTTTTATCAGTGTTATGAGAACTACAAACATTCTTATAAAATCCCCAGTCCATTTTCATCTCTTTTCTTCCAACATCGCCATCTATTCTTTTCTTCTCTCTGTTCATTATCAAGCTGAGAGCATATGGTCCTGAATTTTCATAAGACACTTGTCAAAAGTCAGTTCTTCGGTCACTCTTTGTATAGTAACTGTCAAAACAGATGGTGAAGCCAACTCTCAGTGCATACGATCCACAGACGGAGCACTACTGGAGAAAATCAGGGACTAGCGCACATTGTCAGCAATATAAATGGCTCTTATTTCACTCAACAAAAGCTAGATCCTTGCAATGAACTTTGAGTCCCTCCATTTTCTGGCTCCCATAGTCCATTCCCATTGTTTCCTTCATCTCTGCTGCTTTTCCTCTCCTGTTGCTCACCGGACTCCATGCACATGGGCCTGCCACCTTATGGAACTTGCATGCCTGTCTCCTTGCCTAGAGTGCCATTCCTGGATATCCACATGGCTAATTCATACTTCCTCTGGTCAATATCACTGCTCAAATATCATCAAAATTAAGTATATTTGCTATAACCCTATGTTAAATTGCAACCCACTCTTACATCTGAACCACTCTTGATCTTCCTAATTCTGGTCTGCTTGCTTCTTAAAGAACACTGGTCACCTTCGAAAGTACTGTGTAACATGTTCTACCTGGCATTCATTGTTTCTTTATCACCCTGCTAGACATTAATTTCCCAGAGAACAGGGGATATTGTCTGTTTTTACATCCAAATGTGCTCAGCTACCCAGAACAGTGCCTTGCTCACTGGGATTATTCAATAAATACTTTTTAAATTAATGAATAAAATTCTAATCACTACTCCAAATGTACTTTTTTTTTCCTAAATTGCCTGAAATTGCACATCTACTCAACTTATTCTCCTGCTCTCTGCAATGGTGATGTCAAACCTATACACCACACTGACAACCTGCAGCCCTATCCCTCCACGTGGACAGCTTGAGAAAGTTATCTATAGGCTCAGACTGGCTTAATTCAATGGAAAAGTTTTCAGTCCTCTTTCTACCAGACTTTGATGCTATTTACCATTTTCTCCTTGAAATAGTCTTTCTTTGACTTCTAAGACACTACCCTAACTTGATTATCCTTCTACCCATCTGACCCTCTCATCAGTTTTCTTTGCAGGTTTATAGTCCTTTCCCCACCTACTGGAGCTCCACCTGTATGTCCCTGTTTCAGGCCACCTTCTCTCCTTAATTGGAATCCTATCTCAGGAAATGTCATTTACTTTGACGGTTTTAATCCTTATTAAGACACTCAAACAACCCTCTCATCTAAAGTTCTGCTTCTAAGTTCCATACTGTTGAATATAAATATTCCTCACAATTTAAATGTGACAACACCACAGTATTGAATCACATGTCTCAGGATTTGGGTAGGTTCACCTATAGATGTAATATTTACAAACTAATGAATGACCTTGGGCTTTGAGTCAAATATTGGTGTGAGTCCAGGTTCTCTCCTTTAGAGTCTTCTTTAGTTTTCTTATCATCTCTATTTCCTCATCTGTGTAATATGATCACTAACAGTAACTAGCATGAAGTGTCACTCTGAATATGAAAATATACAAGGCATATAAAATGTTTTCCCAATAACAGGCTTGCATCAATCCCTCAGTAAACGTTTTTTGTTACTATTACTGAAATTACTATCATCTGTTTTATTCTCTTGCTTATATCATTTTATAAACATTTAAAATAATGTCATTTTATTTCATATTTGAAGAAATTGGGCTATGAACCATAAACAAATCTAAGAATATTGGCCTCCACAACTAGCTGCATTCAAGTTCACTAAATTTGGATTTTAGGAAAATCTCTATTTTTAGATTGATTAGGACATATCTAAAAAGATGAATGGATAAAGTTAGATAAGGAAACTAATCATGGTAATCAAAGACAGAACCTGGATTCAGTCTTCTCATGCATTAGTATAAAAAGAAAGTGGAAACACTGACCACAACGTATTAATTGTTGTCTCCACTATCCCTACTTTGGAAAAATCAGACATTTCAGTGTTCGCACCAATTAATTTGCAAAATCTAGAGCTGAGGAATTTATCTTGTCTGAATCATAACATTTTCTGGTTTCGCTTAATTCTACTGTTATTGTTGAGAATCCTTAAAGAATTACTTCCTAGAGATACAAATTGAAAATACTAAGGACTAACCAGGCAGCTGGAAGAAAATGACTGGTGAAGTCACAAATTCTTCCTAGATTTCCTTCATTTATACACAATCACCGAGTAGCCAGGCTGTATAACATGTATTGGCTGATGTTTTCAACACCTGTTTTACATAGTTCTGTCATGTTGTTGCTGTCTTAAATTGCTATCATTGTTACCACTATTCTGTTTATTTTCCATTGCCAAGGAAATGATTGTGTATGTGTGTATGTACATGAGTGTGGTGGAGGTAGGGGGAAGAAAGAGAGGACAGAGAAAGAGAGAAACACAGAGACAGAAGGAGATACTAGAGGGGCTAATGTGACATTTGCATTCACCGAAAGTCAAGCCCCATGAAAGCAGTGGGTTTTCTCTGTTTTCTTCAGGGCTGTACTCCCAACACTGCCGTATCCCTACAGTTCCTTGGCACTTGAAGTGAAACAGAGCAGGACCCTATGATCCTTCCCCCGCTATGTCTCTGCCTGCCTTTTGTCCGTAAAGAAACTTTAGCTGAACAAAAGTTTAATCAAAGAAATGAGAAAATGCAGAAACAAAGGAACAGGACAAAATAATACTAGCTTAGTCATTAAGCAAAGTCAAAGAGCTTTAATTCCTCCTCAAGGGCTACAGATAATATTCTGAGCCCTATCCTGTGAGCTGTCCTGTAGCTACTGAGACCCCGACCGGCTGGAAGAAGTTAACTACAGGATGACCAGACTGTAGCCATGACATGAGCTGCTGCAATTCTGAGAATTGGCAGCAGAGAAATGGGAACAAACTGACCCCGGAACTGAAGATTAACTGTACCTAAAACAACCAAGATGACACTGGTCAGACCACCGCATGACCAGTTTCAAGATGACTGTCAGAGCTGACCGTGCTGTTTCTGCATGTAGCCCCCTCCCTTCACCTATAAAAGCTCTTGCCCCGTGATTGTCAGTGAGGAGAGTGAGTAGTCCTTTGAACACAAGTCCGCCTACCATCCCCCAACCCAGGCTGCCCGCCTCCAAAATAAAGCAAACTTCCCTTTCCACCAACTTTGCCTCTCAAGTATTCGCGTTTGATCGGCAAGCAGCTAGACCTCACTTTCGGTAACAGGAGGACACACGGACATATACTTGTTAACAACTATGTGGTGGAAGTAGTAACATCTACCTTATGGGATTGTTGTGAGGTTGAAATGAGTTACTTACCAAAGCAGTTAGGACTTGGCCTGACATGTAATATGCCAGTTTTTTAAATTGTATTTTTATTATTAAAACTCTCAAGTTCCACAAAGACTTCAGCTTTGATTACACATTTTGCTTTTACTGTACACCTGCTTATGGTGACTTATCTCTTTGTGTGATATGTGATGTTTTTGTTGTGAACTCATTTTGTTGGAATTTTATCTGAGGAAATTTTTGAGATCTGAGTTTAAGAAACATTCCTCAACAGGTGATTTGGGCTTGCATCTCCTGGGTCTCTGAGATTACTTTTAACCTGAGATTATTTTTAAACTACATTTTTTGACTTGAAGTTTTTCTGAGACCACTACCCAGTGCCAAGGAAAGCCCATGGATAAGAATTCTCTGGATAAACTTTTCTTCTCTTTCTCCACACAAAGCAAATCTGCAGGATGCAGACCCCTATGACGTGAGCTAGAAGACTCCCCATCTGCCCAGCCAATGATCCATTTTTCAGAACTGCTCTGTGTCATGTGAGGGTCTTCCTACACATCCTTCTTCCTTTCACAGGTGTCAGACCTGCATCACAATCCAAAGACTGTTCCTATCTTCTTTTGAACCTTCTGATTGATGCTTCACATGTCTTTTCCCAAAAAAATCTCTTGCACATGTAATCACAACTTGGTGATCAGAATTGACACAAGTGGCCAACACTATTCTAGGATAAGCATAATTCCCTGAGCAACATTACTTTTTGATTCTCTTTCCCAAGCAGTTGCCTTATATTAACATCAACTCAGCAACTGTGCAGCACAAAATAAAATTAAATTAAATTAAATTAAATTAAATTAAATTTTACTTTTAATGCTAGGCCTTCTAGGAGGAAGGTCTTAATTTTTCCTATTGCCGAAAATGAAGATCAACCCTTTCTTTTCCTCATTAGTTTAAAATAAGAGGCCCTTTGGCTAAAAGTATTAAATGTATTAGTGAGAAATGTATATGCTAAGTTCTTTTTTATCTTAAATATTTCCTTTTTTCATTCATCAAACCTTACTTTACCATCATATTGGAAGGCATGTCAGTATTGGTCTAACATTTTCTGTAATCTGATGATGCATAAATGTGACTATAGTTTAAGCTAATAAAAGTAATTGTAAAATTTCTCCTCCTCTTCACCCTGTTCCATGACAGTTTTCACATAAACATAAAGATGTTTTAATCCTGAGAAAAAGTTTGTTTTTATTTATGGTCCTTAACCCCCATCTTTTTAACCACATGCATTTCATGTGTCTTGGGTTTAACCAGGTTTGATTTAGCAAGGCATTTATTCTGGGTGAGTGCCTCACTTCACCCGAATCACAAGTGCTCTTTGCTTCATGGAACTCTATTGCTTTTTTGCCCAGAACCAATTTTATATATATATATATTTTTTTAATTTGTTTTTATTTATTTATTTTTGGCTGCATTGGGTCTTCGTTGCTGTGCACTGGCTTTCTCTAGCTGCAGTGAGAGGGGCTACTCTTTGCTATGGTACACAGGCTTCTCATTACGGTGGCTTCTCTCATTGCAGAGCACGGGCTCTAGGTGCACGGGCTTCAGTAGTTGTGACATGTGGGCTCAGCAGTTGTGGCTCGCGGGCTTAGTTGCTCTGCAGCATGTAGGATCTTCCCAGATCAGGGCTCAAACCGGTGTCCCCTACATTGGCAGGCAGATTCTTAACCACTGTGCCACCAGGGAAGTCCCACCAATTATAGCTTAGCTAATCTCTTGCCCCTTTAATTCTCCTTGATATTTTTCAGAATGAAATGTGCAAACTGCTAATGCAATATTACTCCCACTTTCCGGTTTATCCACTCTTGGATAAGAACACAGAATTGTCTCCAGCTTATTACAAATTCACTGTTCTCAATTGTGTCCAAAAACAAGATTTCTCTCACCCTGGGTCAGCAATATTCTCAGTCATCTCTATTATTTAACTAATTCTCTCTCTATTGTACTGTCTACAATAGATGCATGCCATTTAAAATTATATACATGTGTATATATGTGTATGTATCCATCTCCCCACAGGCTTTATATTTTGCACCTTTTTGCTTCAGAATTTTGGGGCTTAATTTCTATTCCTTAGTGTGTTAAAGGATTTTGAGAGGATGTTTGCTGTTGAGGAATCGTTGAAGCTTCCCTCTAGCAGAAGTGAACTGACCTTTGTTTCATAAATGTGTCCTTACAAGGCCCTGGATTAGCTTTTAAGTATTTGACTTGCAATTAGTGCTCAATAAAGACTTACTGAATTCTAGTTCCTTTTCAGGGGAAATGACCGTGTACATGCCCCCATTCAGTTCATGTGAAGATAATAAAGACAAGCAACATTTAGGAAGGATTGTTGGAAGGACAGTAGCCCAACATTTTCTCTTGATATAGGAAATTCTTCCTTAGATTAAGCCAGTCAGATATTTTCTTCTCTGACTAAAAGGAAAAATTCATCGTGCTAAGAAAAAAGATGTGAGTGTGTGTGTGTGTACATTTAACTTCTGGAAAGTACTATCATGCAACTGTGTCATATTTTCTGTATGCAGATAGACAGAAACAGAAAACTAAGCACCACATGTGAACCCCACTTCTAGAAAATAATTCTTGCTGGCAAGGACTTTGTATACTAAATTAATCCCACATTTCATAGAATTTTTCTTACTTTAATTTTCTCTCCATTCTTATGTCCTCAGCCAAATTATTTTATTTTATTTTATTCTGTTAAATTATATATAATTAGAAGACATATTAATCCTTTTTGAAAAAAGCAGAAAACAAGCAAATATGCAAAAAAGATGAATATTCTATAAACAGTTTAAATCTCATTCTTTCACATATTATCAAAGGGCATGCAGTATTTGACATTTCACATATGCCTAGCGCACATTTGTTTTGCAAATAAAGAAAACTAGAATTTGGAAGGCAAAGCCATTTCTTCAATATGTTTTGTTTACTTTAAAGAATTAGTAGAGTTTATAATCTTGGCTGGCTTTTATCTCAATAAAGTCAACTCTCTATTTCCAAAGTACAGATTAATATTTTAAAAATTAATTGCATTCAAAATCTACAAATATATTTATATTATTAAAATACACATTGTATTTTTTAAAGTTATTTTAATTTTCAAAAATCAGTCTACACATCTAGAGATATCCAAAAATGCCTGCTGTCAGAGCCTCTGAATACAAGCAATGCCATGCTGGGTCTATAATGAAATGTAAATTTCCTTTTCCATTGTTTGTATTGTAGTTTTAAACATCAAGAAAAAGAGAGAGTGAGGAAAAGTTTTTAAGATTTCAATGTAATATAATTTTTCAATAATTGAAAAAGTTGGTAGACTAGAAAACGTGCATTGCTGTAGTGACAAGGAGAATAAATGATTTGTGATATGAAAGAGAAAGAAGATGAATTAATATATTTTGAATTTCAATTCAGTTCTTTAAGCAGAATGAAAAAGTGTGTCAGTGTCTCTCCAACTTACAAGTTAGATTTATTTTTAAGAGTCAAATTTGCTTGTCTTTCAGTTGATAGCTAGTTATAGGCAAAAAGATTTTACCCTAATGATTTACAGACTTGCTAAAATGTCTATGTGCAATTCCATAGAAAATCATAATAGACCTTAGTAGTATAGAACTATAAAAGATGTCTCTGTACCTTTAATATATTTAATTGGTTGGGTTACATAACTTTCAAAAATGGAGAATTGGAGCCTGAAAACCTTGATTTCAGTTTAGCCTTTGCTACTTACTGGGTATGTGATCTGCAGCAGGTTATTTCATTACTTTCAAACTGTGTTTCCTCTGTGACAGTATCTACTCCTCTTTAATGTGGATTATTGTGAGACCAAAATGAATCAATGTATGTGAAAGTATAACTATAACTTGGTTTTAAGTTACTTTAAAACTACTTACTAAGTCAAACTCGATCTTATATGAATATAACAAATTTTAACTCTAAATGCAAATGTAGTGTTTTCCTTATTTGATACAGATGAATTCGTGTGGAATTTTTTCTGAAATGTATACCAAGTTACAAGGTGTCAGGAGAAGTGACCAAATTACTTGGATATGTCAAAACATAGAGTGAAAGATCTAAATGTTTATGAGCTCATATCAGTTCACTCATGCTTCTTCTTAAATGCTAAAACTATAAATAAATACATGACAATGAAGGGGGTGTAAATCCCCATAAACATCTGTGCAATGTTCTATAACATGTGAGGTTCTTAAGAGTCTGTACTATTAAGTCCACTCACATTGGCTGTGAAACATCATCCATAAAAGGAATGCAGGTTAAGTTCCCATTTCCTAGCTATTTTTAGGATAAGGCACTAAAACAAACAAATAACCTCATTGTTAGATCCTAAAATAGCAGGCTTAAAGCTTTCGATTGCATTTTTCAAAAGCTAATTGATTTTTATATTAAGGAAATAAAGTTATTTTCTTGTGGCTCAGATGCTGTTTGTGAGTCACATTTTTAAGTTTACTTTAATATACTTCTTTTTTCAGCATTAGCTTCTAGAAAGAATCTTGAAGTAAGAAAAGAGAAAGGATTCTATTTATTGTGAGATGAACTGTCTTAGTAATGTGCAAATAAAATAAGGGAAGAGTTCTGGTTTCATATTGGCTGGGAATATCCCATAACACCATTTATAATACTTGGATAATAAGGAAAGTTCACTAAGTACACGTTCATTTAAATATATGGATTTTCATGACATACAAACACACACATAATATATCTCAGATATACCAAATGATTTTACGTATCTAGAATTTATGTAGGATGTTTGTGCATTTATTCTGCAAACTATGTAAGGAAAGTTGATAGACAGAATCTTCCCTTGATGGTACAGGTTAGGAATAACTGGCTTATTAGGGTAGAGTGAGTCGCACTTGTGCTAGCTACAGATGAATCAGTGTTAAATGTCAGCATGCAATAGAGTCATCCTGCTATATAACAGAAGCATAGAAAGAAAAGAATTCACTATGTGAGAAAAGTTTAAATCATCATAACATCATCCATTTGCCTCCTAAGTTATCTGGATTATCTGGTCTGCCAGGGAACCACTTAATTAAAAAAAAAATACAGTGAACACATCATGAATACACTAAATATTCACTGAATTCACTGAATACAGTGAATACATCATAATCATTTTCAGATTCTTGTAGTACAGCCCCAAAAGCGTGTCAATATTTAACAGTGTTAATCTTCAACAGAAAAAAATATTTACATATAAGAGGCATGCACTTTAAAATATTTCATATATATGCAGAATATATCAAATTTTAAATATGCATATATAAGACCTAGCTGATGTCACTGAAGCATAAATACTATAAATATAGACTCATTCATGAATATCGTGACGACCTTTCCCTATAAGTATAAAAAGCAAAAATAATGGAAAATTTCCCAAAGAATTAAAGCAGGAGATAAAATTGGAAGAATGTTGGCTCAACTATTCATTGTGATCATCTGTTAATTTTCTCACAGCTGATTTTATTTAATGAGGAGATGACATTAGCTAACTTTGCAGTTAAACATTATTGCAAAGACCAAAGAGGAAATCTTTAACACACTGTGTCTTTCCTATTAAAATTATACTTATTCAGTGAGTCTTTAGTACACTTTTCTATGTTGTATGTTGTTACTCCTAAAGTAATACTTTTAAATTTCAGAATACAATAGCTATCACAAAATATAGATATATATATTGCACCAATTCCTTTTAAAATTGGTGCTAACATAGCATGAGGGAAATGTAATTCAACTAGAGAAATGAAAATTTACATTTTTTATCTCTGAAACTGAACACTGATTCTCTGAAAATCATTTGCATTAATAAAATCTGTCAAAACGTGTTGAATACATGCAACGTTTAGACAAATGTCACCATTCTCTTGCTCAGGCATGGTTTAAGGTCCATGTTCATCATGTCCTTTATTATATCATCCATGCATATTAAGACTACAAATGACTTTCAGCTACTTAAACATATAATCATGATATAATATCCATGGCTTTATAGAGTCCCAGCATAATGTTACATATATTCTTATTTTCAACTTTCTTTTTTCTTTCACAGTGAAGTACTTTGACAGATAGTTACACCAGAGATTTCTGAAGCAAATAATTGGTATAAATTCATTTAGCTTACAATATCATATTGAATGTTCATAGATGGTCATAAAAAGGAGAGCTGACAAACTTAGTTGGAATGGACACTTTGTTTCCTGCCATATGCCTATAATATGTAATTAGTTTTTTAAAGGTAAGTGGAACCAAGAATTTGCATGTTATCACCCTACTTGGTAGAAATCTATTATTATCTCATTATGTAAGGCAATGTCACAGTTATATCCTTTTTAGAATTATATAATGATAATTTGCTATTAAGGTATGGCCACTGATAATAGCTAAACTAAATCAGAATAATTATGAATGCCATTTTTTTATTATACTTCTTTTACCTGTTTTTTTTTTTTTTTTTTTGGCTGTGTTGGGTCTTCGTTTCTGTGCGAGGGCTTTCTCTAAGTGGCAAGTGGGGGCCACTCTTCATTGCGGTGCACGGGCCTTTCACTGTCGCGGCCTCTCTTGTTGTGGGGCACAGGCTCCAGACGCACAAGCTCAGTAGTTGTGGCTCACGGGCCTAGTTGCTCCGTGGCACTTGGGATCTACCCAGACCAGGGCTCGAACCCGTGTCCCCTGCATTGGCAGGCAGATTCTCAACCACTGCGCCACCAGGAAAGCCCTTATCTGTTGTTTTTAAGAATGAGATAAGCCTGCACAATCACAGAGCTAAGTTACGTTAGCATTTATGTAGATCACATTGATTATCACCCTCGATTATACTGAAGTTCTTACTAACGGACAACAGATTTCTCAAGCTATTAAAGTAATAATAATTACACTTAGTATCTTTCTAGTCATTAGGAGGACATTAAGTAGAAAGCTTTGGGAAACTTCTATGGAAGCTTTTTCTCTGTTGAAGTATGGTTGATTTATTATATTGTATTAGTTTCAGATATATAACACTGTGATTCAGTATTTTTACAGATTATACTTCATTAAAAGTTATTACAAGAAAATGGCTATATTTCCCTGTGCTATACTCTGTATCCTTGTTGCTTATCTATTTTATACACAGTAGTTTGTGTCTTTTAATCTCATAACCCTAACCTGCCCCTCCCCCTTCCCTCTCCCCTTTGGTAACCACTAGTTTGTTTCCTATATCTGCAAGCCTGTTTCTGTTTCGCATATACATCAGTTTGCATTATTTTTTTAGATTCCACATATAAGTGATATCATACAGTGTTTGTCTTTCTCTGACATTTCACTAAGCATAATATTCTCTAGGCCCATTCATGTTACTGCAAATGGCAAAATTTCATTCTTTTTTATAGTTAAGTAATATTCTATTGTGTACATATATATGTGTATATATATATATATATATATGTATACTACATCTTCTTTATCCATTCATTTGTTGATGGGCACATGGGTTGCTTCCATATCTTGACTATTATAAGTAGCACTGCTATAAACATTGGGGTGCATGTATCTTTTTGAATTAATGTTTTCATTTTTTCTGGATATATACCCAGGAGTGGAATTGCTGAATCATACGGTATTTCTATTTTTAGTTTTTTTGAGAAACTTCCATGCTGTTTTCCACAGTGGCTGCACTGAATGTCATTGTTTTGAAATTGCTGTACACTGATATTTTGTGATCACTGAATATATTACCAAATGGAAGAAGCCATGATACTTTCCTCAGATTTTAGCCTGTGATCTTTCTGGGTGGTTGGTAATAATGGAGATGCACTTGTTTAAAAGTGTAAACAGAACACTTCTGTGATACTTGCTAATCTGAATTGAGTGATTGTAGTCAGGTCCATGTAGGCTCATACAAGCCAAATATTTTGCAACTTTATTCTATTCCCCTTTATAGAATCATTTGTATGAGATGTTAAAAGTTCTCCTTTTCAATCTTCACTCAATGTAGGAATACCTTACATGGCAATAACTGTATTTAACTAGTTCCACTTCAGTAATTTTTACTCCTCTTTGAAGTAAACCTGTTCTCTTATAGACAGCTCTGACTGACATATTGTGTTAGCCAAAGAAGTCAGTAGTTTCCTTCAGTAACTACACTTATCGAAACCACATTTATTGACTTCGTTTACTTTCAGCGCTAGACTTCTTCTGTGCCAGCCCATTTCTGTTACAATGAAAAATGCCTCTGCTCTATCCAAAGGAAGAACCCAGCCTCTCTTTCCACTTTATAACCCACCACCACAACTGAACCTGATTGGATTGAGTGGACTCTTGGGTGAATAAGGGCTACAGTATTATTAACTTAGACCTAGATTATCTTGCTATGACACTAGCCTCCTTTCTCTTTTTTTCCTTTTTTCCTGTCCTCTTTTTCCCTGTACCTCCTCCTTTATTTTTTTTGATTAAACCATTACTAACAGATAACCCTAATGGCTAACAGCAACGGCTCTAAGAAGAACTGTTCTGAGAGAGTTTGGGAAAGGATTACACCAATGATCCCAAACAAGAAACATCTAAAACTAGAAAAATCCAATTGTTCCAAGCACAAATTTAGTAGCAGTTGAAGATGAAGGAACCAAAACATTGGCTGGACTCTAAGATCACATACCCCTCTCTTCTCCTTGCTCCCTGAAAACTCCAATCCAGCTGGTGAGAGAGTTAGCTGGTGTCCAGATGCTCATCACTGTGTATCAACTGAATTAAGTCTTTAATCTCGTTTTGAGTAATAACTTTTTTCATTACAGTTCTATTTTCTATGAATTTTTGGACAAGCTCATAAAAAGACTAATCTCAAGAAATGCCCTTCTATTAAACAGAGATGATGTAAACTTTGGGGCCAAGAATGTCAAGACCTTAGAAAAGCAAATAAAGGAAAGGGTTAGGGAGAGAGAGAGATTGAGGATGAGTAGATGCAGGGACATGTAGGCCGGATGGATTTTTTTCAGCGAAGGTCTCTGTTTGCTTTGGCTCTTACCATTATTTAGTCCAGGTTATCTGCTATTTTTTGTATCTAAAAAAATTACAGTGTCATTCCAATAAGTATGTTTTTTTTTGATTAAACTAGTTTGAAGTTCTTCAATTTTTAAAACCATAAGTAACAATAGACACATTTTGAAAAAACAAATCACCTCCTTCTTCTTTATGGTAAAGATTAATGAGTGCTTACTCTAAAGAAGACTTATCAGAGCTAACCCTCCCCCCAAAAAACCCACTATTACACACGTTTATTGCCTTATCATTTTAAAACACTGTTGTTAAATCTTAACACAATCTGTAAGAAAGTTTATGTTGTCTTAGTTGTATTGATGATGATTAACTGGGTAAATGTAACTCAAAAACCAATATGAGCTCCATGATAATGATATTCCCTATTTGGTTCTCTGTGAATTGCACACATGTTGGTACTCAATATTATTTGTTGAATAAATGAATGAATAAACAAATATTCAAGGACACGCACAAATATCTTGAGACTAGAAACTAGACTGTCTGAATTGAAGTCAGCCTATGCTTCTAACTAGACCCTGGATAAGTAGGCGAGGAGCTTTGTTTATGGTTGTTACATGGAAGTCATATTGTTTTAAAATATCTTCTACACAACTAGTACTTTCAAGTGTTAGACTATCAGTGAGCCCATGGTAACAGTTTCCAAAATATGTTCTACTGAAGACTAGGGCTAATAGTAGTGTTAAGTATAGAAATATTCCAATGGTCTACTAAAAACAGAAATATTTCAAATTTTCCTGATTTTATCATTGGGTATTTTATCATTGGGTATTTTATCATTTTATCATTGGGTATATCAGTACACATATAGCCAAGCCTTCCCTGCCACTGGTCATTTTCTGTATGTTGAAGACAGACCTACAACTAAAGTGATACCTTGACCTTCATGTACCCTCTACTTAGGTGAGGGCTATAGAAGTGAACATATGTCCTAAGGAGGAAATTTAGAGAGTATGTATTAAGAAATGTCTGTGCTGAGTGTCAAAGTGTGTGTCCTTGGCCCATGGCTTTGGTCATTAGAACTGTACCATTTATTGAGCAGAGAAAATGATGCATAGCATTTCAGACAAAAAGTAAAATAAAATAAAGAAAATAAAGAAATCATATACTTAGGCACTTAGGATAGAAAGACTGGAATACTTTTCTGGGAGCCCAAAATAGTTTGTTCTAATGTGAGTTTCAGACATAAGATTTACATTTATATAGATACACTTAAAGATATAAGCTTAGTGAAATTATTATAATAATAATTATAATACTATGGAATTACCACTATAGAACAAAATAGTTTGTTCTAATGTGAGTTTCAGATATAAGATTTACATTTACATAGATACATTTAAAGATATAAGATTAGTGAAATTATTATAATAATAATTATAATACTATGGAAGTACCACTATATGAGAGGATGTGCTAGTCTGCTCAGGCTGCTATAACAAAACACAACAGGCTAGGTGACACATATAACAGAAATTAATTTCTCACAGTTTTGGAGTTTGGGAAGCCCAAGTTCAAGGAGGCAGAAGATCCAGTTTCTAGTTAGAACTCTCTTCCGATTTACAGATGGCTTCCTTCTTATTGTGTCCTCACAAGGTCTTTCCTCAGTGTGTGTGCTGGGAAAGAGTCAGAGATCTCTTTCCATTCCTCTCATTATGGCCTCCAGTCCTATAGGATTAGGGCCCCACCCTTACAACCTCATTTAATCCAAATTACCTCCTAAAGGCCTTATCTCCAAATACAGTCACATGAGAGGTTTAGGGCTTTGACATACAAATTTTGGAGACACACAATTCAGTTCATAGCTCAGGGATTCTGGTAAGTTCTTTATATGAAATATTTCTTTAAATAATCTTAAAGTTTCTATATGATGGTTACTATGATTATCCCTATTTTAAGTGCTGTTTTATTATATTAAAACAGGAGGGATGGCATTGCTCTTGGGGAAAGAAAAGAGGAAATGAGATTTGTCAGAGAAAAACATATAAATCAATCAGTAAAAGGTGGAAGCAAAGCAGAATGACTTTGAAGTGAAGCCAGTGAAGACTGCTTAAAAAGTGGAAATATATATTGAAATTACATGGTATACATTTTTGAAAATGAGACTTTAACAAAGCTTTTAAGAACAGTTGGTATAAACCTCTCCTTGATATATAGGTAGGAAAAGAGTCAGCCACATATTCAGCAGAGAGGTAGAAAGTGGAAATTGAAATCTTTTACCTAAGGATGCCCACTTTTTCCCTATAATCTTCCTAAAACTGCTGATGCAGCCCACAGAAGCCTGTCTGCAGCAGAAGCCACTAAGCAAAGCTCCTGAACTAATGGCCCAGAGAACGGTGACCAAGAACTTCTCAGTGATCCTTCGTTTTATCAAGAGAGCAAATCAAACCATGCCAAGGAAAGAATGTGAGTAAAAAGAGCATCACACTGGGGAATAGAAAATAAAAATTGTCCCTCAAATTGAATATGGTGAGTCAATAGTCACAGATGACTGAAAAAATTGTGTTGACTTGATCAATCCTAAATGTAGCTAGACAATTTGGTTCTGTCATTAGAGCAAGTAATTAGAAGAGGCACGTGGCTACTCACTTCAGACATCCTATTATGAATGGAGTATCTGTTTATCATATCCTGAAGGAAACTGATAGAGCAAAATGTTGGATTTGGTTATTTTGCACTTTTAAATAATCTCTAAGTATTAAAGTCTATATTCCTTTCTATCTCATAGTTCTATTGGTCATACTACATAACATTGATTTAAGCTAAAAGCCAAAGTCTAGAAGTCATCTTTGTCTTTTCCCTTCTTTTGATACCCCAAGAATAAATTACTACCAGTACATACTGTTTGATTTGCATACAAATAATACATGGACTCTACTTCCTTGTCTTTATTTCCATGCTCACCATAAACAAAGACTCCATTATCTTATATCCAAAGTACTACAAAATAATCCAGCTGGTCTTCTTCCTTCCATCCTAAACAATCCTCCAGCAATAATTTCAAAGAGCAACTCTAAGACCTTAAAAAACAGCCATCAGGTCATATTGCCCCCCTCATTCAATCCATTCTATAGCTTTCAACTACAGATAGCACAGAATCCAAATTCCTTGGTCTGCAAGGCCATGCATGATCTACTTGACTTCTGTGACTCCAACTTGTTCCATTTTCCCTCATGCTTACCAACCACCCTGAGTATTCACACCCCACCAAAATCAAGATCTCATCAGACTCAGATCCTCTGTGTAATGCTTTTCTACTTTGTAGAACTGCCTCCTTCACATTAATGAACTCTCCGAAAGATGCACTCCCCTTGGGTATTACCTATTTCAACACCCTGTTATTTCATTTTCAGTTGTACAGATTATAATTTACTTAATAATTAGCACATCGAAGTAATCAAAAATATGTATTGAATAAAAAAGCAAACAGTTTGCTAGTTTGGGGTATACAATCCAATGATTAGGACAGGATCTCTAGCCTCATGAAGCTTTTATCCTCTAAAGTATGCATAAACAGCTTTCTACAAAGCTAGGTGAAATAAACTAAACACGTACTACGCATAAAGCAGACCACTATGGACGTAGAGGTGGAAAAGATATTCAATGTACCACAGAGATAAACAATGCTTTCAGGGGCACATTAAAAGAGGCTTGGGGGCTTCCCTGGTGGCGCAGTGGTTGGGAGTCCGCCTGCCGATGCAGAGGACACGGGTTCGTGCCCCAGTCCGGGAAGATCCCACATGCCGCGGAGCGGCTGGGCCCATGAGCCATGACCACTGAGCCTGCGCATCCAAAGCCTGTGCTCCGCAAAAAAAAAATATTTTTGCTCTGCAAAAAAAAAAAGAAAAAAAAAAAAAAAAAAAATATATATATATATATATATATATATATATATATATATATATAATAATACAGTGAAAATAAAGCTACCCAAAAAGAGGCTTGGGTAACCTGTGCTAATAAATTAACTCATAAATATAAAAGGTTTAACACAGCAAAGGTTAAATTACCAAGTTGGCCATGTGTTTGGGACATTCTAGGACGGCATTCTTTCATGCGGTTATGCCTTCCAGGTTACTGATGCAGAGGTAGCAAGATGTGGAGAATTATTGGACAGTCCTTAAATGTATCACTTCCACTCACAGCTCATTGGCCAGAAGTAGTCATGTGATCCCATGCAACTGCAAAGGGCCTGGGAGTTGGGTGGGAGCACAGGGGTTGTCCATGACCTACAAAAGTTCCAATTCTCTGGGGAGACGATTGTTTAGTATTGCAGTGAGGTAAATTTATTACCCAAATAAAGGCTCAGAGTGATTGAGATTTTTGTGAATTGAAAATATAACGTTACTATCTTCAAAACTACGCTATGCAGTGGCTACAGATATAGAAGATAACTACCCGCTTCCCTTGCATAATACATTATAGTGTTTTGGCCCTTTTTCTTCCTGAATGTTTTACCTAATATATCACAATAATCCTTTAGGCCTGCAATATAAAACGGCTTATGCCCCTCTGGCTCCACTTTAGATAAAAATGGCAAACAAAAGTCTTCAATTTAAGAAATAATTTGCATTTTCTCACTTAAAGGGACACTGAATGGTTTTAAAAATACAGTGAAGGGCTTCCCTGGTGGCTCAGTGGTTGGGAGTCCGCCTGCCGATTCAGGGGACACGGGTTCGTGCCCTGGTCCGGGAAGATCCCTCATGCCGCGGAGCAGCTGGGCCCGTGAGCCATGGCCACTGAGCCTGCGTGTCCGGAGCCTGTGCTCCACAACGGGAGAGGCCACCGCAGTGAGAGGCCCAGGTACCGCAAAAAAAAAATAATAAAATAAAATAAAAATACAGTGAAAATAAAGCTACTCAACAATATATGTAACTTCAACAATATAAATAATTTAAAAACATCATCATGTATAAAGCACATTTAAATTAGTACACAGAAAATCCAAATGCAAGCACCGCCTTGTGCCACACTACATTATTTTAGGTGTTATTTTTTTTACTTTTTATTAGACATTTACATCAATTATTTTGTTTTGTCCTTATAAAAATCTCACTAAAAAGTAGAAAGGAACATGTGTGTAGTGAGTAAATAATTTTCACAAATTGTTCTGCTAATCTGATTCCCAATCTAAAATTAACAACAACAAAAAACCCATTGACTTAACTAGGAATACAGAGAATAAAACATAAACAAAAGCAAAATATCACTGCAACAGACCTGACTGATCATGCATAAATGCAAAGAGGAAGAGAAACAATCACCACCAATTTTTAAGTATTCATTTCTTGGAATTTAGAATTCTCAGGATCTGCAATTTATAGAATTAATGACACATGGCTGACCTTGGCTAACAGAGAATATAAATTTTCTAATCCAAGGAATTTTCTTTCCTGACTTTTATATTTATTAATGAATAAATCTCACAGATAGGAAGATAGATAAATATAAAGAATATATATTATAGATAGATATAAATATTATATATAACAAATATAAACATTATATATAATAATGTAATAATGTTTACATATAAACAGTATAATTATGTTTATATAGTAATATATACTATATATGTTTTATATAATATTGATATATTATATAATAATCATATAATTAATTTATATATTACATATAATGTTTATATCTATCTGTATAAAAATATGCATTCTTAGAATTATTGATATGGAGCATAAAATAAATTTCTACAGCTTAAGGAAATGAAAGGATGGCATTACTTCAGCAAATACCTCTTGACTTCCTGTTGTATATTAAGAGCAGGGGATTCATTTTGAGAAAGGTGGCCCAGTCCCTTGTTTATCAGGACCTCGCATCTGAAGGGAAAGATGACAATATATAAAGAGTAAGGGCTCCCAGCGCAGAGCTGAGTGCAGAAGTTCAAGATGCAATGGGGAACACAGGAGGGGTGCATAGCCTTGCCAAGGTGGGTCAGAGGAGAACAACCAATAAGCCAAGAAAGTAGGGACAGTTTCCCCAAAGTCTTTGTATTGCTAAAATAAATATTCTTACCTCATGTCATGAGACAACATAAACAACTTGCTCCCCACCCCCCCAAAAAAAGAACGGGGCAGGGCTTAGAAACTATTATTTTACATTTTTTAATGACAAAAGAGATGCACTTTTGTAATGAGTATAAACATAGAAATTTTAGAAATATATTTTTCTTGCCAAATGCACTGGTATGCCTGAATCCTGTGAGTGAAAATGTAGCTGTAGTATATAAGTTCCAGGAAATTTTCTAAATATATTTTTCTTGCCAAATGCACTGGTATGCCTGAATCCTGTGAGTGAAAATGTAGCTGTAGTTTATATGTTCCAGGAAATTTTCTTATGATATGGTCTCAGCATTGCAAAAGTGAAAGAAGCAAGTTTGGAAGTCGAGTCTACTGTTCCAGATGTGGTTTAGGTACATGTTTGAATTCTTCCAAAGCAGTTACCTACTCCACGGTTTTATATTACCTCAATTTTGTCAGAACTGACAAAGACAATATCTTCTTCCAAAATATTGCAAAACAGAGTTATTCATAGAGAAGCAAACACTGGCGTTTCAGATGAGTCAATTATATAAAACCTCTTATTTCTGTGTCAGTTTTAGAAGAGATAGGTTCTCTATAAACAGCAGTTTGGATCTTCCCTGGATAGAAATATCTACTATGATGGTTATTTGAAAAAGAGAAAACACCTCTGCAAGAATTCTAATTCAACAACAACCTTATTATTATTATTATTTTAGATATTGCTATTCTTCTACAGGCAAAAATAACAAGGATGGATATTGAAACCCAAGGATAAAGGAAGAGGGAAAACACTTGAATTCAGATAAAATAGTCCTTACATGTCGATAAGACAGCGAGAACCACTGTCAACTTCTTACCTAGTATAAGAGCCCAGTCGTACCCGTGCTATTTCTTCTCATAGAGCTTTGAAGGTTCCCTCTTTAGCACTCACTACAATTTGTAGCTTTTTCCTCTGGCTTACTGTAAATCAATTGTTGCATATGCTTGGAGGAAAATATCAATTTTTGGAACGTTGGCTGCCTTATTTGTGGTCTTATAATTACAATTTGTAATTATAACCTTGTGTGATGGTTTGATTAATACATCCTCCTTCCTAGTGTCTATGAATATAAGCAGCATGAATATTTTTCTACCTGCCTGTCTCATTTTAAGTCCTCAATATATATTTCAATAAAGTTGTTGAAGGAAAGGTTAGAAAATGATTCCATGAGTGAAAGAATTCTGATTAATTCTCTAGAGTGAATGTGGCTCATTTTTTTTTTCGGTATTGTAAGGGAAAATGATGTGACACATGGTATGTTTCCAAGCACGTGTGGAAAGAAAATACCATTCGAGGAACCGTGCAGCACATGTCCTGCAGTAGAGATTCCAAGACAAAATGAAGATTCCTGCTCTCTCTGGCTTCATGTTACACCAAAGACCTTAATTTATAAAGGATAATTTTCTAGCCTCACTGTTCTACATAGACAGGACATTATTCACAGACTGGCTGATATAAAGTAAGCTTTATAGAAAATCAAGCTTTCATAGCTGAAAAATATTTTACTGTAACTTTTGAGGAACTGTTCAGGGGAAGATATAAGTCAATTGTCAATTTTCCAAATTAGTAAGAATAATATGTTATGAAGAAGAGAAACAAGTAATTAAAATTATATTGGAGTCTAGGATATCACTCTTGATACAGGTAACTTTAATCATCTAAAACTTGTCAGTGTTCTCGATAAGCAAATGAGACCAGATACTTCATATAAATGTCCCATATCTGCTCATGCATAATTATTCACTAGTACTCCGGTCACTGGTTAGGCTGTGTTCTGAGTACTGAAAAGGTCAGGCTTCATTCATGAGTGTTTTGGGTCCTGTGGAAAATCGGAATGACTTGGAGTTGCAGTGTTTTCCTCTCTCCACACAAAGACCTACTCAAGTAGCAGAATAAAATAGAAAGACCGTATTATTAGTCATCAGCAGATCAAAGGGAAAGATCCAGTTTATATAAATTATTAGAAGCATTAACCTTGTGTAGGTAAGTTAATTTTTCTGGCCTTAGCCATATTATATGATATAATATTAACTGTTCTACCAGCATCCAATCTTATGGACAGCAGTAAAGAACATGAAGTATGCTAACATGCTGTGAAAACTGTAAAGAACTAAATAATGTTTATTGTTTTATTATTTAATACAATGAGAACAGCAAAGGTAATAGGGCTAAAATGTATGTAAAAACTCAATTACCAACAGAAAGTCAGAAAATTAGATAATCAATCATCAGGTGTTCTTGACTTGACCTCAGTTTAGAATTGAATATGATGAAGAAAAACAGGTTTAATTTATGAAAAGAGTTAATTTGTTTCCTTTTACATTTCACACACACACACACACACACACACACACACACACACACACACACACACACACGCCAGAAATCTGGTCCTGATTTAACATTATGAAAAACTAAAACCTTTCAAAAATTCTAAAAGGAAACAACCACTGCTTCAACTCTTCTCTATTTTTATGACAGCTGTTAAGCCATATAAATGCCAGCTGCCAGAACTCATTAGGATTATATGAGAATCCCCTTTGAATCCATAGAAATCCATTGATCAATTCTGAGTATCTACCACTCCTATCAACTAAGGTTAAACTAGAAGTAACTACCTACTGTTGGAGAGAGGCAGCTGGCATTGACATATAAGGGCCATTAACTGGCTTCTATTATGCACTTGTGAAAAAAAAAAGTACCTTAGATCATATGATTGGTGCAGTGAACTAATAATGGAAATGCTTTTTCCTCTGGCTTACTGTAAATCAATTGTTGCATATGCTTGGAGGAAAATATCAATTTTTGGAACGTTGGCTGCCTTCTTCACACCTATTGCTTATGATGATTGAATGCTAAGGGACAGGTAACATGCTGAAGATGAAAGCAGTGGGGAATTACATATTGGTGTATCCAGGGACTATAGTCACAATTACTGGATGATAACAGAATAAACTCCCAATACGGTATGAAAATGACAATATGATAAGTTGATTCAAGAAAAGAACTTGTCAAACCCAGGAAATGGAGTTTTTTTCAGAAAGCCATAGTTGGAAAACATTTTCTCTAATGGATAGTCATTCATAGAAAGACAGAGAGATGCAGTTCTGTCGTTGGGCTCAGTTTAGAGATTTTCTTTTTTTGCCCATAGCTATCTTGGAATAATTACTACATGCAGAGTTTTAGAGCCATGACACTGTTAATGAACCTCATATATACAGGGCATATTTCTTTGTCATCCGGAAAAAGAAATTGTTACTAGCCTTTAGGGCTGTAAAATTTAATCAAGCTTTAATTGATGTTTTAAGGTCCTATAAAATTTCCCTTAATCAAGATTTCACATGAAAATATTTTTTATAACAGATCTTTCTAAGCTAGTAGTTGCCAGCCAAAGACACAAAAGGACAGCTTTGAGAAAACTTATTACTATGATTTAATATGGTTATTTTTCCTAATCTAAGAGAATTTTATTTTTGATTACTTAGGAAATGAATATTGATTTTGGGGAGTATTGGAAGAAAATTTATATTTATTTGTAATCCTCACCTGTAATCTGTGTTAATGAACTCTAAAATTGAGAATGGAGAAGACTGAGTACAAAAATAACTGAATTTGGGAAGCAAGAACAACAAAGATACAGAGAAATCATATATTATCCCAGACATAAAATATGAAAATTCCTGGAAACCGTAACCTTGAAAATCAAAACCCAGTGTAGCTGGCAGAACAGAGTTCTCTCCTTTCTCCTAAAGATGCCCACATCCTAATCTCTGGGATTTGTAAATATATTAACTTATATAGCAAAAGGGATTTTGCAGATTGTGATTAAATTATTTTGAGATGAAGAGATTATCCTAGATTAACAGGATAAACTCGGTGTAATCACAAGATTCCTTAAGAGTGTCAAAGAAGGAGATCTGACTCTGAATGTGTAGAACCAGAATGATATAACCTGGGGAAAACTCGCAGGCTACCGATGGCTTTGAAGACGGATGGCTGAAACGCTAAACCAAGGAATGGAGGCAGCCCTGACAAGTTGGAAAACACAAGGGAAACGGATGTCCCCTTGGGCCCTGTCCCTCCAGCACCTTAATTGAGACTTATGTCAGATTTCATACCTACAAACCTATAAGATACTAAATTTGCATTATTTTAAGCCACTAAATTTGTGGTGATTTGTTACAGCTCCTATAGGAAACTAACACACCCAGCTAATTCATTGGTATTAGAAAGTAGCTTTGCCAATGGAAATCTAATGGCATACCCAAATGGAATTACAAAATTATAAGCAATGTTGAGAAAATTATTGGCTATTTACTTCTTCAAATAGTGTAGCTCTTCTGAGTGAATTGATAATCAAACCAACAATCTGGACTACTATAAAAACAAATGGCCATTTGAATGGTTTCACAAGTTTTACAACTAAATACATTATCTATTTAATTAAAATGTTTATTTTACAGCCCCAGGGCAATTTAGCCATAGTTAATTAAAAGTTGCTGCAGTACAGCAGTTCTGATAAAGTAGAAAAAGCCCTGAACCCTGAATCCAAAGATTTTCATCCTCATCCTTACAGTGACTAGCTTATAAACTTGGCAGTCATTTAACTATCTCAGTTCTTTTTTTAAAAAATTGTTTTAATCTGTAGTGTGAGAATATTACCCTAAAGAATCAAAAGTAAAATATATGTGAAAATCATCATGGTTGAAAAGATGTTAACTACTATAGTCTGAGACATTTTTACACTAAACCTGATTCACAAAGCCCTCTGCATACAAAGGCAAGAGATAAACCCACACACATACGGTCAACTTATCTTTGATAAAGGAGGCAAGAATATACAATGGAGAAAAGATAGCCTCTTCAATAAGTGGTACTGGGAAAACTGGGCAGTTACATGTAAAAGAATGAAATTAGAACACACCCTAACACCATACACAAAAATAAACTCAAAATGGATTAAAGCCCTAAATGTAAGGCCAGACACCATCAAACTCTTAGAGGAAAACATAGGCAGAGAACTCTATGACATAAATCACAGCAAGATCCTTTTTGACCCACCTCCTAGAGAAATGGAAATAAAGACAAAAATAAACAAATGGCACCTAATGAAACTTAAAAGCTTTTGCACAGCAAAGGAAAACATAAGACGAAAAGACAACATTCAGAATGGAAGAAAATATTTGTAGATGAAGCAACTGACAAAGGATTAATCTCCAAAATATACAAGCAGCTCATGCAACTCCATATCAAAAAAACAAACAACCCAATCCAAAAATGGGCAGAAGACCTAAATAGACATTTCTCCAAAGAAGATATACACATTGCCAACAAACACATGAGAGGATGCTCAACATCACTAATCATTAGAGAAATGCAAATCAAAACTACAATGAGGTATCACCTCACACCGGTCAGAATGGTCATCATCAAAAAATCTAGAAATAATAAATGCTAGAGAGGGTGTGGAGAAAAGGGAACTCTCTTGCACTGTTGGTGTGAATATAAATTGATACAGCCACTATGGAGAACAGTATGGAGGTTCCTTAAAAAACCAAAAATAGAATTACAATATGACCCAGCAATATCACTACTGGACGTATACCCAGAGAAAACCATAATTCAAAAAGAGTCATATACCACAATGTTCATTACAGCTCTATTTACAATAGCCAGGACATGGAAGCAACCTAAGTGTCCATCAACAGATGAATGGATAAAGACGATGTGGCACATATATACAATGGAATATTACTCAGCCATAAAAAGAAACGAAATTGAGTTATTTGTAGTGAGATGGATGGACCTAGAGACTGTCATACAGAGTGAAGTAAGTCAGAAAGAGAAAAACAAATATCATATGCTAACACATATATATGGAATCTAAAAAAAAAAAAATTGTTCTGAAGAACCTAGTGGCAGGACAGGAATAAACATGCAGATGTAGAGAATGGACTTGAGGACACATGGAGGGGGAAGGGTAAGCTGGGACGAAGTGAGAGAGTGGCAGGGACATATATACACTACCAAATGTAAAATATATAGCTAGTGGGAAGCAGCCACATAGCACAGGGAGATCAGCTCGGTGCTTTGTGACCACCTAGAGGGGTGAGATAGGGAGGGTGGGAAGGAGACGCAAGAGGGAGGAGATATGTGGATATATGTATATGTATAACTGATTCACTTTGTTATACAGCAGAAACTAACACACCATTTTAAAGTAATTATACTCCAATAAAGATGTTAAAAAAAATAAAATAGAAAATTATTCTTCATGGTTCACCCTCAGTTACTTTTTCTTTTACTTTAGTAGGTAGAAAAGTGCTTTCACCTGGAAATATTTTCCAAAAATTGGAGAATAACTCACCACTTGTCTCATGTTTTTTCAAGATGGTGCTGGAAATCCACTTGGTTAAATGTTGGAGACCCACCTGCTCAGATGCTTAAGGAAAGAAGAAAGGACATTTGAGGGTCTCTTCAGGAACTGCTGCTCACTGCACCCTCTTCTTAACTGCTTGCCGGCATCCCCCAACAACCTTAAGCCTAAAGTCTGAAAATCTGTACCACTGAGGCCCAGTCCACACATCTTTCTGCTCAGTGGTATCTGGCATGTAAGCACCTGATCCAAGTCTTTATGCTTATGTATTACGTGCAAGTATCAAAAACAAAACTTGAAAGCTGAAAATAAAGTCTCTACACGCCCTTTGCCCCAGCTGTTCATCAAACCGTTGTTCAGTATCCCTTTGTGTCAATCACTGAGTCTGGTAAAAGAGATTCAAAGCTGAATTCCTGTCCCTGTAGATGTTTGTATCTACTTCCAGTTTTCAACTTTCCCCTTTGTGCTGTTGACTTCCAAATTCATATCTCTAAGTCTAACCACAACTCCAAAGTCCAGTTAACACACTGAACTTCTAACTGGTCATCATCTCAAACACAACATACCTAAACTTATTCTCAATATTTTACTCATATTTTAACAACTCAATGCCCTTCTAGCATTTTCTCTTTTTTTTTTTTTTTTTTTTTTTGCATTTTCTCTTTTTATTGAAGGCAGGCAGGATAATGTGTGACATGGTCACACTGAATACCTCTGAGCTGTAACTAGTGTAGTAAAGAACGTCATAGGGCATAATGGATATTTTGGTTTTGGTTTCATCCATATCATACCCTTCCTCTGACAGAATTCATATTTGCCTCTCTAAATAAATATCTTTCTGTGAAGGTTGCCAATTAAAACACCTTTGTTTTCAGGGACAATCACAGGACACAGGCTAGGTAAATCGTTGTAATCCAATTCTCCCTGGACACACATTAGCCATGCATTGGGCACGGGAGATAACCCAGATTTGGCAAGGAAGAAGTCTCATATCTCTTTCATCATAAGGCTGAGAATGAATATGTAATTAACTGACAGTGGCTATTGTTTTCAACTTGTAGAGACACTCTATCTAACAGAATAAAGTCCTGTATTAAAAAAAAACAGGGCTTCCCTGGTGGCGCAGTGGTTGAGAATCTGCCTGCTAATGCAGGGGACACGGGTTCGAGCCCTGGTCTGGGAAGATCCCACATGCCGCGGAGCAACTAGACCCGTGAGCCACAAGTACTGAGCCTGCGCGTCTGCAGCCTGTGCTCCGCAACAAGAGAGGCCGCGATAGTGAGAGACCTGCGCACCGCGATGAAGAGTGGCCCCCACTTGCCACAACTAGAGAAAGCCCTTGCAAAGAAACGAAGACCCAACACAGCAAAAATTAATTAATTAATTAAAAAAAGTTAAATATAAACATTTAAAAAAAAAAAAAGAAAAAAAAACAGAAAAACAGGTGAAAAACTTAAAAAGAAATGAAGAGATAATGTTTTCAATGCTTTAGTACATTCTTAATAGTTCATGGTTTGAACACAATGAATTCCTTTTTGCTTGTTTGGGAATTTGAGTTATGTTTTTGGTATTAACAATAAAAAGTGCTTCATATGCTAATACATATGAAGATTATAATGGTGCTGATTGTAATAGGGAATATGTTTTTAGTTTAAAATCTAGTCATAACTGATTTTTCCCTGGTAAAGGAGTGAACTATTGATCACAGAGGACAGTGCAGCCGAAGGAGGAAAAAATTAAGTGCCTAAGATATGAAAAGATAAAAGAATTGAAGAGAGAGAGAGAGGGAGAGAGAAAGAGATAGAAAAGAAGGAAGAAGATATAAGAGTAGAAAAAAAAAGAGAGAGCATGTATTACCATAACATTTAGGTTAACATGGCAAACAGCTAGCTCAAATTTTGTAGCGTGTAAACAACAAACAGACAAATAAAAGCCTTTATAGAAAGTACTGAAAAAGTTTCAGAACTACTTTCAGGCAGAATTAGTAAGAACATTCTGCAAATAATAGTAAGGAGCGTGAGTAAAGGGAATGACAGCCCAATATAGAACTGTGATACCAGTAGTCTATGCGACAATGAAGATCTGCATATCTAGGTGAAAGATGAATCTATTAATATTCCAAAAAGAAATTATAATAATTTTTCCATTATTTATGAGTTATACATGAAGTATACAATTTATAGTTTGTTGCTTATATTTATGCTTGAATGAACTCTCGAGTAATTTGCATATAATTCTCATTACAGAGTATGGATTCAATCATTGTCAAAAATTCTTAGGTTGGTTTAGTAAATTTATGAATTAAAGATCCCTGGCTGGTATTGATACATACATATGCTGGAGTTGATATATAGGTATGCGAGGAGTTAGTGGTCCATATCTATTGCCAACACAAGTTTGCTGCCCAGAATTCAGAAACACTTACAAAATGAGTTTTTGAAATTCTATCGATTGAGCTTTATGTTGCTGCAGTGTTACACACTGAATTATGTCAACCAGTAATTCTGAGTTCTTCCTCTTCTTCCTTGCCCGAGTTCAACTGCTTTTAATTCTAAAATATATCTTGAATTTGTCCTTTTCTCTCCATGCTAACTGCTGCTGCTTTAGTTCAAGCCCTGATGTCTGTGCCAGTCTCTTCATGGATTTCCTTCCTCAAGTTCACTGCATTTTCAATGTACTTCTATTTGCCATCAGAGGGGTCTATGAGAATGAAAATGTGATAATTTCTCTCCTTTGCTTTAAACCCTCTAGAAAATATATTCTCTTTTCTACAGACCACAAACCAAGTGCCTTACCAGTCACTGAAAAGCCCTCATGAGGTGGCTCATTTGGAACACTTTCACATTGTTTCTTTCTCTTTCTAAGCTCCTTATTTGTGCTTCAGATGCTCTGAACATCTTAGAGTTTCACCAGAGGTGCCTATTGATGCCTGCACCCATGCTTTGCAGATGCAGCTTTTTATTTTTTTTTATAGTATCTCCACTCATTTCCTGTCTTCTACAAGTTGCTTTAAATGCTGAGTTCCTATAACCAAAAATCAAGGTTGGTTATTATTTACTACATAAAATCTCTCTGGGTTTTGTCCAGCCTCTCTTTCCTGACCTAAGGAAAATAATTTCCCAACTCTCTAGAGCCAACTCTCTAGAGTTTCCCAGCTCTCTAGAGTGCTGACCACTCTATCGGGATTGACCACTCATTTCCGTAGCACATTTGTAACCTAGGTTTGCAAAATCACTTTGAACATTTTGTATTGTGCTTATATAACTTCAAATATGTTTGAATATGAGCTCTTTATAGTATGTCCAATGTCCAAAACACAACTTGACACATAATATAGGTTCACAAAGACTTGCTTAATTAAATTAAACAAATTTAGTAATATACTGGCTAGTAGTATCTCAATTTTCTAATAGAAAGCTCCAGTTAAACTTTCTATTGTACATCTCAACAGTTAAACACTTCCAAACAACCATTACATGTATTTTCTACTCACTATGTCAGTTCATCTGCTAACCAATTCTCACACTTTCAAGTTGCACACACCTGGAATTAATTTAGTCCTGGATTACTGTGACAATTGCAAATTCTTTTCTGTAGTACATTACAAGCAATTGAGGCAATTACAGTCTGTTCTTAATACTTGGTGTTCTACTGAGAGTTTCTGAAAAAGCTGACAATTTGTAAACTAAAATTTCCTAGTGAGAGTTCAGCTATGAAAACAGCAATGTTGTGAGAATGTCATCTGCTCCATGTGCACTGGTCTTTAAATTAACATGTAAGAGGTGATTTAACCACCAATCAGTATTTTTGTTGAAGTCTAAGGCAATGTTTCTCAAAGTGCGATCACTGGGACATTTAAATTTGATTCAAGAGGATTTTCTGTTAAAAATGAAGATTCTGGGCTTCCCTGGTGGCGCAGTGGTTGAGAGTCCGCCTGCCGATGCAGGGTACACGGGTTTGTGCCCCTGTCTGGGAAGATCCCACATGCCGCGGAGCGGCTGGGCCCGTGAGCCATGGCCGCTGAGCCTGCGCGTCCGGAGCCTGTGCTCCGCAACGGGAGACGCCACAACAGTGAGAGGCCCACATACCGCAAAAAAAAAAAAAAAAGATTATCATATCCTACACAAGACCTACTCATACTCTGTCAGAAAGGAATCTGAAAGTTTACTTTTCTTTTCATTTTTTTTTTTCTTGTAACAGTTACTCCAAACAATTGTGATAAACACCAAATAACTCCTGCTTTAGGGAAAGTAGGGCTATAATAAAACCTGACTGCTGTTACAAAGACACGGATGACTTTTCCTGAATATAGACACACTTAGAGTTAGACCCTTCCACTGCCCCACTCATGGTACAGTTTGAACTCTCTAACTCTGGGCTTGTTTACATAGGAGGCACTTAACAATTAAGAGTTGTAATTACTATTTTGCTTTATTATGACAGTGAATTTTAAGAGAAACTCACCTAGATTCCAAGTAATAATCTTTTTCAAAAATTTTATTGAGTTGCCGTTTTTAATAAAATATATTTTTATTCTATAAATAATTATCCAATATCAATATGTACAGTATACTATAAAGGGTACAATTGGGAAGACATAGATGATTCTATGTTAGCTTTTTGTTAGTTGCTGTCAGATAGACCAAATCAATATGGCTCATTTCAAAGAGGCAGGGGCTTTAACCCTGGCTACTCTCCTCCACTTAAAAGAGCAGTGGCCTTGGCTACCTGACATCATTTCTCTGAGTGTTGTTTTTGTCATCTCTGTAATAAAAATACACATGTGACAAGATATAGATTATTAAAGTAAGAGAGCTTCTTATCTTTCCCTTTTACTACCCTCTAAAAATGATTCTGGCTTGGATTACTTCAGTCACTTCTCATCCCCTAGTCCTTAAATTTATCCCTAAGTAGTAGGAAACCATTTATTTGGCATTTGTGATGCTTAATTGGACCAAAAAAATTGTGAGAGAGCATGGTGGAAGAGAACAAGAACTGGAAAATACTTTTCAGAGATTGAGAAGAGTGTAGTTTGAAAAGGGATACATTGGAGGAAGCACCTGGATGTTGGGAGAGAGAAACTAATAAGACTAAAGAAATATTACTTGGGGATTATGGGTTTCACTCATTGTCTCCAAGAACTGAAAGTAAAGGATTCGAATATTTTGGAATTTCTCTTACCACATGGAATATTTTCGTTTAACTGCTCTGGGATTTAAACATGTAGGTCACAGCTTCATACATTTTACAACCCTTTGGTTAAAAATCTCGGGAGAAGTAAAGGAAGTGATGTGTGAAAAGTCTTCAGCACTTTGCCCTGCACAGACAAAGCACAAGTTAAAAAAAAAAAAAAAAATCAACAATGCTTTCTATTAAATTTTATCTTTCTTTGACTTTTTTTCATCACTCATAATCTTGTTTGAAGTATATTTCTGCTACATTGTTCCCACATATCCTCACAATGATAAGGGAATAGGAGTTTTGTCACTGTTTTATTTTACAATTCATTGGTTTCACTTCAATAAGCACAACTGGCAACTTAAAGCTATGTGTGATTATCTTCTTTCACCCAGTATCTATGAATATTTTCTTCGGAATCGTTCACCTATGACAGCCCACCCAGCCTCCCTCTAATCTCCCTTCTGTTCACGAAGCCACAGAACCATTTGCGTGGTGGCACAGGCCTTAAATTTATTTTTGAAATTTTTGTGAACACACACACAGGCTTTGTTTTTACCTTGTCAGTTTCACCCCTTTGCTTTTTAATGAGACAAGAAAATAACAAAGTTTACTCATCTTGTTTTGATTTGCAATATTTGTTTTTCCCTAACAATCAATAAATTATATTCAAAACTTCTTTTGACAAAAGGTATATACATTTGTTGTTTTCCACATAACTTTCCCTGTCAATCTTTATGAAACCTCTTCCTCAATTAAAATAAACATTTACTACACCTGTTAAATTTATCTTAAAATTTGTTAGAGCATGGGAATTCATTTTTAAGTATTTTTTCATGAAAGTAAGTAAAAAATAATTACAAATTAACAGCTTAAATTCCAACCAAGGAACTATTCAAGGCAGAGTTTAAAACCTCTTAGGAATATGTCATTGCATATTTTGCCATCTAAGATTTATGCAGCAAGCATGTTTTGCACTTAGATTTTAAAATAGATACTTGAAGAAGGTTTTCTTATCTCTAATACACTTATTTAATCGTTATGTTTTTCAGTTTTTTTTCTTTTTTATTTAAGAAATCTGAGAATCTCTCATTGAAAAAAATTGTCCTAGATAAATGAAGGAGAATATCTGAAGTACCACTCTGATTTGTCTAGAAATATTTGGAGTGGTGCCTTGTAAGTCTTACTGCTCCAAAGCTCTTCATTTCCACTGAAACATAAACTCCCTTGTATGCTCCTTACCCGATAATTGAGTAATTGCATTGTCCTTCTTCAGGGACTAAATTAACATGTCTTAAGTTATAGCTCATTCAACATCATCTCTTTATCTCCTTGAAAGTGACATCATGAGAATGAATAATACGTGTGACACTACTTGCCTTCCCAGAGCTTTTTACCAACAGCCTGGTCTCATTAGGGAGCTTGCTTTACTCTCTGTTAACATGCTTTATTTGCCAGAAGGCATATTAAACACTGTCAAATGCTATCCTGACTAGGCAGGCACACCACCTTCCCTGTATCAGAGTTCCTACTCCTCTGGCTTCACAGGGAGATCTATTTTTGAACCCCAGCTCCCCGGTTTTATGAGCTACTTGTGATAATTGACTGAACTTTTCTATGACACTACTTTTTTTACCCTTCATATGCAGAAAACAAAAGTATTGTGCTCCATGATCGGCATAATTGTTGCTAGTATTTTTATCTCACCTCTTAAATTTATTCTATCAGCCCATCTCTCATAGCAGTTTTCAAATGTCTCCCATTCTTATAGTTCCTGACCCTTACACCAAAGCCATAGCTTCCTATGCTTAAGTCCTTATCTCTTTAACACCAAAGGTATTATTTTATAATCAGCCAGAATAATCTTCCACTGTTACTGAAAACTATCTCGTATCATATCTCATATCTCAGAAGATGCAGTTGTTTTCCCCTCTGGTCAAGGAAACTTTTTATTCTTCTTTTTACCTCTAAACTATAACATATAATAGAGGTCACTTGCTAAACACTAGAAATTCTACTCTTTCAAGAAACTGTTCTTAGAAACACCATCTCCATTCTGTCATCTCCTCTCCCAACTTCTTAATCTGCTCAAATTCTAGAAAAAATTATAAATAATTCCTAGAGTTGGAGGAACCAGTGTGTTTATAACCAAATTATCTCCCACCATAATGTCAGTAGGTATCTGATGGAGTTTTGGTTTGTATATATTTGATGCTACAAAAATTTCAATTAGATGCCTTCTAGTAAGTCTCTGACCTCTAGAACTTACTTTTGGACAAATCCTTTTCTTAGTTCTGGAAAAAATGAATAGAGGCCTACTTTATTTATGTAAATATATGCCACAGCACCTCCCCACTGATGTAAGGGTAGTTTTCTAAGAAGACATTTTGGTTTGGCAAGGGTCTGTCCAAATCTTAGCTAATATTGACTGTTAAAATAAGATTGAAACTTTCTTCTACGTATCTATTCTATTGGAAAGTTTATAAAAGAGAAGAATAATTTTCTACTAGTAATATAAAGGCTATTAATGTGATTAAGTATGTTCAGTGTATGTAGAGACTCTGATTGAGGCAAGTGTTCAGAAGAATAATAGGGGAAAAGTCACCTTAATGATCAGGAAAATTCTGTGTCAAAGACCAAGACTAGGCCATGGGAGAATAGTGTTATTTTAGATCTAGAATACAGCTGATTCGGGATGTTCTGCCAATCAACTGCAAAGGGCATGCTTGGGGCAAAATCGCTGCATGCACGTGTATGGTTTAATAGAGCTATAACAATATGGACATAGCCTTTGTGGCCCAGACAGTTTTCTAAATGATGTACACACTACGGAGGTTGTATAATTTGTCATCCATCAAGGACACTTTTGAAAGTAAAAATGGGTGCTATTAATAATTTTATCCTGACATCAGGCATAACCTTATCCCCAACTGCATTATTGCTGAGAGGAAAACACTCATTCCCTTGCGTCACAGAGATCAGGCTTAGCCTTAAAAAATCAGCAGAGACCTGCACTGCAAGGCCAGGTAGAGCTGGGACGAAGACACTGTTGCAATTAGCCCCTCACTCTCTGCAGAAGCAGTTGCAAGGACAGCTTCTTCATGACAGGTGCAAGCCACTTGGGAAGGGACTAGACATCCCACTCAGTTGGTTCATAGGAGCTTGTTTTCTTATCATCTCAAAATAGGACCTGATTGTGTAGATCTATATTATTGAAGCCGAGAACATAAGGGGAGCACATCAAAACTTATATTTTCATTTCTGACAACATTCTCTCTTTCTTTCTATCCAAGTTCACATTTCACTCATCCTAAAATTCCCCCAGTCCTTACCTACTCTTAGTTTTTTATCTATATCTTTTTTTTTTTTTTTTTTTTGTGGTACGCAGGCCCCTCACTTTTGTGGCCTCTCCCGTTGCGGAGCACAGGCTCCGGACGTGCAGGCTCAGCGGCCATGGCTCACGGGCCTAGCCGCTCCGTGGCATGTGGGATCCTCCCGGACCGGGGCACGAACCTGTGTCCCCTGCATCGGCAGGTGGACTCTCAATCACTGCGCCACCAGGGAAGCCCCAGTTTTTTATCTATATCTTGTTTGTTCTTCTGAACTCTCACCCACGAAGCTTAGTGTATTGAGAGTATATATAGTTATTTTTCTGGAAGTAATTATTCTGCTTAACTGGAATATTCCCCTACTTTGTTACTTAATTATTAACTTAGTAGCTGCTCTTGATCATTGTTTGATCCAAAAAATTTCACTCAGTAATATGTATTCCTAGCCACTAATGAGGGCATCACCTTTGAAATATAAATGTGACTATACTTCAAAACTGATTGAATGACAAAAATGAAATAATCATTTCTTAAATGTATTCAATGTCCCATATAATAACTAAAATTTGATATTTGATCAAAGATTGTATGTTACAGAACAATCTAACCAGTGGAGGCAAAAACTAGAAATATGCTTGGTAAATTAACTAACAAGTGCATGTTTGCACATATTGATAAAAATACGTCATAACTATCACTTCTAAATATTGAATTTAAACACTGGCATTCTATACTATGAAAATTAGATTTCTTCCATGAAATGCAAAATTTTTAACTTGACATATAATTGAAAAGTTTATTTGTAATTGTTTATTGTAACGAGTATAAAGGAGCCAGATGTTATACATAACAAATGTGTCTAAACCAACCAAAGAAATGAAAAGTCTGTTAAATAGTGTTTAAATGATTTTATCCACTATACATATTAACATTGATTTAATCTAGTGTGTTACAAGTCTCTGGGTCTTGATTTTATTCATTTGTTCTCATGAATATATTTGGTTTTAACTTGACTTTTCTAATACATTTTTAACACTGAATAAGCTCACTTCTTCTGTGCTTTATGATAGGAATCATTGCACTCCCAACAATGTGAGCTATATTAATTCTAGTAATAATTCCTCCACTTTTGTGACTAAATGTCCAAGATTATCTTTTACTGTTGTTCTGGTCATTTGGATACCCTTAGATAAGGGAACAAGAGCTTAGAACATGGACATGCTTGTGGTGCTGGTAAATTCTTGGGAAACTAAGGAGTAATAGTGGAAATGGGGATCTCTGTCTTACTCCATAGAATATGACAGATCCATCCTATATGATTCTCTTATTCCAAGGAATGAAAATGATATTCTGATTAATCTAGACACCTTTTTGTGAAACCCATATTCCATCCAGAAATATTACAATGTCCACACTCACTGGGCAAAAAATTGTTGAGTGAGGGTAGCACAGCAACATTAATGACACTTGGCTGAGAATGTTCATACATCGTCCCATACGTGGATTAATTCACCCACACAATAACCTTATTATTTTCTTTCCATATCATCTCTACTCTACAGATGAGGATACTGAGGTAGTAAGGTTATTCAAAGCCACAAAAGAGGGCAGGATTTTTCATTGCACCCTGCCTGTTCTCTCCCAGGAGACCCATTTCTGAGAACAAGCCTTTGAATGAGAATTCTGAATCCTCAAGACAGACAGGATTGAGTGAGCAGTTCTGAGTGTCTACATGTAAAAGACCTAAGTCCATACATAATTTTTGTTTGCCAAGTGTAATTATCTAAGAAATTTTTCTGTAAAGAGCCAGATAGTAAGTTTTTTAGGTTTCGTGACCTAATAGATTTCTGCCCTAAATACTTAACTTTGCCATCATGTGTGGAAGTAGTTATAGACAGTATGTAGACAATCATGACTGTATTCCAATAAAACTTTATTTACAAAAACAGCAGGCTGCAGGCTGGATTTGGTGTGCAAGCCATAGTTTGCCAATTCCTGATCAAAACTCATATTTGAAATGTTCCTGGTTATGTTTAGGTTTTTCTTTATAGCACTAAATATTTCTCTAGAATTCCCTGACTTTGAAGTAAAGGATAGCATGAGCAGAGGTAGCCATTAAGCAGAGAAGCACTTTCAAAGGTGCTTAGATACTTGTTACTATTAGGGGGGGAAATGTGTGATTAAGATTCTTCAACCAAATTTAGTATCAGAACCACTCTTTCCTTCCAGGAAAAATAAAGCAATGGGATCAGGGAAAGGAGTGTATATTGAGGAGCTTGTCAGTACACACACTGGGAAATTGGGGACATGGATTTCTTCAGGAATAACTGGACACGGAAATTACTTTCTTCCATCCTCTCCTGATTTCCACTACTCCAACCCCAAACCATGAGGATGGAGACTTGCTCTTTCATGATCCACAAGAGCCAGATATTTACAAGTGTTCACTTAACTGGAAACACATAGTGTTTGCACAAGCTTTCATGAGGTGATGATGAAGCTCCAATTGTTAGGGGCAGAGAGGCGGTCAGATATGTCACTCACTGCTCTGTGTCCTCCAGGGAACCAAGGGATATGCAAACATTCACAATAAAGTATGTACCTTGGAGTAATTCCCTGATAGAAAATATATGTGTGAATTTTTGGAAGTCTTCAATGATACTGTCTAAAAGGAAGTCTAGTGCATCTTTGTACATATATTTATTTACTATTTTTAATCCATTAGAATAGACTCTACTTTTCCCCTAAATTTCCCCTTATTTTGTTCTCTTAAGACATTTTCTAATCAAGGAAGAAAGAAAGAGGAAAGAAGGAAGGAAGGAAGGAAGGAGAGAAGGAAAGAAGGGAGAGAAAGAAAGAAAGAAAGAAAGAAAGAAAGAAAGAAAGAAAGAAAGAAAGAAAGAAAGAAAGAAAAAGAAAGGAATAATTATACTTACCTTATGTTATTTTTGGTCTCAGTTTTATTTTCAATGAAATTTTAAAGCTAGGCTTTAAATGGGATAAGAAGCTCTGATTGTTTAATTAAACAATTTTCTTCAATCATTTGTTAGAAATTAAACTATTGCTAATTTCTATGTGCTTCTTTAGCACTACATGAGTGTAGCTGTAGACTTAAGAAAACATTCAGTGTTCTTATTTGTAGACAGTTATGAAGCAAAGGAAGAATTTTAAAGGAATTTCCTGATCATGATCATATAGTGGAAAGTAAAAATAATTTAAATGTTTTCCTATTTGATGCTCAAAATGTTTTAAGTGAAGTGAAAAATTACTGGAGGGTTATGTTTTCAACTGTTTCTTATTATCTGGCTTTATTTTCAAAGTATGGTTTTCCTTGTGTCTTATTTTGTTTGTTTTTTAAAGCTACAACACTGGTTAAAATGGCCTCAAAAGTTACTATTTGAAATGAATTTGCAATAGTAGCTGACATGGCCAACATAACTGTGATTCTCTCTTGTCAATGCTACCAATTTATTGTTTAGTTTATAAGTTTACTCAACAGAGAATAGTATTTAGAATCTTTTATATATCATGCGAAAATATCCTTGCCCATCACTTTGAAAACATTCTGAATTACAATCTCATATCCTTTAAAATGGATGGCTGAAAGTATGATAAAATCCCATAAATAATTCCAAACTATCTCAAGTTATTTCAAAATTAAATAACACTGAATACTTTGTAAAATAAAGAGAAATTTAATTCTATATGAACTCTTCATCCCTTATTACAATAAGTCACCATTTATGATGGAAATAGTAATTTTAATCAAGGAGTGAGACTATAATTATAATTATGAGGAGGTTATATTCCAAACAACTATTCATACCCAGTGGCTAAAAGACAAATTATTTTCTATCATTAAGATAAAAAATAAGAATGCATACTGAAAAGGTTATACTTATTGAGAAGATAGTTCATTTGTGGAGACCAACATCACTAAGGGCCAGAAGTAGACTTGGGACGTTTCTTCATACATTCAGTTCCACTACTCCTTTATATTTATAATTCTGAGTCCAAAATTCAGAATGGAAGAGAATATGATTTTTCTATGTTGCATAAAAAAGAGAACGAGAGAGAAAGAGAGCTGTCATTTGACTACTGAGAAAGCAATTCAGTTAGCTGACAGAAGAAGGTATTTAAACTGTTCCTAACTTCTAACTCACTGTATTACTTGGTGTTGCTTTAGTGAGTCAACACACCATATCGCGTTGAGAGATAATTCTCCATTGTCTCTTTTGTTCTTGCAGGTCTTACACAGAAAGCACCGAATGCCCTTTTTCAAGACTATATTTTCAAGAATTTTATATAGCTACAACTTTTGAAATGTTGAGATATATTGTCTTCTTCCAAAGCAAGGTGCACATAATGCTTGTAATGCAACAAAATAACAATAATATATCCCTTCCAAATGAAGGACGGGAATTATTAGAGTTCCTCTCCTGTGACATAACCCACAGCATGTGGTGGCACCCATCTGACCTATCCCTTTTGCCTATTGGCACCTGAGGCAATGGGAACTGACTCGATGATGCTGATGCTTCTATTGCCTGCTGTGCTATGAGTAAGAATGTCCCTTTTCTCTGACCCAGGCATCTCATGTTTTCTTCCAACATTCATGAAACTGTGGAAGACTGCTTGTTCATGACAGCTGACAGAAAACAAGGACACCAACAAAAACAACAAAGCAGCAGCATTGTTTAATAATGAGAACGAAGAAGATATAGATTGCCAAGAAACACATTAAAGGCTGCTCAACATCACTAATCATTAGAGAGATGCAAATCAAAACTACAAGGATGTAACACCTCACACCGGTCAGAATGGCCATCATCAAAAAATCTACAAACAATAAATGCTGGAGAGGGTGTGGAGAAAAGGGAACCTTCTTGCACTGTTGGTGGGAATGTAAATTGATACAGCCACTATGGATAACAGTAGGGAGGTTCTTTAAAAAACTAAAAATAAAACAACCATATGACCCAGCAATCCCACTACTGGGCATATACCCTGAGAAAACCATAATTCAAAAAGACACATGTACCACAATGTTCATTGCAGCTCTATTTCAATAGCCAGGACATGGAAGCAACCTGTGCCCATCAACAGATGAATGGGTAAAGATGTGGCACATATATACAATGGAATATTACTCAGCCATAAAAAGAAACAAAATTGAGTTATTTGTAGTGAGATGGATGGACCTAGTGTCTGTCATACAGAGTGAAGTAAGTCAGAAAAAGAAAAACAAATACTGTATGCTAACAAATATATATGGAATCTAAAAAAAAAGAAATGGTTCTCAAGAACCTAGTGTTAGGACAGGAATAAAGATGCAGACGTAGAGAACATGGGGAAGGGAACATGGGGAAGGGGAAGGGGAAGCCGGGATGAAGTGAGAGAGTGGCATGGACATATATACACTACCAAACGTAAAATAGATAGCTAGTGGGAAGCAGCCACATAGCACAGGGAGATCAGCTCGGTGCTTTGTGACCAGCTAAAGGGGTGGGATAATAAGGGTGGGAGGGAGGGAGATGCAAGAGGGAGGAGATATGGGGATATATGTATATGTACAGCTGATTCACTTTGTTATAAAGCAGAAACTAACACACCATTTGAAAGCAATTACACCTCTGTAAAGATGTTAAAAAAAATAAAGTATACAAATGCCATAAAACAACAACAGAAAAAAGAAATAATGAGAATGAATATGGATTAAAAGTCTACTCTAAAGTGGTCACATTGATATATGCTATATAGTAAATCTCCTTTATGCAATCTCTATGGGAAATTCCAGGAGTAGAAAACATATGCTTCCATAATAGTAATTTCATATATTGTACTGATTAAATGTCAGTAGCAATAAATTATGTTGCTCCTCACAAACAATGAAACATACATAGAGAGTACTCCTATGACAGTGGTCTCACTTTTTTCAGAGTCAAGAAAAAGGAATTTTTCTCAGATATCTGTTATGTTTAAAGTGTACCCAAAGAACCCCTCTATATTACAAGTGTAGGTCTGAGTGGCATAGATTCATCAATTCAATATTGTTGGAAGATGAGAACATTAAATTTGAAATCTTTATCATTCAGGTCACATTGTACTTGCTTTTTCTGTTATCTTTGCATACAGGTGGCCTTTCCCAGGGTACTTCTCTAATCATTCCATTGGGCCCCACTTCTCATCATCTGGTATAATATGTAAGTGGTAGTGGTTCATCAATGTTAGGCAACAGAAAGCACTGTTTTCCAAAGAATCCAACGAACTTTATTTTAACTAATGTTTTACCGAGAGAATTTTGGAAACATACACATAAACACACATACACACACACACACACACACACACAGAGTGATCTGTACTGTGAAGTCTGTGACAAATGCATCTGGGTTATTTCTGGTGACAGCATAATCTGGGTATATGATGTTCCACTATGTTCTTAGTCATGTGGATTGACACACGAGTGCTTTCATGTGGATAATTATTATAAGACCTGGAAATTAGCATCAAAGCCTCTGAACTCTTTATCTTAGCTTTTAAGTAACTACTCAGGCAAATCCCTAAATAATATAGAGAAGTGGTCAGAAGAAGAGGAAGGACTGAAAGATAATTAGAGGTAAGGTGGAAAAACAGGAGGAGAAGAAAGAAGGAGAAAAAGAAATGAGTGCTAAAATCTTAAAGCCATCCATGTTATTTTTGAAATGTTGTTTTTAATGATTCATATATTGATTTAAAGATAGTTGAATTTCACTCACGGCCCTGACAATTCAATTAAAATATCCCCATTAGACCTTTATGTCACAGCTATTATGAAACAACTAGCATGCTAGAAGCAAGAAATAAATTGTAAAGGAGAGAGAAGAACTGGCATACAATGGGCATCGACTATTTGACAAGAACTTTAGCATATTGTGTTATTTATTTACTCAAATTCTATTTCAGCAATTTTCCTTTTAGATATATTGCTGTCTAATCATACCCCAAAATGATTATTTCAAAGACAGCCTCACATGTTGAGAGAAACTATAAAACTCAGGGATATGTTTAAGAACCAAGGTGTGTAATAAAATATCAGGCTTACTTAATGGTTTATTCTGATGTTTTGCTACAGAAAGAGCAGGTAGCTAAAGATGCTTTGATTAACAGCAAGGTCAATCCATTTGGCAGCAGAATGGATTAGAAACAAGACCTTGATTTAGGGCACTTGAATATACTGCAAAGGTTCTCAGGTATGTAAGTGAGGCAGGAGTCAACAGGATGCATAAGGTTTTAAATCTTGTATGAAGATTGAGCTGGTGTGATGAACCTTGAATCTCAAATGAGCAGGGATTACTCTGATATTGAAAGCTCACACTTTAGGAGTAAACTGAACCATGAAAAGCACATTATGGGCTTTTCAAAAAGCTGTGTGACTCATGAGCCAAAGAGAGAGAGAGAGAGGAAAAGAAAGAAAGAGAGAGAGAAAGAAAGAAAGAAAGAAAGAAAGGAAGGAAGGAAAGAAAGAAAGAAAAAGAACAGAAGGAAGGAAAGAAAGAAAGAAAGAAAGAAAGAAAGAAAGAAAGAAAGAAATGAAAGAAATAAAGAGAAAGAAAGAAAGAATGGAAGGGGGAGGGAGAAGGGAGAAGGGGGAGGGAGAAGGGAGAAAGGGAGAGAGAAAGAAAGGAAGATGTTGAGCCATGACAATAACTTATAAATGTGTTGGTATAACTTTATGATATCATCTTCATTTTTATTGGATACAAAGAGATATGTACATGAGTCAAAATATCACCTCAATATTGTGTTAATTTAGAAGAATTTCCAGATAGGCAAATAATTTTGCAGTGCAGTTATAGCCATTTTAATATGCTATTTTACTATCTCTATTTTTCTTCCTTTCTTATTCTATTTTTTTTACTAATCCAAAACAAATTCTACATATACTTATTTAAAAAATGAAATTCTATTGCTACTGCCTTGACTTTTGTGTATATATATACACACACACACACATACATGTGAATACACACACTTGCAGGCACACCTTGTTATATTGAATTTCACATTATGGTGCTTCTCAGATATTACACTTTCTACAGACTGAAGTTTTATGGCAACCCTGTGTCCAGCAAGTCTATTGGCACCATTTTTCCAACCACATTTGCTCACTTCCTGCCACTGGGTCACATTTTGGTAATTCTCCCAATATTTCAAACTTCTTTGTTATTATTATATCTTTATGGTGATATGATCAGTGATCTTTGATGTTACTACTACGACTTGATGAAGGCTAAGATGACGGTTAGTTAGCATCTTTTAGCAATAAAGTTTTTTAAAATTAAGGTATGCACATTGTTGTTTCAGACATAATTCTATTGCACACTTAATAGACTATGTACAGTGCAAACTAACTTTTATATGCTCCGGGAAACCAAAAACTGTGTGTGACTCACTTGATTGCAATGTTTCCTTTATCCCTGTGGTCTGGAACTGAAGCTGAAATATCACCGAGGTGCGCATGTATATAAAAAAGCATATCTTTTTGTTGGTATGTCTCTTTGGAACCTTAGTGTTTGTAGTTCCATCCTGGTTTCTCTTGGACTTCTTTTTTAGTACTCTTCTGTCTATTCCATCACAATGATTCCCCCAAAAAACTTCAATAATGAATTGATGCAGTGACCTACACCTTCTCCTCCTTTCTTAGGGTTTCTTGCTGGTGAGGAGAATCACACATTGCTGATTAGTTCTACCACAAGAAAATATTTTAAAAAGTCATTTCCCTTAAGTCATATATATACATCCTATTGGTTTTGTTTCTCTGGAAAATATTAATAGAATCCCTATCAGATCAAACCAGCATACACCAATCAATTTCACCTACACTTTTGAAATGTCATCTACAGGCTGTACCCATCCTTTTCTCCTTTCTTCAAACCCTAGAGAAAATGATTAAAATCACTTTGAGTAAGTTTACCTCTGGCTCACTAAATGAAAAAATCAGTAGAGGTGTTCCAGTCATTGTTTAACTTGACCCGTGGAGCTTGACATTATTTGTCATTTCTTATTCTTAAAATTTTATTTTACTTTCCATAACACTCTTACACGTTTATCTTTTACTTATTAATTAGATCTATCTATTCTTCATCTGCTTTTCAGTTAAAAATCAGGGTTCTCATATCTTCTCTGTAATTTTTCCTAGCTTGTTACCCACTTATGTGATTTTGACCACCATCTGTATACCACTTACTCCTGATCCTGTATCTCTACCATAGGATCTTTTATGAACTCTAGATTAACGTGGCTAGATATCTATGAGATACTTCACCTGGATACTTCTAAGCAACTCTGGATATATAATGTCTAACAATGATCCTTTTATTTCTTACTCTAAAACCAAATCTATACAGAATACCAGCAAAACAGAAGCCAGGAATCTGCATCATTTTTTCCCCTTCTCCCTCTCATTCTCTACATATGATTATCCACTAATTATTTGTCTCATCCTTTATATTCTCTTGACCAATGGATCTTGAAATCTTCTATTGTCTACCTTTCAAATGTCCAACTCTAATGTCCCATTTCCTTTATTACTTCCGAGACAATCCTACTGTGACCTTCCCCTTTGTATGTTCCTTATCTCCATGTCTGTTTTTCTGTCTCCAAGTCCTTCAAATGGATCTCTGAGTAATCATTCTAGAACTGTAATTCTGTCCATGAGAATCCTCAACCAAGATACTATGGATCCTGATGCCTTTAAGAACAAATAATACTGTAATGTACAGCATGGTGACTACACTTAATAATACTGTATTCATAGTTGAAGGTTGCTAAGACAGTAAATCTTAAAAGTCCTCATCACAAGAAAAAAAAAATTGTTAACTGTGTGGTGATAGATGTTAACTAGACTTATTGGGGTGACCATCTCACAACATAAAGAAATGTCGAATCATTACATTGTACACCTGAAACTGCTATTCTATGTCAATTATATCTCAATTAAAAAAAAATTAAAAGAACAGATATTACTGATCTTGGTACCAGACTTGAGCCTCTGCACTTTCTCTATTTACCTACTCTGAAATGTTGGTTTCACACTCTCTGACTATATTGAAATATGGCTATCGAGGCTCACCTAGCACTTTCAATCCTCAGTGCTTATAAAAACTTTTCCTCAGACTATCTTTTCTGAAAAAATAAAGTCATCTTTCAAGACTCATCTCAGGTGCTTCATCATCTGTGAAGCCTTCCTTGAATTCCTCCATCTTCTAGGTATATTCATAGACCTTCCTTTGTCTCCACAGCTCCTCATAGGGTCTTTGTCACAGTATTAAAATTAATTGTTGTATTAAAATTATTGTTCACTCCTAAGATGCTTATAGGACAATAAAATGTGATATCTTCTGGTACAATGAAACTAAATTACCCCGCTCTACCCGGCTTAAAATCCCAGTTTCAGTATTTATTGGGTGTTGGGCCATGGGAAGTTATTTAACTTTCTGTGCCTCACTTTTCTGATGTGTAAAATGGGGCTACTAACAATCTTCCTCCTAGTGCTGTTGTGAAGACTACATAAATTTTGGTAAGTAAAGGGTTTAAAATCCTGCCTTAAGATGCTCAATAAAGCTTACCTGTTATAATTGCAATCTAAAGACATTCATACTTAAATTTATCCCCACAAGGCTTAATGCTTTCTGAAATTGTAATGCATTCTCAATGAAAAATGTTAAATAAAGAAATGCTTCTGAAATTAGGGTTTAGACGTGCTTCAATTCGTAATCTTTCTGCCATTATAAACACTTTCAACTTAAGAATTGCTGCTAACAAAGATCATCTGAAGTGACAACTCAGTTTTCTAAATTATTATTTGAAGATGAGATGGGTAGCATTTTCTTGATACATAGCTTTGAGGTTATGACATAATTTAGTACTATACAGACAAAGGCACCCAGTTATATTTGTTGGTATAAGCAACTTACTGTGCATGTGTGTGTGTATATGTATGTGTGTGTAAGCAAATGTGCACGTGTGTGTGTCTTTAATAATAATTTTTTGAGGTGACTTTGAGCAACAGGTAATAAATGAATTCAAAATGTTTGCTGATCAAATTAATTTCTGTGTTGCTCTGCAATATGGCACCTTACACGTGTCCAAGTGTTATAGTAAATCCAAAATGTCTATTTGAGAAAAGCATTGATTTTGCCTCTTGACACACTTGGGATGTATTTGTATATAAAATAATATTCATTATAAGCAACATCAAGGTTTGGTCTTTCTTGAAAGGATGTCAACAATAACACCTGCTCCTTTTAAATATTAAATATAACAGTGTTGAGGCTAATATCTATTAAGCCACTCAACCACCCCCTTTTAATTTCTACCGGAAGAAATTCTTTTATATTTGAAGGTAGGGAAATTGCTTTTTTCTCTCAATAAGTGGAGTTTCCAATAATGGGAACTCTACAAATTAATATTTTCCATGTATGTTCTTGCTGAAAAGAAACATACATTAAATTTGAAGCTCACTTAGAATAGTTCAGTTGACCATTGAGCTTGACACTTGTGCACTCCCTTGACACAGAGTTCCATATTATTTATAGTACCTTGCTTTACTATGAACTGTCTCAGAGCCTTTCCAGAAAAAAGCAGGAGCACAAATATATTTATATGTTTACACACATATATATAATGCTTGAATTGGTCCCAATGTTATCATATCACTATTCCCACATCTACAATCATCAAGACAGAGTTAATTAAACTTTAATTAGTTTCCATGTGGAAAGGAAATCTTGGCAACTGTTGTTTCATTTGCATTAGAAACATACATTACCTGAGAACCATAGGTTTTCATTATACTTTACAAATGGGGGACCATGTGTCTATGAAAATAATACTTTAATTTCATAATAGGCTAGATCTTAGACCTTTTTAATCTACTTATAAATACTAATTCATCTCTTAAATGATTTGGACGAATTCCATACTATCATAGTAATTATAAAAATAGAATTCAAGGCTATCAAACAAAGCTTGCATAAGCAGCTCCTAGATCCTTTTAATCATGTCCATTGGGATGTGAAATTCTACACTAGCTAGGATAGATTAAAAGTCAATTTCATTAAATTTTCAACAAAATTTAAATTCTCACCTCAAATTCTGGCAAGGAAAGGCTATGGATCTGCTTTAGTCAAAACCAGAGAATGGCTTCTCAGCAGACATTTGCCCAGAACCTCAATGTGATGTCCAGCTTCCATCACAAGCAGAGTTGATATAACTGACACCCAGGAGGCAGAGTTCTAGAGCTATGTTACCTCTTCATTTGTCTTGGATTTGAAAACTCAATCCTCATGCAAAATTAACTCACAAGAAATGAGTGCACCAGGACAACATGAAATTATCTCACCATAGAAAAGGTGAGTGATTTTTTATATTCTGTGATCACATAGAGGAATCATACAAGCAGAAACTATGTATGGTAACATCAGGGGACATCCATGCTTGGGAGTGCTTTCCTCAAAAGTTGCTAAGGCCCATCTTGTGCCGAGGGCTATTTGTGGAGCAATGCTATCTGAGTGGGGTGCCCTGGGATGGATTAGAATTGCTTGGGCCTCAGTAGACATTTCTCTCCTTTACGGGTCTCTCTGACTTTCTGCTCAATTTTGGGGTTCACCAGATACCATATGGACCTCAGGACTACCACCTATGGAGTTGTCCCAGGGCCACAAGACCAGGCCCTGATTCCTAGTAGACGGCCTGTCAAGGATATTACTCCTGCTAAACGGCATTGTATATTTTTTGCAAGATCACTAAAAATTGGACTGCCAGAATGGTACTCAAAGACTGATTTGATGTGACTCAAATTTTATGTATAGATAGGTACCCCACAGAAAATAAATTTGCTCAGGGCCCATACACAGTAGTGTAATAGGGAAGAACAAATCTGACTCCATATTAGATCTGTTTCTTCTACCTTTGTACTCTGTTGTCTATGCTTAGTCATGCTGGCTCTGCACCTTTTGTAAAAGAATGTTGCTTATCGCTTGAAATATACAGGATAACCTATTCTCAAGACTCTGACCTTTAAGAGTCCATTCATGTAGAGATAAAAAGTTGCAGAACAGAGAATAACTTTTGTCTTGTTGGAGGTTTACAGGAACATCCTGACCTGACCTATGTGGACAGCTGCAAGAACAAAGGATTCCGACACCAAGAAGTTTGCAACAACTAACCACACCCCTCCCTCACCTTGCCTTAAAAGTGCTTTGCTGAAATCCTTCAGGGAGCTCAGGGTTTTGGGGGCAGGAGCCACCCATCTACTTGTATCGCCCTGCAATAAACCTTTCTCTGCTCCAAACTTTGATGTTTTGGTTTGTTTGGACTCACAGTGCATCGGGCACATGAACTTGTGTTTGGTAACACTAGGGCAACCCTGGCTACGTATTCATTTTCAGCAAGGTTCTATCTGAAGACCTTCCCCACTGTATTATTCAATATTTTAAAAATAAATTTCCAAAAGGTAAATTCTAAAATCATAGGGCAAAGAATTTAGATCTTGAATAGATTTGCTTCCTTTGAGCCAGTATTAGAATCATAAGACTCATCATGTTTCTCATTAGTTTAGGTTTTCTGAAATCTCTAGAGACTTTAATATTCCAGAGACATAATCTTCTATATCAGCTTCCTAATACTCCTTCTACTATGGTTTTCCATTTCTGTCTTTGGATTTATTTTAAACTCTCTTCAAACATAAATATTTTTATTAAAACCATAGAAAAAATCTTTTAGAAAATTAAAAAATGGAAATATCAAAATGTATAAAATACTTATTTTTCTGGAAAATATTCTGGTATCATTGATACGGTCTATCTATTATAGACATGAGTCAAAAATTTTATGTAAGAAAAATAGCAGTGAAACATAAATGTGCTGAAACAGATAGTCGCCATCAACTATTTTGTGAAAAATTTTAATTTCTTTAAAATTACAATAAGATTAAAATTTGTGTATTGTGTTGAGATTTATGTGTACATATCTGGGTTCCAGCATTTATTACTTTGGCCATAAATAGCTTCATAAATAGATTGTAAAGACTAAAATAATGGAATTATTTATAATGTATAAGCAAGCCAAATCAAATATAGAGCTTCCTCAACTTACAATGGGGTTACATCACAATAAACTCATTGTAAACTGAAAATATTGTAAGTCGAAATGCATTTAATACACCTATTCTACTGATTATCATTACTTAGCCTAGACAGACTTAAACATTCTCAGACACTTATATTAACCTACACTCGGAAAAAATCATCTAGCACAGAGCCTATTTTATAATCAAGTGTTGACTATCTCATGTAGTTTGTTGAATATTGTACTAAAAGTGAAAAACAGAATGGTTATGTGGGTACAGAATGCATACTGTTTTCATGACATTGTAAAGTTAAAAAATCCTAAATCAAACCATTGTAAGTCTGAGACCATCTATACTCCAGACCCACAATCTAAATGGTATATCATGTTTTTTAAGAGGGAGGGAAAGAGAGACATTCTGATCATTCAAAGATACCAACAAAAATGTAGACTATTTATACCTGCTGATTTTTCCTGTCTCTCATTGGTAAACAATTCCAGAATGGCTATGACCAATAATGTGTTATAGTAACAGTTTTAGTTTCATTTACACATATTAACTTCATGTCTTTGGTGAATAATGCCAAAAATAGGAACAGAATATATATTAACTTCATTAAAATAACCAGGGAGAATGGAAGCAAAGAGGGATTAAATGATATTCCAAAGCTTACCCGGGCCATTGAGTCAGGAAGAGAAACCAGGTCACTCAGATTTCAATTCCAGTGTTCTACTCACTGGTTTGTTCAACTCCTGTGCAAAACATCTATACACAATACACAATGCATAAGCCCCCTTGCTATCAAGTTGTTGTCAAAAGAAACATGCCATTACCTTTCCCACATACTGAGGCTCGGAGCCCATGTATTCCTCCAGCACAAAAAATTGATTCCATACCCAGCCACGTTTAACTCGTTGGAAATGTGATCGCCGCCCTGGCAGGTGGATAACATTCTCTCTTGGTTCTGTGGCTAAAGTCTGCTGTGGCTGAGGTTGAAGTGGTGTTAGGAGACCTCCATCAAACAGGACCCAGAGCAGCAGGGATAAACAGTTCCTTGTAAGCATTGGCAAAAGCTTTCCTACAGCAGAGTAATAAAAACTCCAGCACTTAATGCAGTATTGTGGAATCCAGGTTTGAGGTGTCTGTGGCCTCTACCACTTAGCTCTCTCTTTTATTGCAGAAATGATAATGCAGGCATTAATCCTTTTGATGAAAAGGCTTCTGCTATATTATATTCCATCTAAAGGGACCTATAAAACAGATTAACAAAGATACATTAAATTGATAGAATTACATGATGATAGTCATCAAAACTTTCATTATATCTGCCAACATTTAAAGAAACAGAGAGGAAAGTCTTTAAAAGAATTATATTGGTAAATGGTCACTGCTCTTTAACCTGTTAACTTGGATAAGACATCTAAGTTTTTTTTACAGACTTGAAAAGTATGAGTTACAATAAAGCAAAAGGTATATCATAAATAGAAGCAATCATTTTTTAAATTTAATAATCATATTAAGAATAAAACAGGGATCACTGTTTTTGTAATTGAAGTATAGTTGATTTACAATGTTTCAAGTGTACAGCAAAGTAATTCAGATATATACATATATATATATATATATATATATATATTCTTTTTTAGATTTTTTCCATTATAGGTTATTACAAGATATTGAATATAATTCCCTGTGCTATACAGTAGGTCCTTGTTGTTTATTTATTTTATATATAGTAGTGTGTATCTTTTAGTCCCAAATTCTCAATTCATCCCCACCTTTCCCCCTTGGTAACCATGTTTGTTTTCTATGTCTGTGAGTCTATTTCTGTTTTGTAAATAAGTTCATTTGTATCACTTTTTTTATATTCCACATATGAGGGATATCACGTATTTGTTTTTCTCTGTCTGACTTAGTATGATAATCTTTAGGTCGACTTAGTATGATAATCTTTAGGTCCATCCAAATGGCATTAGTGCTGCAAATGGCATTATTTCATTCTTTTTTCATGGCTGAGTAATGTTCCATTGTCTATAAATACCACATCTTCTTTATCCATTCATCTGTCAATGGGCACTTAGGTTGTTTCCATGTCTTGGTTACTGTAAATAGTGCTGCTATGAACGTTGGGGTGCACGTATCTTTTTGTATTAGAGTTCTTTTCCAGGATCACTATTTTTAAAGTGAGCTGAGAGTAGGATTTCACAAACGGCACAATTGACCTTTTGGGATGGATAACTCTTTGTTACTGGGGAGCCAGCATGTGCATTTTATGATTTCTAGCAGCACCCCCTTTCCTTTACTCGACAGATGACAGTAGCATCCTCTCTCACAGCCAGTTTTGACAACCAAAAAATGTCTCCAGACATTGCCAGATAAATATTCCCTGGGAGCAGCAAAATAGGCCAAGATTGAGAACCACAGGTTTAGAGAATAAGGAAAAAACAAAGCAGTTTTAAAAAAGCAAAAAAATTCTCTGAAATTAGAGAATAGGAAGAATAGGACCATGAAAGAAAGAACAACATAAATTACTAAACATAAATGATCTTACTAACATGTAAGTTATTGAGAAAATCTCAGATTGTTTTATAAGGATTTATTATAAGCTTTAAGTTAAAAAACAATGTTTCTCTAGCCTTGGCATACTAGAAACACTGGATAAAAAGGAATTATTTTGTAGGTGGTGTGCAGTTCAAAGCAAACTTGGGTCCCTATCAGATGGACAACCTCTGCCCTGCATTTAGGTAAAATGAGCTTTGAACATCTCCTTACAACAAACACTTTTTTTCATTCGCTTATCTAAGGTTTGGGTGTTTACAAGGTACTAGGACTTTTGTTAAACAGTAGGTAAGATAACAGACACAATCCTTCCCTCTCTTAAATCAGAAATGGAAAATAAATAGTCATATAAAGAAATGAGGGCAAATTTACCAATGCTGTTAAAAAAAAAAAAGATAGCAAACAGAATATCCTGATGGCAAAACTTAAGTGACCAAAACTTGAGTTAGCAAAAGCCTGTTATAGGTGCCAACTGCAGTGAGACCTAAAAGTGAGAGCAGATCTATGTTCTGTAAGCAGCATGGGAAAAATGTGGTTCCAGCTAGGGAAGTTTCATGCATTTGGCACTAGGGGCCCATTATCCACAGCCTGGGAAGTTTCCAAGGGCCAAAAATGTTGGAGGCCAGAAATTATGTACAGCATTTCCAAAACAAGAGAACTAAAATAAAAATCAATACATATTCAGTCACACACCTATAAAACAGGGTATTTTGTCAACCTGTCAGTTGCAATTCGGTTTAATGATTATTCAGTTACATACAATATAATAAAAAAGTATAATGCATTCTTTGCAAATATTCAAATTTAAACATTTAATGTGGGAGCAATTCACTACACTTGAGTTAAGATATGAGATGGGGAGGGTTAAAATTTATACTTTGAGAGAATCCTACAAGGACACTCCCAAAATGAGAAATAAAGCAGGATATGTATTTTTTTCTGGCCTGAAGGGGTGCACCTGTTAGTTACTAACAAAAACATAAACAGTATATATTTTATTGCATCTTTTCATTCTGGCAAAATAATGTTCATAAAAAGTTAACTTAGACCTATATTGTGCAATATGCTAACCACTAGCCATACGTGGCTGTCTAGTTGAAATCTCGCAAGTTGATGTTGAGATGTGCTCTACTTTTCAATTATATACCACATTTCAAAAAACTAGTACAAAAAAAAATAATGTAAAATCCCACTATTGTTTCTATATTTATTAGTTGTTGACATGGTAATATTTTGGATATAGAAGTTAAATAAATATAAACTATTTAATGTGACCTATTTCTTTTTAATTTTTAATGTGTTTACTAAAAAATTACAATTATAGATGCAGCTTGCATTTGTGATTTGCATTATTTTCTACTGAATAGAACTGATTTAAACAATAGAGTTTAAATCACACCTGCAATTTCTACTTAAATAATGTATTCTTAACATTCAAAAATCGAATATCTAGCACAAACTGTGTCATATTTGTGTGACAATATATTTGTGATGCCCGAGGATATTTGCAACTCTATGCAATAAGGCTGTGTAAAAATAATGCACATGTTTTCCTCATCTGTTTTCAAGTTTAAATTACTAACACCAAAAACTAAAATGTTTTAATTTCTTGGATTTTCCACCTTGTCCATGTTTTTTCCCCTACTCATGTCAATCCTACCCCAGGCATATATACAGAACAGATGGGGAGATAAACATGAGTAGAAAAAATGGATGGCAGGAACTCTAACTTCCCAAACCTAGTCTATCATATATAATTAGGTTGTACTTTTGCCTTTCTGTTCCATTGATTTTTTCTCCTCCATTTTTTGGGGGCATGAGTTATAAAAATTCAGATTTTTAGTTAGCATTGATACCTAAAGTTCTTTCTTTAAACAGTGTCTTTTTATTTTATATTAGAGATTTTTGATATTGTCCAGCTGGCTATATTCATCATCAGTACCATCACTATGAGTCCAGATACCCTTTCCCCTTGGAAGTGGAGGTGTCTGAAATCTGAGTTTTGATCTCCTTTTAGAGGAATCTTTCAGAAATTCTAATTGGCCCACATCATCCCCCTTTTGTCACCTTAGAATGGGTGCTTGTGATGTGAAGAAGAATGTAAAAGTAACATAGAAAGTATGTTTTTTCATAAGCTAATTCCCCAGCACTGTAAAGATTCACAACACCAAAAATAGCCCCTAAATGCAAAACATTGTCATGAGGCTGAAGTGAAAAGGAGCCACAGAAGGGTACAGTGTGGCAGAACAACCCCCCATTTCCCTTGCCTCGTGCCCACTTCTTGTTCTTTCCTTTGGTTCTCTCTGGACACATATTCTACTTAGCCTGCTGTGTCCCGTATCCCTGCCATCAAATTACTTTCTCCTTTTTTGTTAAAATATGTTTTTATATTTACAGGAATATTTATGTATGAGTAGTTTATTTAGCTGATATTTTCATTAGGATGGTGATGGCCAGGGGTGACCTCATAGGTTCTGAAGATATGCACTTAATCTTATTCTTTGCCATGAATGCTGCTGTTTTAGTATGAATTCTGCAGAAGGCAAAGCTTTTTAGGAACTCATATACCACATTGTAGTAGAAAGATCTATAATTCAAAATGTAAAGCTGGGCTTCCCTGGTGGCGCAGTGGTTGAGAGTCTGCCTGCCTATGCAGGGGACAAGTATTCCTGCCCCGGTCCGGGAAGATCCCACATGCCGCAGAACGGCTGGGCCTGTGAGCCATGGCCGCTGAGCCTGCGCGTCCGGAGCCTGTTGCTCCGCAACGGGAGAGGCCACAACAGTGAGAGGCCCACGTACCGCAAAAAAAAACCCCAAAAAACAAAAAACAAAAATGTAAAGCCTTCTCACTGTACGCTGAGGATGTAACACACAGCACGATAACTGTAGTTAACACTGTATTGTATATCTGGAAGTTGCTAAGACAGTAGATCTTAAAAGCCAGGATTTTTATAATGATATTCATGAACTTAATAGGGCCTGCATGATCTACCTCTACACCATGCTAGACCCTTGCCATTCTCCCCTTCTCTCAAACCGTTTACTGATAAATAATATTATTAACAATAGTAATAATTTATATTACAGGTGTATTTGTATGATTATTTGTTCCACTTTTCTGAGTAGAGTGAACAGGGGCTAAAAGAGTAGCAATGATGTCTCTTTTGTCAGGTTTTCTCAGCTGTGCTGTTCCTGGCATCTATAACAGTGTATTGTAAGTACCAAAAAAGCATTTGTTAAGTTTGAGGGAATCAGTCATTGAATGATAATAGCCAACTTTTACTGAAAACTCACTATGTTCCATATAATGTTGTATGTTCTGTACCAGTACAATTGCTCTGTGAAGGTGTTATTATACCCATTTGACAGATAGAATGGAGGAATAGAGAAGTTAAATGACTTGACCATTGTCCACAGAGGAGTGCATAGCAGGCGGGTTTGAATCTGGGCACTCTGACTCAAAAGCCCATCCCCTTGGATTCTGTTCTCCACTATCCCTGAATGAACGAATGCATAAATAGATGAGAGCATCAAGGGTTTCAACTCCTAGCAAGACAATGAATATGAGCTTGAAGACCTGAGTTCCAAATTCTTTTTCCAAAGCGAAGTAGTTACTTCAATATTGGGCAGCATAAAGTTTCTTAGACTCATTTAGATCTTCTATGAAATTAGAAGATTTGAAGCAATTAGGTCAATATAGTTCCTTTGAAGTCAGGAGGTTCAGGACCCCCAGCCCTTACCCACCAGGATGTAAAAAGAGACACATAATTCTAGGCAGAGACAGAAGAAAAGAAAAAAAAGCTATAATAGACATGACCAGTGTGCTAACAGGACTGGATGGTGGCTGAAAACTCAGAAACGACACAACAGCCCAGCTAATCCACCCAGCAAGGCACTAGGCAGGCTGGGTGACCCAAAGCACAGAGAAGGTAAAGCACTTTCCAGCTGTCCATCCTCTTCCCAGTTAGACTGAACTGGGGGTGCTGTGCTGGGGTCTGTCAGATGAGAGGGCAGCCTGTGGGATCTAAGTGATGACTCTGAATTTGGGGGTCACTTCCAGGCTTGGTATAGTTTTAAAAAATCATAATGAAAGAAATAAATGAAAAGATAGGCATTGGAACAAGACAGATCTGAGGAATAATGTCTAATGACGTCATAGCATAGTTTTACGCTAAGTAACTGTCTGTCAAGTAGCATTTGAATTGTGGGGACACCATCAACAATATTCTTATGTCTGTAGAGCTAAATACAAGAAGAAATAAAATATATGTTAATCTCATCACTCAATTAGAACGTGTATACACATACATTTCCTAACTCATGTTATTGCATTAGGATCCTAAAATCCATTCCAACACTCTATAAAACTGTGGTGCTTCAGTGAACAGAGGAACAGATATTATTTTCCGTGCATGATGCTGCTCCCAGCAGATCCCAGCCTCCAGCCACATTGTCAGCCGGGGAGCTTTTAAAGTGTTATATCACAACAAAAGTAATGCAAGGAGATTGAAGGACTCTGGTTCTTAAGTAAAAGAGAAACAACTCCCTCAGGCATGAAATATAGCAGAAATTACAAGGAAAAATTATGAGGAGCCATCAACCTGGGTACACTTGCCCCAGCACCAATGGTACTGTTACAAGATCAAGAACAGAGACTTGTTCTGAGGTGTCAGCACCCTATGGAAACATGGGAACTTTAAAGAAGACATATTTGTTACAAAGGACATCACCAGAGATGCGTTTTACTCCATATACTGGATTTCGGGCACAGTGTTTAAAATTTTATATTTGTCTATTATTCCTAAATTTTGTGGAGCCAAATTGGCTTTCCAAAGACTTTCCAAATCCAATGATGAGTCTCTGGAGCCACACGTTGCTTTTAGCAGAAGGGAGATTTAAAGAAATGGTCATATATCAAAGCAGGGGTTAGTTAGATGTGAAATACCCAGTGACAGCTTTTCCATTAAATGTGTCGTTAGAACTGAGAGATACCGAAGGCTGTGGTTTCTGTAGTTACTTATTTAATTTTGGGTGTGTTTGTTTTTAAGAATAGCTCTTGATAAGGGGTCTACTTTATATAAATTACACTGAAAGGGTCTATCTTTGTTAGATGATGTCTTACTAGGTTGACAGGTATGTTAATTATTACAAGTGGTTCTCGTTTTTGGAATACATTGGGGATGAGCAAATATCCCTACCACACCTCTCTTGGTCCTAGCAAGCCCAAACCAAAAGGAAATTTTACACTCTCTCTGGTGCAGTAAAAACTTAACCCCAACTCTTCTATTTTACAAACTTAACACTGAGAAGTAGAGAAGTACGGATGGTAAACCCACTTCTATTGTCTCTTAGAAGTTAAATAAAGATGTCTGAAGGTGATAATTACTCTCTGATCTTGATCTGTGGAGTTCATTAATCCTTGCTCTCTGACTTATCCAGACCCTACTCTTTACTATATATATATATATATATATATATACACACACACACACACACACACACACACAATAAATGATATGATACTGGTATCATCAATAAGCTAAGAAAAAATATCTGTGGGAGAAAAAAAAAAGAAACTCAACATGGGACATCTTCCCAGTATGGATGACAAGGAACACAATCTCTCTCCTTCCCTCTCTCAGAAGACAGATTTGAGTACACATTTACATTCATGGTGTTATTTTTAACTGCATTGTTAGAACACCCTTGATGTGATGTTCTGAAAAAGGCAGTTTACTTCTTTGGTGTTCCTCTGCAAAATCAATAACAACAGTCTACTCATGAGAAATGCATTAGACAAATCCCAACTGAGTGACATTCTATAAAATGCCTGAGCAGTACTTTTGAAAACTTTGAGTGTCATCAAAAACAAGGAAAATCTTGGGAATTCCCTGGTGGCCCAGTGGTTTGGACTCTGAACTTCCACTTCAGGGGGCCCAGATTCAATCCCAGGTTGGGGAACTAAGATCCCGCAAGCCACACAATGTGGCCAAATAAATAAATAAAGGCACATCTTGTTTAAAAAAAAAAAAAAATCAGGAAAGTTGTCATAGCCAAGAGATACCTAAGGAAACATGAAAACTAAATATAACAGATGGGATGCTGGAACAGAAAAAGGACATTAGGTAAGAGCTAAGAAAATCTGAATAAAGTATGGACTTTAGTTAATAATAATGTGTTAATATTTATTATTTAATTGTAACAAATGTATCATGCTAATGTAAGATATAATCTCAGAGGTGCTGGATATATGTGAATTCTCTGTACTATTGTTTCAATTTTTCTGTAAATTTAAATGTGCTCAAAAATAAAGTTTATTTTAAAAAAAAGAAGACGAAAGCATGGGATTCAGTAATAAGGATATTTAACAAGAAGAAAGGCAAAGGGAATTTTCAGCACAATAATAGAGAGGAATTTTAGGAAGAAAACTGTATATAGGCTCAGGGAGCACCAGTCCAGATTAAAGAGAAGAAGAATTCCAAGAGGTATAACACCAAGGAGGAGAAATTAATGAATTAAAACAAATGAATTACATAGTGTTTTTAAATGGCAGGAAGAAATTCACACTTTGTTGGAAAGTGTGTTGATGAAATAATGATTAATACATAGAAAAAAGAGGCAATTATTCATTCTTAGGAAATAAAGAAAAAATTACCAGAGATGTAACTCAATCATAATGTGATTATATTCAAGGATGAGACTACAATTTTTGAGGCATTTTGACCTTACCTATTTACCACATAAAACAACACCCTTATGCAAATATTCACTAGAAATTTTTGTTTACAAAGCTTCAGTCGAAAACCAGTTCTTAATATATTGAAACCATTTTTGTAAATTAAGAAATCGTGATTAAATAAATGAGACTTTTAAATATTTTATCATAAAAATGGCTGAGATTTCATTACCTGGAGGCTTGGCTAATGGCTAAAAAATTATACAAGCTACTTCCTACCAGACACAGGAGAAATTTACACAGAGTAAGGGGGCAAAATTGGGAGAAAAAGAACTTCTTTAGAGTTCTATTCAGAGACTGCCTTGTAAATGATGGAAACCTTAGTTAATAGTAGTAATTCAAGAGCTGAAAGCCACAGGATCTCCATTTTTATTACCACTTTCACGATGCCTGGAAGAAGGATATCTTACATTGGAAAATAGTTTGGATTTTTATATTGCATTCAAATTCTGTAGCAAAAAAAATAAGAGAAAAATGCTCTAGCTGTGTTAGATTGAGGAAAACTTACACGAGGCCAGCCACAAGGGACTGATGGAGAGCTGCTTAGAAAATCAGCTTAGAGTAAGACTGGATTAAATCACAGTTCTAGCAAAAGAGTCAAGATTATCTGAAGGATGTTAAATTTCATCACAACCCTGAGTAGTCTTCCTGAATTCCTAGTTTTATGAGGCTAATCAGTACTGAAGGGAAAAGAGCAAATTATAATGTGTACATTTTGAGAGCAAAACTAAATAGGGTGTAGGTGCAATACTCCAGAATAGCAAAGTGATGGGTTCAGTAGACACTCTTCAGAGCAAAACAGCAATTTTACTAAGAAAATTATTTTATATATACTACCAAATGTAAAATGGATGGCTAGTTGGAAGCTGCTGCAGAGATTAGATTGGAGATTAGCTTGATGCTTTGTGATGACCTGGAGGGGTGGGATAGGGAGGGTGGGAGGGAGGCTCAAGGAGGGGATATCGGGATATATGTATGCATATAACTGATTCACTTTGTTGTACAGCAGAAACTAACACAACATTGTAAGGCAATTATACTCTAATAAAGATTAAAAAATAGAAAATACAATTGAAAAAATAAAAAACAATCATTTAAAGTCACTGGAAGTTGTCTTAAGCATATACAGCAAATGGAGAGACATTCATTTGAGGAAGTCTACTAAATCTTGGTAAGAACCGAACGAGTCTGTGACATTGAGCCATGACCTGCTTTCTTAGGTGATATTATTAAATTTATATGTCCCAGGTCTATGCTACAGAAGCTCTCTACTTTGGACAGGAGCAACTAAGAAGTTGGAGGCTATTTACCCAGCTCTAAATCTCAAGCTTGGGTTTTATCTTGGGAGGAAATGGCTGGCAGTGGCGTTTCACATCCCAAGTCCTGTGTTTCAGAAATGCTGTCTCAGGCAGGTGTGGTGGAAAGAATGACTTCCTTTCTCACTAGCTTCCATTCAGAGAGTGAAAGCTCTACTCCAGGCACACCTGGTTGAGAATAGAGGGGCCCACCCTAGCTCACTTGTAGGGCAAAGTTTCTGCATTTTTAGGGGCAAACTGAGAAGATCAGGGGTGGCTACCCCGTGTCACCACCATCACCAATGGCCACTCATAGCATGAGGATGGCACTACAGGAAGAGCAGGTCCCGGCTCCCAGCTCTGTTGCAGAGCTTCAGGTATTCTTCTCAAGAGAAAGGAAGGTCAAAAGGATAAAGAGCTCCAGGGCTGTGTTTGAGAGGACACACTTTATTTCTAACAGAATGCGAACTCCTTGTCCAAGAGTGCTGTTGAAACAGGGGAGATCTTTGCGCAGAGCAATTAAAGATTTTGGTAAATCTATGATACGAACAGAATGGAAGAGCAGCCAGGAGTTTAATAGAACCAAGAAAAGGATAACCAAGAAGAGCCCTTTGGGATCAGTCAACTCTAGGGATTGGGAAGGCTATGCACATGTGCTAAGCTGTACTCACTCACTAGAGATCACAACTGGGAATGAAAGAGATGTGAAAACACTCCCCAGCCTGCAGCCAGAACATCAACATGGGTCAGGGGCGGCGGGGAGGGGTCATTTCACTGGCACAAGGAGCTTAAATACAACTTCACACCAAACACCAACTGAGCAATAATCTGCTCTGACCCAGGGGCAACTCCCAGGAATCCAGACTTAAAAATTATACACATCCCTTGCAGTCATGAAGAATGTGTGTATCCTCAGTACTGTGCCCTCTCAGAAGTAATTAGAGATAAAATCTCTAAGTACCAGTTCCCAACTAAACATGGAGCAAAAAATGCTAATTTATTACTCAGTAATAGCAGCCTACAAGTCACACACATATCCAGTGGTAGAGGGTAAAAATGTGACCAGCTAAGGGGCTTAAGCACTGCCACTGACAAATTGGTGGCTTCTGCTGATGCAGGACCAATACCATATGTAGTCAGGTTGAAAGATCAACAAGAGAAAACAAACTTGAACAGAGGTCACACGTTGTAGACATAGTATACGTTTCCAAATAAATTCACCCAATTCGCTAAACAAATAAATGACCAAGCAAACAACAGCAAGAACGACCTCCAGGGGAGAGGATTGGAGGTTCAATAATCACTGCTGCTACAATATATTATTTATAAACTCTGGTTTTCAACACTTACAAGACATGCAAAGAAACAGGAAAGTGTGACCCACATACTGGGAAATGAGCAGTCAGAGAAATTAGCCTTTGAAGGGGCCTAGATGATGAACTTAGAATCCAAAGGGTTTAAAGTAACTATTGTAAACATGGGCTTCTGAGTTAACAGGTATCAACCTGCAGTGAAGACATACACACCCTGGGGGTCAATTTACAGTGTCTATCTTTGGCTCGTTTACACACCACCATGCAATGGAATATTATTTGGACTGAAAAGGAATACAGTACTAATATATGCTACAACACTGATGAACATTGAAAACACTGAGCTAAAAGAAAGAAGCTAACCACAAAAGACCACATATTGTATGAATTTCATTTACATGACATTTTCAGACTAGGCAAATATATAAAGACAGAGGGTAGATTAATGGTTGCCCAGGGCTAGTACGTGGTGTGAAGTGTGAGGAGTAATTGGTAATGGGTTTGGGATTTCTTCCAGGTAGGACAAAAGTGACTAGTGATCTAAAATTAGATTGTGGTGACGCACAGTTATATGAATATACCAATAAAACACTGAGTTGCATAAAGTGTATGAATTCTATGGTATGGAAATTATATCACAATAAAACTGTTACCAACACACACACACACACACACACACACACACACACACGACCAAATGGTGGACTTCACACTCAAGATTTTGGACTGTAGTTAGGGCACCTGAAATTGTCTTTGTTTCTTGAAATAAACTGAATCAAGCAGGGTCACGATGCATGTGCTAATAGATTTTACATGATAGTGATCAGTGCCTACCTCAATACCTACATATGGCACATATTTGAAAATGTACCCACTGATTTACCACTGCTAGTACCTAAGGTTTCATCATGACCACCTAAGCAGCATGTACATCCTCTAAATTTTTACAGAAATCATCTGTGCTGGAGATAGTCCCACATTTGTTTCATCAGTGCTGCTTCATGCTTCAGTGGGAATCAATAGACATGCTGTTAATGTATGATTTTCTTCCAACACACAAAGAAGGTGCATTCCTTTCAAATATTACTGGAGGCATTGAACTTGTGTAACAGAGGGGTTTGAATCCATGCCTTGACATACTTGCTAGACTAAGCCTTGAAAGCACCTTTACAGATTCCCCACGGGAATCTGAACCACCGTCAGCAAAAGAGCCCTTGGGTTGCAAAAATAAATACCATGTTACTCTTTATGGAGAACCACAAAGATTTAAATAATACCAATACTTAATGGAGTGAGGAGTTTTACTCACAAGAATTCCAGAGGGACTAAATCCAGGAAGAAAATGAGCCTAAGATTAGCACAGACTATATTTCTAAAAGGAATGATGTAAGGAAGAAAGGAATGACTACAGGACCATCATGACAGGGAGGGGACACCATGGGGTAGGAGTAGGTGAGCATGGGGGATGGGGAAGGGAAGAGGGAGGAGATTTGGGGGCTGGGTGTTAATTTGGAGGGTTTTAATGGGCATAAGAAGGCATCAGGATGACCCAGCTACATATCAGTACAGATTTCAAGACACAAAAATAATTGAGGCTACAAAGCTATCGATTGGATTTCTGAACACCAAGAAAATATTTTGTCTTTCTCAAGTAAAAAAGTACTTGCATGTACTAACCAATTTTTTATTTTATTTTATTTATTTTTTTATTTTGCAGTACGCGGGCCTCTCACTGCTGTGGCCTCTCCCATTGCGGAGCACAGGCTCCGGATGCGCAGGCTCAGCGGCCATGGCTCACGGGTCCAGCTGCTCCGCGGCATGTGGGATCTTCCCGGACCGGGGCACGAACCCGTGTCCCCTGCATCGGCAGGTGGACTCTCAACCACTGCGCCACCAAGGAAGCCCGCTAACCAATTTTTTAAATGATTTTCTTATTTCTAAACCTTAAATGTAATACTAGAGAGGTTTTTCTTGTATATTATTGGAGGGATAATGAGGGATATGTTCAGGTCCGTGAATCGATATTGGATTTTAATTTTTCAAGTAGAAAAATAGTGGGGTTGGAGAAGGAAAGGAAGAAGAGCTATTATAGGAAAAGAAAAACAGTAAGCAGCACACATTCTCTAATTCCATAATTCCAGACAATACTGAGATTGCACAAAGCTTGCAAGCCTTCTTTTTCCCCTTAGAATTACCTCAAGCTCTTCTTTAACTCTTACAAAGTTAAAGTTAACTCTTTAAACATAACTCTTTAAAGATAACTCTTCTTTCTCTCATTACGAACCACCAAATGTGAGTCTCCATAACTCTTACATAACTCTCTTTAAAGTCTTATCCATATTGCTATGGCTTCTTTATCTATTATATGCCACATTATTATTTTTTCATTTATAAAACCCACTCTTCAAATATATATATATATATTTAAATTATAAATTACTGTATTACAGGGTTGATTTATTAAAATATCCCTGTATGTCATGGTCCTCCTGATTTTCATATGCCACAGGATAGAAATGCTTTTCTTCTTTTGGGAACCACCCTATAATTTCACTTATTTAAATATATTTTATTTTTAACTCAATTATTTAACCAGTTGAGGGATACACATTATTTACCAAGGTACCAGCTGTGTCATGTGAACTTTATTTACTATAGAGTATTATTTCCAAATTACACCATTAATTTTGCTATAATATATAATTATTGATACTTAATTATGAAAATCACATATTCTCTTTGTACAACAATTTGAAAATACAGCATAAACATAAAATTTAAATTACTTATATTGGCACCTGGATTTTTGCTCATTTCTTCAGCATACAAATATTTTTTCAGCACCTAATATCTTCCAGGCACAATTTTAAACACTGCAGCCTGTCTCAAACAAAACTGACACAATTTCCTATCTACAGGGTGCTTTCACTAGGAAGATAATAAAAATGATGTTGATGTAATTATCTGAATATTTTATTCCCATATTTAAAACATTGATCATGTATTCTATGTGTTATATGTTTATGTGTGTTGTAATGGAAAATGTATAATTGATTTGGAAGATTGTAGGACATTATTTTTATTTTTCTTCTATTTGCAGATTTCTTAAACTTTCTTAATATCAGGATCTCATTAGAAAACTTATAATGCAAAATTGACTCTTACATTTTTCTAGAATATAGAAGTATAGTGTGCCCAGTGTTCCTTTGGACAATAGCTCCATCTATCTTAGACTTCAAGTCTAAGTATGCCTTTAAGTATGCCTAGAAAGATTTTCCACTTTTCTAAGAATTATTAAATACAAATGGAGACAGTACAAATGAAAGTAAATAAAATAGAAGAGAAATTGTCAAAAAGTGAGCTTATTTTAATATCATAAATCAAAGGAAGTAGTAAACTATTAATTCCAAAGAATTCCATACAAATGATATAATTCTATAAACTATAGATGAGAAAACTGGGATACATGTAGCAGACAGATTTCTATTAACAGTATACTTTAGGGATTGGCAAATATTTTATGTAAAGGACCGGATAAGAAGTATCTTAGGCTTTATGGGTTTTAAGGTCTCTGTCATAAGTACTCAACACTATCTTGCAGCCTGAAAGAAGTCATTAACAACATGTAACCAGATGGGTGCAGGTGTGTTCCAATAGGACTCTATTTACAAAATCAGACATTGAGCAGGATTTGGCCAGAAGTCCACAGCTTGCTGATCCCTAATACCTGAAAATACTCTGAATAGCACCTTTCAAGAGGTGCAGTGGAAAGGTATCTTTAAAGTTACTTATAACTGGATATGTGTCAGACTTTTCATGTCAATAAGACCGTTGTGTTTGTTTAATTCTCTTTTAAATACATGAAATGTTTTTTTAAAAAAACAACTCTGGAATCTACAGGGATATTAAATAAGACATTATAGTGCCCAGGGAGCTTCCTCCATCCTTAAGCTACATTTATTCTTTGTAATTGAGCTATGAGCTTTCAAATAATGTCCCTTGATTGTTTTGCAAGGATAGACATTCTTCAACATAGAGTAGGAAGTGCACCACATCCCAGAGTGGGGAATAGACACTAATCTACACTGACCTACATCATTAGAGGCCCTGAAGTCCTGTCCCAGTGTGACTTATACATGTTCACTACTCTCATGATTAATGGATACAGTATTTCAGCACTTGCCGCTCTGACTTTCAGCACTTAGAGATGGCAGATAGGTGACAGAGAAAGAAATACAAAAGCCATGATTCTGTGACAGCTTCTAATCTTGGATCTTGATATATCTGGTCTCAAAGAAGCAGATCTAACAACACTTCTATCTTTCTTTTAACTTTTATTATTCTTTATTTTTCTTTCACTCTTTCTCTTAAAAATTGTCATGCTCTTAAAGTAGGTGAGAAACACTGAACTTTAGGAGATGATACAGGTAGCTTTCATTCTTACAGCTAACAGTCCAAATAATGGCGGCGGGGGGTGATTGTAGACTATAGCACCTATGCAGCTGCTTTCCACACAAATTTTCTCAAATGATAAATAAATTGACGTTTCCTCTCTTGTGAGAACACATAGACGAATATTGACTTGGACAGGTGCTGGGCTTTTCTTTAATTTCATAAATTGCATTGCATTCTGTCTTTACTGCCAGCAAAGTCCTTATCACTTTTTGTACGGTAAATAGTTTATTGCTTATTAAACAATAAAATCCAGAAATTAGATTACTTTACAGATTAATGAATCTGCTAAAAAATCTGGGTAATTCTAGGCTTTCAAAGTCACTGATTCTGAATTGAAGGTTACATATAAAAGTAAAATAAACATAGTATTGCCTTTTCTCATTTACATTTATTTAATATAACACTATTTTGGATTGATTGTTTAGCCAAATGCAACATCAGTATATGGAATAATGGTACCATGTAAGTAAAGGAAGTACATCGGCTTGTCAAATCAGGTGTTTGGCAATAAACATAAATTTGTCCAGCTATTGCACTTCGCATCATTACAGTTTGGAAGAAAAATCAATATTGCATTTGTAAGGGTAGCATTCATTGAAATGAAGCAAACAGTCCCTGGTGAGGCTGCACTTGGGGTGAACTCATAATGCAATATTATGAGAAAAGTGAATGCAAACCTCCGCTTTATATATTGAGAAGCTAATCAGTGAGCTCTAGAAACCTTGCAAGTAAATAGATATAGCATCTATATTACACCAGGTGTAGCATACAAAATAGATATTTATCTCTTATCTTTGTAAATATATTATCAAAATGCTTTTTAAAAGTTTAGCTATTAAACAACTATTGCCGGTTTCTTTGTGGATGTTTGAATTCGATCATATAAAAATTAGTGTCATTTTAAATGGTTTTAGATGTAAGTGTGGGGAATGGTCATTTTCGGATGTTATCCAGTCTTTGCAAAGTATGTATTTGGAAAGCGATATTGCTTCATTTGGAGTCAGATTAAATGAGGAAAGAAGGGAGGGAGGGAGGGAGGAAGAAAAGAAGCTTAAAAGTTAGCTTTATTATTACCAGGACTGTTCTGGAAGGAGAATTTATCTTGGAAGTCTTTACAACCAGACCTTTCTCCTGGTAGGTCCAGAAATCTGTGTATTTAGAACATTGGCTAATATTGCCAAACTGAACACATCGCAAGTCAATACATGGATTTGCACTCCCATTCAAAGTATGTGAGAACCTGTAGCCCTTTATCCTCTAAAATCTTCATTTCCAAAATTTTTGATTAGTAGTCTAATAAATGGTGGAGAATATATAAAGTTTTTATTTGACCTGACAAAACACAGAGGCTTCATATCTTCCATTATTTGTAAGGCACTTGGCTTTTATTTATAATTAATTGTTATTGTTTTCGTCCATTTTTTAATGGGACACATGTTAGTTTGCTACAGCAAATTATCACAACCTGGGCGTCTTAACCAACAGAAATTTACTTGTTTTACATTTCTGGAGGCTAGAGATCTGAAATTAAGGCGTCAGCAGGGTTGGTTCCTTCTGAGGATTGTGAGGGAGAATCTAGTCTATGCCGCTTTTCAGGCTTCTGGTCACAACAGAAGACCTTTGGCTTACAGATGACATTCTCCTTTTGTCTTCACATCCTCTTACTTCTGTACGTGTCTATCTCTGTGTCCACATCTCCCCCCACTTTTTTTTTGTAAGTACACCAGCCATGTTAGATGAAGGCCAACCTTAATGACCTCATTTTAACATAATTGCTTATATGAAGACTCTATTTCCAAATAAGGTCACATTCTGAAGTAGTGAGGGACTTCAATATATTTTTTGTGGAGGGGTACACAATTCAACCCATCACGGGACAACATACCTTTTATGTTGTTATTTAAATTTTAGGGCTTTTATGGTACTATATATTGTAGTGTTGGTCAGATGTATTGTGAATATCATTTCTAGGTTAGCACATGTGTTTTGATTAGTTCACAGCATATTATGACAGTAGAAATTTCAAATTTTTGTGGTCGAATTTGTTATTCTTGTCATTAAGATTCCTGGGTACCGTGTCTGTTTTCTGATGTTCTCGTCTAGTTCTCTCATTTCCTTTTAATGTAAATCTTTGACCCTCTTGGAATGTATTTTGACCTACAAAATGAGGGAGGTATTCAGTTACATTTTATCCAGTAGACACGCCAATCATCCTAATATCTCTTATTAACTAATACATGTAATAACGTTGTATAAGAGAGAATATTTGTTGAGGTTGACTATCTTCTGGGCACTCTTCCACAAACTTTATATTATTAATCACTTAATGCTTACCAAAAAGCCTACCTTTTTACCATCCATATTTTACAGACAAAGACATGAGACACAGTGGGGATCAGCCTGCCTATTCTAAGGGCTCCACGACTTCATTGACTGTAGTTGGAAAAAAATCCTAGAGCTCTTCATGCTCCAGAAAAGAATGCCCCTCCCACAGTTTGCACTAAAAAATGTTATTTATCCAGTAGATAATTTTTTGTTAGGGCTAGCTATCTCTTTCCTGCTCTTCCAGGTGTATCACACAGTGGCATCAATTCTACATAGTGTAAGAAGCATCACTATTGAGGTTATATGCATCTTAACAGAAATAAAATCCTGAAATTAGAAGACTAAAGATTTCAGAGGTGAGCCCTCTGGCATCACTTAGATGGCAGAAGAGGCAACTTGGAGGGAAGGTTTCTCCTGTTTATTCCCCCTGGACTTGGTCTTGTGTGTAACCCCCGCTTCTTCATCTTCTCCCAGCTGTTCATTCTGCTGAATCCCATTCTGCTGCATGTCCAAGTGCATGAAGTATGTCAGAGCTGGCCCCTAGGTCCTGCTGCAGCACCACACTTCTGCTCTTTTTGAAATCGATCTACTTTACAGGCTTAAGAATTTGAGTAAATCGATAGGCATTAGTCCATCTTCAATATAAAGAGCCTCAGTCCTGTGTGATATATAAATGTAAAGATTAATTACTTTAGTAAAATGAAGGAAATTATACCAAAAGACCCTGATATATAACAATAATTCACAAGAAATTCATAATAATAAGCAAGAAGATATGAAACAAAGGGAACAAGTGATAATGTAAAGGGTACTGGCCTTAATTGGTAAATTATTATACACCATGACCTGTTTTTCCCATGGGTCCATAAGAAGATACACATGAAGATTTTTATCACTATGTTGTTTGTGGGTAACAAATGGAAGTAGGCACATGACTGTGCATCACTACAGCAGCCGGGATATAAAGTGTGTTACAGGCATAAGATGAGATACTATAAAACAACCGGAAGTAATGAACTAGATTTACATGTAGCAACATGGCTAGATCTCGAAAACACAATGCTGAGTGAAAAAGCATGGAGTAGAAAAATATTTTCAACAAAAATCATGTCTGCAATATAAGAATCATACATAATCAATATGATAGCAATATTCTTATGACACTATTTAAAGTATGGAAAGGAGATTGAAAGGACACACATAACGTACTCTTGAATAACTGTTTCTATACATATGGAGACATGGAAGAGGGATGAAGGAAAATCATACAAAGAATAAGAGGCATTGCACTGAGCAATGATGCTAGTGAGCCATGACCTGAAGCATATGATCAACTCAGTTTTGTACACCTGAGGTCTGATAGAAAGAACAAAGTAGCTAGGAACTCATCATGTGGGTAACTCAAGACCAGAGTCCAGCTCTTAGAGATGTAGTGAATTTATTGCTGGAGAATGTCATCCTGAGTGATGACACAGATGACAAATGATGACAGGCTGTAAAAGCCTTCTTTAATAATATGTCTTATGTCACATTAGGCTCATAATATACTTGGAAGGGATTAGAGCATTGATTAATGCTTTTTCAGTAACTCTCTTAAGAAAATGAAAGTTTTATACACTGGTACTATATTAATTTTATAAGTATAAACACATTACTGCCTTGGAGATAATCATTTTTAGATTTTAAACTGTATAATTTGAGCAAAGTTTATAAAATTTACCAAGCAATTAACAGAATATTTTGAGTCAAATACTTGACAAAAACAAGCCTCATTAAAATGTGTGGGAAAATACTGCCTACTCTGCAAGGGGCTGATTTTTCATACTTCATACTTATGATACTTAAGTTTGGAGGAGACAATTCTCCATGCATCTCTTATGCTTCTGGAAATGAGGTACTGACTGTCCTTGAGTTTTGGACCATCTTTTCAAGGATGCAAGATAGAGAATGGGTCTTTCACTGGAGAAAAGGACAGTTCTACTTCAAGTTTTGGGAGATAGAGATAACATCTCACCCCAGAGTAAAAGTCAAGCATGCTTACTGCCCATTATAAATGATGCAGATTCCCCAAGTTCAAGGCTCCTCTCCTGTAATTCAACTTACTTTGTTTACAGATGTCACTTGGTCCTTCTCACATAACCTTATGGGATTCAAGGGAACAGGCACAAGAAAATGCTGATACACTGGCTACTGCTGTCACTGTGAATAATGAAGTACATTGTCTCGGACCCATGAGTCCCATGCCTTCTAATAGCATCCATGAAACTGGCAGGCTAACTTGTTAGCTTACAATCAGTGTAAAATCTCACATAGTTCTTAACAGTAATCAAGAGAAAAACTATTGGGCACTCTCTGAGCTCTGAATTTTTGAGCCTTTGACTATATCACAAACAAGTATATTTTATTTATTGAAGACATCTCTTATTCCTCAGATTATCAAAGGTGCACAGCCAAGGATCTGTCACAGATAGCTGAAACACTCAACTGTATCACATAATCTGAATACTTCAGATTGTTGCCTAAATCATTATATAATATATTTGTTATTTTCTTGAATGGTGGGTGATGGTAATTACTCATTGCCCTTTTCCCATGATCTCTCTTCAGTAACACCACCGTGGAGGTAACATTCATGTTACAACTCAATGTGAAACCATCTGTCAAATTATTTTCTAAGATGACACTAGTGATCTGACAAAATAAGGATAATGATAGAATGGAGTTAGAGAAAAAGAGATATACCTGTTTTAGAGGCACGTTTTATTCTACAATGACTGAAATATTAAAGGGTTAGGTGAGAGGAGTGTGGATCATATGTAGTTGCTTTCTCATTTTTCCAGAGACTAACTCTTTAAGCTATGATCATAAATCCAGGAACATTCTCTATACTTTGTTGAGCAATTCGATTTGAGTTTCACTATGTACTTGGTGCTCTTGGTTACAAGTGAATTTTTCATTTACATAATCACATTCTGCCCACTTGAATATTCCGTGTGCAGTTGTACTTTTATATAATATGCTTGTCCACCATCTGTCCTCAATTTTGGTTAAGAGATGCTTCATATTTTTCAACATTTTGAATGGTAATTGTGCTACCACAAAAGTCATTTTTGTTAATAAACATCTTGCTTATATACTGTCAGTAAGATGCTTTAGGCTCTCACTGGCTAAAAGATGGCTTGCCTTTGGAAACTTTATATCCACCTATCAGAAACAAAGAGAAAGTTCCTACAAGCCATCAAGTATATTTGAAACTTCAAATGCATGTATACGCACACATACTATAATTTTTATGAAGGCGCTGCTTGAAATCAATGACTTTGGGCATGTAAACATACATGTACATGTATGGATTACGTATGTTTCAATTCTAGATTTCATTTTAAAGTTATAATGAGATGTAAAAATAATTTAATATTACTCATATTTTTATTATTTTTTTCTTTAGGTCATTTCCTATATGATTATAAAATAAAGTATTAATGTACTTAGAGATCATTCAAGAGTATTAGGTAGATTAAGCCTCTCTGCTGTTTCTTTTTTCTGGTAATGTGAAAAGAAAATTAAATGTACATGGTAGATCAAATTTTTTTGTTCTTAAAATAATATACTTCAACTCAACTGAATTACTTTGCCTGGCTTTTCCTAATAGACACTCTGATAGGAGAAATTTTGATATGCCTGGGAGGCTTTTCACTCAGGACAAGGATCTAGTTTTCTATTTCAAAAAGAAAAAAATATATATATATTTGTCATTTTTTATTTTTGATGCATTCATATGTGTCTACACACACACACACACACACACACACACACGAACATTTATCTTTGTTAAATTTAGCAGTTTTAACTACTCTTCCAACATACAAAAATCTATAGATTCAGTTATTTTCTAATTAGATAATTACATGAATCATCAACCCAAACATAAATTAACTTAAACAAAAAAGTCAATAAAGTTATCTAAACCTTACTCTTAAAATATTTTGTAATCTAGCTTAATTGTATGATCTATCATTGTATTGTTTTTTTTCCTCTCAATTCCTGATTGTGTTTAAAATCTCTTTCAAATACTATGATCATATAGCTATCCAAGCTCAGCCAAGCTCCATCGGAATATTTACCAAAATAATTAGCCAAAGTTTTTAGCAATGGTATTAGAGAACCATATAGTTTAGCAAAGTTTTTAAGTTAAAGCCTGGACTTGATTACCCACTCTGTAACTTTCTGGTTGTGTAACCTCATGTATGTTTTTTACTATTTCTCAGTAAATCTCTCTAAATATCCATTTCTGTTAAAGAAACAATTTAATAGAACTTGTCACGTCCTAGTGTTCTTGTAAGAGAATATACACAAAGAGATGAGCACATTCCACAGCACATAGTGAACTTTCAATAAAGGGAAATAGTGGTTATTTTAATACTAAAAGTAAATTATGTCCAAAAGAGCAATAATCCAAATCAACATCAAAATAGAGTAAGTACTCATTCTCTCTGCTTTTTCTTGTCTTTTCTTTATTATGATTTCTTCTGAGATCATGTGGGTTGTTCTTACTTTAATAATCTTTCACTACTCTTTGCTACTCTGTGGGCTTTTTCCCTGAGGGGAAGGAGAAGATGCTGGTCTAAAAAAACAAATCCAACTAATTGCATTGCTGCTTGCTTTTTAGCATTAGCTTTCAGCATTATCTCTCCTTTGTTTAATATTTACTATTTGAAGTGCTATATGTTGTCTCTTGCTTCAATATAAGCAAGAACATGTGTGCAAAAATGCAAATACTAAGGTCTAATATAATTATTTTATTTCTGTTTCTATTTTTCTATTAAATTATATATGTTCATTTTAGAAACTTTAGAAACATAGCAAAAAGCAGAATATATAACTCTATAAATCATGCTTATAATCTTACCAACCACAGTAAACTAATGCTAACATTTTGGAGTTTCTAATATTTCTAGATTTTCAGATATTGTCATTTTATTAAATGTAATTTCCTATGTATTTTAACCTGGTTTAACTTGGGTACCATTTCTTAGGAGAAAATATTTTTAAGTAAGGTAGAATTTGAAAAGCTTATAATCGAGATTTTAATAATTTTTTTTTAATTAAAGATTATCTTTTTATGATACTATTTTTTCTTATATGTGAATCAACTGAGTCATCAAGAGATTAAGAGATGCTATCCAAGTCTACACATATAGAAACTTGTGAGAAAAAAAAAAAAAAAAGAAAACAAAATCCTAGTTGCTCTGAAATCTTCAGTTTCTATCCACTAACATTAAGCTTTGGGGAAGGGGAGGAAGACAGAGTGGGAGAAACAGAGAGAGAGAGAGAGAGAGAAAGAGAGAAAATGAAGACATTGTTTTGGAACAAGAATAAATAGAGACTGTATTGTAATATTAAAAACGTGCCAGAGGTGGCTTACTGGTGGTGTGGTTGGAGGTTCATTAGATATGGCTCTTTGGGTTGTTTGCCTTTATGACCTCAGGGCCCGTTCCTAGCTGAGCTCTTGCTCTCTTCTGATTGGCTGGGATGTGCTATAGGCTGATTTACAAGGACCCTATCAGTTGACTGCTCTTTCTGGACTTAGCCAATCACAGGTGTTGGAAGGCATTTTGAGCTCAAAAGGGAAAAGCTTGGATATTTCTTCTCCTCCAACATGTCAGGTGGCATCTCTAGCAGCTGCCTCTAGTTTCCACATGACAGTCAGCTTGGTTCCAGATTGGACTGGTGACCTAGCCCCAGGACTTTAGAAATAGCACACTGTCCAGCATATTTTGTCCATCCAGGCTGCAGTAGTAGTAGCTTTTTGGCAGGCTTCCTTACTATACCCAATTGGTTTCTCGGCTTTTCTACTTTCCGTTTTGAATACCCTCCATTGAATTCCCTCTGTTTCAAATACGCTGAGTGTTTTTTCTTTTCCTGGTTGGAGTGTAAATGATACAGCATCTAATTGAAAGCTTCCTCTCTATGTGACTCCTATATGATATAAAAATATATCATTTTCTATGTGATCATTTCTTAATAATATAAAAACATATTGTTAGTCTTTACTCAGGAATTATCTTGCATTTGATTGTGCCTTCAGAGCTCTAAACAATTGTTTATACATATAAAATGAGTCTAACTATAGAAAATAATCACAAAGGATTATATTTCTAAAGAAAAGAACTCTAAAGGTGATTTCTCAAATTGGTAAGTAGTTGCTTACTACATTGAGAATTTAAAAAACCAAAATACCATGGAACAACTGTTAACAATGAAAACTGCTGCACATTCTGATATTTGCTATTTTAAAAAATAAAGTAGTAAAAGTTTCTTCTCTTTTCTGTCATTGCTTTTTTCTGTTGTTTTGGGGAAGAGAAGTGCTGTGGTTTCCACATAAGGAATTAGTGTATACATAAGCATTCTACTTGAAAATACATTATATCAATTTCTTTCCTCATAGTGGCCCACAAGAGAAAATCCAGGATATTAATAAGTGTATACCATCTCTCTTAAAGAGAGGAATCAAAGTACAAGTGAAACAGGAGGGAAGGAGGCTGGGCACAACCTTTGAAAGAATGACAACAGACGGGGGAAGATGGCGGAAGAGTAAGACGTGGAGATCGCCTTCCTCCTCACGGATACACCAGAAATACATCTACACGTGGAACAACTCCTACAGAACACCTACTGAAGGCTGGCAGAAGACCTCAGAGCTCCCAAAAGGCAAGAAACTCCCCACGTACCTGGGTAGGGCAAAAGAAAAAAGAAAAAACAGAGACAAAAGAATAAGGACGGCACCTGCACCAGTGGGAGGGAGCTGTGAAGGAGGAAAAGTTTCCACACACTACGAAGCCCCTCCGCGGGCGGAGACTGCGGGAGACGGAGGGGGGAGATTCGGGACCGCGGAGTAGTGCACAGCGACGGGTGCGGAGGGCAAAGCGGGGAGATTCCTGCACAGACGATCGGTGCCGACCAGCACTCACCAACCCGAGAGGCTTGCTGCTCACCGGCCGGGGCGGGCGGGGCTGCGAGCTGAGGCTCGGGTTTCGGTTTTGGACCGAGCGCAGGGAGAGGACTGGGGTTGGTGGCTTGAGCATAGCCTGAAGGGGTTGGTGCGCCACGACTAGCCGGGAGGGAGTTCGGGGAAAAGCCTGCACCGGCCGAAGAGGCAAGAGACTTTTTCTTCCCTCTTTGTTTCCTGGTGCGCGAGGAGAGGGGTTTAAGAGCACTGCTTAAAGGAACTCCAGAGACAGGCGCGAGCCGCGGCTAAAAGCGCGAACCCCAGAGACGGGCGCGAGCCGCAGCTAAAAGCGCGGACCCCAGAGACGGGCGCGAGCCGCGGCTGAAAGCGCAAACCCCAGAGACGGGCGCGAGCCGCGGCTGAAACCGCGGACCCCAGAGACGGGCGGGAGACGCAGGGGCTGCTGCTGCCGCCACCAGGGGGGCTGTGTGCGAGGACAGGTCACTCTCCGCGCACCTCTTCCGCGGAGCCTGTGCAGGCCGCCACTGCCAGGTTCCCGGGATCCAGGGACAACTTCCCCGGGACAGCGCACGGCGGGCCTCAGGCTGGTGCAACGACACGCCGGCCTCTGCCGCAACGTCACGCTGCCTCTGCCGCCGCAGGCCCGCCCCGCACGCAGTGCCCCTCCTTCCCCCATCCCCCAACCCCCGGCCTGAGTGAGCCGGAGGCCCCGAATCAGCGGCTCCTTTAACCCCGTCCTGTCTGAGCAAAAAAACAGACGCCCTCCAGCGATCTGCGCGCAGGGGCAGGGCCAAATCCAAAGCTGAGCTCCTGTGAGCTGTGAGAACAAAGAAGAGAAAGGGAAATCTCTCCCAGCAGCCTCAGAAGCAGTGGATTAAAGCTCCACAATCAACTTGATATACCCTGCATCTGTGGAATACCTGAATAGACAAGGAATGATCCCAAATTGAAGAGGTGGAATTTAGGAGCGAGATCTGTGATTATTTTCCCTTTTCCTCTTTCAGTGAATGTGTGCGTGTATGCTTCTGTGTGAGATCTTGTCTGTATACTCTTGCTTCCACCATTTGTCCTAAGGCTCTATCCGTCCATGGTTTTTTTTTAAAAAAAAAATTTTTTTCTTAATAATTAATTTTAGTTGTAATAACTTTATTGTACTTTACCTTCATTCTTTCTTTCTTTCTTTCCTTCCTTCCTTCCCTCCTTTAGACAGCGAATCACCCCAGGTTGAGGGGGTGGTCTCTGGGAGCAGGATTTATGATTTTTCCCCCTTTGCCTCTCTTTGTGAATGTGTATGTGTATGCTTCTGTGTAAGATTTTCTCTGTATAGCTTTGCTTCCAACATTTGTCCTAGGGTTCTATCCGTCCCTTTTTTTTTTTTTCTAAATATTTTTTAGTACAATAACTATATTATACTTTATTTTATTTTTACTGTATCTTCTTTCTTTCTGTCCTTTTTCCTTCTTTCCCTCCTTCCTTCCTTCCTCCCTCCCTCCCTCCCTCCTTTCTTTCCTTCTTTGCTTCTTTCTTCCTTCCTTCCTTTCCTCTTTTCCTTCTTTCTTTGCTCATACTTCTACTAATTCTCTCTACATTTTCTCCTTCTTTCCCTCCTTCCTTCCTTCCTTCCTCCCTCCCTCCCTCCCTCCTTTCTTTCCTTCTTTGCTTCTTTCTTCCTTCCTTCCTTTCCTCCTTTCCTTCTTTCTTTCCTCATACTTCTACTAATTCTCTCTACATTTTCTCCTTCTTTCCCTCCTTCCTTCCTTCCTCCCTCCCTCCCTCCTTTCTTTCCTTCTTTGCTTCTTTCTTCCTTCCTTCCTTTCCTCCTTTCCTTTCTTTCCTCATACATCTACTAATTCTCTCTACATTTTCTCCTTCTTTCCCTCCTTCCTTCCTTCCTTCCTCCCTCCCTCCCTCCCTCCTTTCTTTCCTTCTTTGCTTCTTTCTTCCTTCCTTCCTTTCCTCCTTTCCCTCTTTCTTTCCCCATACTTCTAATTCTCTCTACATTTTCTCCTTCTTTCCCTCCTTCCTTCCTTTCTTCCTTCCTCCCTCCCTCCCTCCCTCCTTTCTTTCCTTCTTTGCTTCTTTCTTCCTTCCTTCCTTTCCTCCTTTCTTTCCTCATACTTCTAATAATTCTCTCTACTTTTTCTCCCTTTTCTTCTGAGCTGTGTGGATGAAAGGCTCTTGGTGCTCCAGCCCAGGAGGCAGGGCTCTGCCTCTGAGGTAGGAGAGCCAACTTCAGGACACTGGTCAACAAGAGACCTCCCAGCTCCACATAATATTAAACGGTGGAAATCTCCCAGAGACCTCCATCTTAACACCAGCACCCAGCTTCACTCAACGACCAGCAAGCCACAGTGCTGGACAATCTATGCCAAACAACTAGCAAAACAGGAACACAACCCCACCCATTAGCAGAGAGGCTGCCTAAAATCATAATAAGGCCACAGACACCCCAAAACACACCACCAGACGTGAACCTGCCCACTAGAGAGACAAGATCCAGCCTCATCCAGCACAACACAGGCACTAGTCCCCTCCACCAGGAAGCCTACACAACCCACTGAAACAACCTTAGCCACTGGAGACAGACACCAAAAACAACGGGAACTACGAGCCTGCAGCCTGCAAAAAGGAGACCCCAAACACAGTAAGATAAGCAAAATGAGAAGACAGAAAAACACACAGCAGATGAAGGAGCAAGATAAAAACCCACCAGACCTAACAAATGAAGAGGAAATAGGCAATCTACCTGAAAAAGAATTCAGAATAATGATAGTAAGGATGATGCGAAATCTTGGAAGTAGAATGGACAAAATGCAAGAAACAGTTAACAAGGACCTACAAGAACTAAAGATGAAACAAGCAATGATGAACAATGCAATAAATGAAATTAAAAGTACTCTAGATAGGATCAATAGCAGAATAACTGAGGCAGAAGAACGGATAAGTGACCTGGAAGATAAAGTAGTGGAAATAACTACTGCAGAGCAGAATAAAGAAAAAAGAATGAAAAGAACTGAGGACAGTCTCAGAGACCTCTGGGACAACATTAAACGAACCAACATTCGAATTATAGGGGTTCCAGAAGAAGAAGAAAAAAAGAAAGGGACTGAGAAAATATTTGAAGAGATTATAGTTGAAAACTTCCCTAATATGGGAAAGGAAATAGTTAATCAAGTCCAGGAAGCACAGAGAGTCCCATACAGGATAAATACAAGGAGAAATACGCCAAGACACATATTAATCAAACTAGCAAAAATTAAATACAAAGAAAGCATATTAAAAGCAGCAAGGGAAAAAGAACAAATAACACACAAGGGAATCCCCATAAGGTTAACAGCTGATCTCTCAGCAGAAACCCTACAAGCCAGAAGGGAGTGGCAGGACATACTGAAAGTGATGAAGGAGAAAAACCTGCAACCAAGACTACTCTACCCAGCAAGGATCTCATTCAGATTTGATGGAGAAATTAAAACCTTTACAGACAAGCAAAAGCTGAGAGAGTTCAGCACCACCAAACCAGCTTTACAACAAATGCTAAAGGAACTTCTCTAGATAAGAAGTGCAAGAGAAGGAAACGACCTATAATAACGAACCCAAAACAATATAGAAAATGGGAATAGGAACATACATATCGATAATTACCTTAAGTGTAAATGGACTAAATGCTCCCACCAAAAGACACAGATTGGCTGAATGGATACAAAAACAAGACCCTTATATATGCTGTCTACAAGAGACCCACCTCAGACCTAGAGACACATACAGACTGAAAGTAAGGGGATGGAAAAAGATATTCCATGCAAATGGAAACCAAAAGAAAGCTGGAGTAGCAATTTTCATATCAGACAAAATAGACTTTAAAATAAGGACTATTAAAAGGGATGAAGAAGGACACTACATAATGATCAAAGGATCGATCCAAGAAGAAGATATAACAATTGTAAATATTTATGCACCCAACATAGGAGCACCTCAATACATAAGGCAAATACTAACAGCCATAAAAGGGGAAAATGACAGTAACACATTCATAGTAGGGGACTTTAACACCCCACTTTCACCCATGGACAGATCATCCAAAATGAAAATAAATAAGGAAACACAAGCTTTAAATGATACATTAAACAAGATGGACTTAATTGATATTTATAGGACACTCCATCCAAAAACAACAGAATACACATTTTTCTCAAGTGCTCATGGAACATTCTCCAGGATAGATCATATCTTGGGTCACAAATCAAGCCTTGGTAAATTTAAGAAAATTGAAATTGTATCAAGTATCTTTTCTGACCACAACGCCATGAGACTAGATATCAATTACAGGAAAAGATCTGTAAAATATACAAACACATGGAGGCTAAACAATACACTACTTAATAATGAAGTGATCACTGAAGAAATCAAAGAGGAAATAAAAAAATACCTAGAAACAAATGACAATGGAGACACAACGACCCAAAACCTATGGGATGAAGCAAAAGCAGTTCTAAGGGGGAAGTTTATAGCAACACAAGCCCACCTTAAGAAGCAGGAAACATCTCGAATAAACAACCTAACCTTGCACCTCAAGCAATTAGAGAAAGAAGAACAAAAAAGCCCCAAAGCTAGCAGAAGGAAAGAAATCATAAAAATCAGATCAGAAATAAATGAAAAAGAAATGAAGGAAACGATAGCAAAGATCAATAAAACTAAAAGCTGGTTCTTTGAGAAGATAAACAAAATAGATAAACCACTAGCCAGACTCATCAAGAACAAAAGGGAGAAGACTCAAATCAATAGAATTAGAAATGAGAAAGGAGAAGTAACAACTGACACTGCAGAAATAAAAAAAATCATGAGAGATTACTACAAGCAACTCTATGCCAATAAAATGGACAATCTGGAAGAAATGGACAAATTCTTAGAAATGCACAACCTGCCAAGACTGAATCAGGAAGAAATAGAAAATATGAACAGACCAATCACAAGCACTGAAATTGAAACTGTGATTAAAAATCTTCCAACAAACAAAAGCCCAGGACCAGATGGCTTCACAGGTGAATTCTATCAAACGTTTAGAGAAGCGCTAACACCTATCCTTCTCAAACTCTTCCAAAATATAGCAGAGGGAGGAACACTCCCAAATTCCTTCTATGAGGCCACCATCACCTTGATACCAAAACCAGACAAGGATGTCACAAAGAAAGAAAACTACAGGCCAATATCACTGATGAACATAGATGCAAAAATCCTCAACAAAATACTAGCAAACAGAATCCAACAGCACATTAAAAGGATCATACCCCATGATCAAGTGGGGTTTATTCCAGGAATGCAAGGATTCTTCAATATACGCAAATCTATCAATGTGATAAACCATATTAACAAATTGAAGGAGAAAAACCATATGATCATCTCAATAGATGCAGAGAAAGCTTTCGACAAAATTCAACACCCATTTATGATAAAAACCCTCCAGAAAGTAGGCATAGAGGGAACTTTCCTCAACATAATAAAGGCCATATATGACAAGCCCACAGCAAACATCATCCTCAATGGTGAAAAACTGAAAGCATTTCCACTAAGATCAGGAACAAGACAAGGTTGCCCACTCTCACCACTCTTATTCAACATAGTTTTGGAAGTTTTAGCCACAGCAATCAGAGAAGAAAAGGAAATAAAAGGAATCCAAATCAGAAAAGAAGAAGTAAAGCTGTCACTGTTTGCAGATGACATGATACTATACATAGAGAATCCTAAAGATGCTACCAGAAAACTACTAGAGCTAATCAATGAATTTGGTAAAGTAGCAGGATACAAAATTAATGCACAGAAATCTCTGGCATTCCTATATACTAATGATGAAAAATCTGAAAGTGAAATCAAGAAAACACTCCCATTTACCATTGCAACAAAAAGAATAAAATATCTAGGAATAAACCTACCTGAGGATACGAAAGACCTGTATGCAGAAAATTATAAGACACTGATGAAAGAAATTAAAGATGATACAAATAGATGGAGAGATATACCATGTTCTTGGATGGGAAGAATCAACATTGTGAAAATGACTCTACTACCCAAAGCAATCTACAGATTCAATGCAATCCCTATCAAACTACCACTGGCATTTTTCACAGAACTAGAACAAAAAATTTCACAATTTCTATGGAAACACAAAAGACCCCGAATAGCCAAAGCAATCTTGAGAACGAAAAAAGGAGCTGGAGGAATCAGGCTCCCTGACTTCAGACTATACTACAAAACAACAGTAATCAAGACAGTATGGTACTGGCACAAAAACAGAAAGATAGATCAGTGGAACAGGATAGAAAGCCCAGAGATAAACCCACGCACATATGGACACCTTATGTTTGATAAAGGAGGCAGGAATGTACAGTGGAGAAAGGACAGCCTCTTCAATAAATGGTGCTGGGAAAACTGGACAGGTACATGTAAAAGTATGAGATTAGATCACTCCCTAACACCATACACAAAAATAAGCTCAAAATGGATTAAAGACCTAAATGTAAGGCCAGAAACTATCAAACTCTTAGAGGAAAACATAGGAAGAACACTGTATGACATAAATCACAGCAAGATCCTTTCTGACCCACCTCCTAGGGTAATGGAAATAAAAACAAAAATAAACAAATGGGACCTAATGAAACTTCAAAGCTTTTGCACAGCAAAGGAAACCATAATCAAGACCAAAAGACAACCCTCAGAATGGGAGAAAACATTTGCAAATGAAGCAACTGACAAAGGATTAATCTCCAAAATTTACGAGCAGCTCATGCAGCTCAATAACAAAAAAACAAACAACCCCATCCAAAAATGGGCAGAAGACCTAAACAGACATTTCTCCAAAGAAGATATACAGAATGCCAACAAACACATGAAAGAATGCTCAACATCATTAATCATTAGAGAAATGCAAATCAAAACCACAATGAGATATCATCTCACACCAGTCAGAATGGCCATCATCAAAAAATCTAGAAACAATAAATGCTGGAGAGGGTGTGGAGAAAAGGGGACACTCTTGCACTGCTGGTGGGAATGTGAATTGGTTCAGCCACTATGGAGAACAGTATGGAGGTTCCTTAAAAAACTACAAATTGAATTACCATATGACCCAGCAATCCCACTACTGGGCATATACCCTGAGAAAACCAAAATTCAAAAAGAGTCATGTACCAAAATGTTCATTGCAGCTCTATTTACAATAGCCCGGAGATGGAAAGAACCTAAGCGCCCATCATCGGACGAATGGATAAAGAAGATGTGGCACATATACACAATGGAATATTACTCAGCCTTAAAAAGAAATGAAATTGAGTTATTTGTAATGAGATGGGTAGACCTAGAGTCTGTCATACAGAGTGAAGTAAGTCAGAAAGAAAAAGACAAATACCGTATGCTAACACATATATATGGAGTTTAAGGGAAAAAATGTCATGAAGAACCTAGGGATAAGACAGGAATAGAGGCGCAGACCTACTGGAGAACGGACTTGAGGATATGGGGAGGGGGAAGGGTGACTTTTGACAGGGCGAGAGAGAGTCATGGACATATACACACTAACAAACGTAGTAAGGTAGATAGCTAGGGGGAAGCAGCCGCAAGGCACAGAGATATTAGCTTGGGGCTTTGGGACAGCCTGGAGGGGTGGGATGGGGAGAGTGGGAGGGAGGGAGACGCAAGAGGGAAGACACATGGGAGCATATGTATATGTATAGCTGATTCACTTTGTTATAAAGCAGAAACTAACACACCATTGTAAAGCAATTATACCCCAATAAGGATGTTAAAAGAAATTAAAAAAAAAAAGAAAGAATGACATAACCCAAGGACATGACATAAACTGATTAGAACCAAATGGATCTAAGATGGCAGACAAGTCAACTTCCACTAGACCTTGAGCTCACTGTAACAAATCAGGAAGCTAAATGACACACCCACAGGCACCAGGACAGTTCCAAGACAGACCAAAAGGATCAAAAAGTGGGTGGTGGCCCAATTCCTGGAAATCCCCACCCCTTCCTGAAATAGCTAGAATACTCCTCCCACTATTAGCCTATGAAATTACCCACCCCTATAAAAATTGACAACCTTATACCCTGGTGCCTTTCTCGCCTTCTGAGATGGCCCATACTCTGTGTATGGAGTGTGTTATCTCTAAATAAATCCACTTCTTACCTATCACTTTGTCTCTCACTGAATTCTTTCTGTGATGAGACATCAAGAACCTGAGCTCCATTAAGTCCTGAAACCAGGTGTGTGATCTCAGTTGCAAGACTGTGGGTTTTGGCTGGGTATGAGTCCTAGCCATGTGAGTTCAAGTCCCAGTCTGAGTTTTGGCCAGGTTTGAGTTCCTGCTGCATGGGTTTGAGTCCCAGTCAGGGTTTTGGCAGGGTTCAAGTCTCAATCTGGGTTTAGGCTGGGTTCGAGTCCCGACATGTGGGTTCATGTCCCAAACTGAGGTGCATTGTTTTCACAAGTGTGCAAATCACCTCTCATTTAAGAATAAGAAAAAAAAAAGAAACGAAATTGAGCTATTTGTAATGAGGTGGATAGAGCTAGAGTCTGTCATACAGAGTGAAGTAAGTCAGAAAGAGAAAGACAAATACCGTATGCTAACACATATATATGGAATTTAAGAAAAAAAAATGTCATGAAGAACCTAGGGGTAAGACAGGAATAAAGACACAGACCTACTGGAGAACGGACTTGAGGATATGGGGAGGGGGAAGGGTGAGCTGTGACAGGGCGAGAGAGAGGCATGGACATATACACACTAACAAACGTAAGGTAGATAGCTAGTGGGAAGCAGCCGCATGGCACAGGGATATCGGCTCGGTGCTTTGTGACCCCCTGGAGGGGTGGGATAGGGAGGGTGGGAGGGCGGGATACGCAAGAGGGAAGAGATATGGGAACATATGTATATGTATAACTGATTCACTTTGTTATAAAGCAGAAACTAACACACCATTGTAAAGCAATTATACCCCAATAAAGATGTTAAAAAAAAAAAAAAGGGAATAAAATAACTCCCAGAGAAAACAACCCAGTGGATTTGCAAACAAAGAGTGGAAGATTTTGCAGCCTTACTGATTTGTTGCAGCGCTGTGAATCTCTGGAGAACAATCTTGAGGCTAACAATCCAGGAACAAAGAGGTTTAAAGTTTACATCTTTATACAGTCTATAAATCCCAGGGTAATCTACATTCTCTTTTAACCACCCAGATAAACACTCTTTTATTTACATGGATGCTATTTGATAGCCTTCAAACACTTAGCAAGGCTTAATGCTCTTGATAATACTGACAACATGACTCAGTTATCTCCTAGGACTGCCTTTTATACACAGACTTTGGAGTGCTATGCATTTTAACCACAAGATCACATTGTCTGTTTCCATAGCAGTTATGTTTATGGCATACAGCTCTGCTCCTTGGATGGTTTAATTTCATTTTTGATTGTCATTTATTCTTAATGTGTTTAGAACATTCAAATAGCTACAAACATGTATTTCTACTCAGCTTCAGAAATGTATATGATAATAAGATTAGAACCTGCATTATACAATTAGTGGCAAAAAAGGTGTTATATTGCCATCAACAGTTTCACAGCAACATTTTTTAGATTGGTTTTATTTCTATGTGTATATTCTATTCATAAAATAGCCAGTTCACTTTATACTCATGAGCTATAGTATTACGATAGTACAAGTTCGCCTTTGATTGACCAATTAGAAATGCAGCCAAATTTGATATCAGGGCTGACATCATTTGCCTTTTATTGATATTGTAACCTTGGGTTGTGACTAAGATAAATAGAATTTTGGCACCATGACTTTTACGCCCAGTGTCATAGCTGTGAATATGTTACAATACACAGCAAAAGGGATCTTGCAGATGTAATTAAAGTTGCTTATCAGTTAACTTTAAAATAGAAAGAATACCTTGGATTATATCACGAGTCCTTAAAAGCAGATCTTTCTTCCCTCTCAGTGCAGAAAAGGAAATCTGACAGATATGGCCAAGGGGTAAGTCAGAGGGATTCAAAGAATCAGGATACCACGTGCCAATGTTGTTATGTAGATAAAAGTGGGGTATGTGTCAAGGAAATGCGGGCAACAGTCCTACAACTGCAAAGGACGAAATTCTACCAACAACTAGTGGAGTTTAGGAAAAGAATTCGAGCTTGAGAGGAGAAGTGTAGCCCTGGCCAATACCTTGATTTTAGTCCTGTGATGCTTTAAGCACAGTATCAGCCACACCATGCTGGATTCCTGTTCTATACAGTTACGAGATAATAAATGAGTGTTGTTGTAAGCCATTGCATTATGGCAGTTTGTTATGAAGTAATTGGTAACTAATACAATGACTGACACCACCTTCATTCAGCTCTGCTGAAGCGTCTGCAGCACTTATTTTAATGCTAGTGGATTTTCCCATCATTACTACTCTTAAGACTTGATTGCTCTGTGTGATTTGCTGTTGCTTGTTTTTTTTAATCAAGAAATAAGAAGCAATGCATTATGGTGGAGTGAGAGATGGGGGTTATGATGTCTGATTTTAGGACTGTCTCTGCTTTGCTTCTGTTTGTAAACTCACTTAAGCCAGGTGACCTCTGGACAACTGTTTCATCACCAGGACACAAAGAAAGGTTGCTCTGATTTTCATGTCTGTTAAGGTGCTATGATTCTATAAAACATTTATTGAGCTTCTTGAATATACTAAATTATTTTCCAGTAGCTTTGAAGAATATAAAAAAGTTTAAGACAGAGAGTCAGCCTCTACCTAGCTTATTTATATTTCAAGTGATGTAAATAAATACATAAGAATGCTTAATGAATGAGAACATAAAATCAAGTTCTGAAATGTGTGCTTCAGAATCCAAGAACTATTCTATTTCCCAGGATAGTATATTATTGTTATGGGTTGTTGGCCTTTGATTTAAAAAGCTGGATGTAACCCAGTTCTGAAACAATGCATTTAAATGTTATTCACTTTAAATCCATAAATGTTAATGAGTACTTAAATGCTGGGCAGCATAAGAACAACAAAGATAAATGAGACAACCCCCCCATCTTGATGAGATTACAGCATGTAAGGTAGACAATTATGCACACTAATGAATGTAATAGTAATAACAATATTAATGCCAATAATAGCAGGTCCTCCTAATTGAGTATTTTTTATGTACTAAACTTTACAGATATTATACCATTTAAACCTTATAATAATTAAACACGTTTAAATACTATCATTATTTCCAGATAATAGATAGCAAAACAGGAGTACCAGTCATCCAAATCATTTGTCCATAGTCATATATCTAGAAAGTGATGGAAAAATAATTTATAGCTAGTGACGCCAACTCAGAACCATGCAGAATCAAGCCATCGTCCTGTGCCTTCAATTTTTTTCCTAAGAAACATAGGTCAAATATATTTATTTAATATATGTACTCAGATATATGAAGTCACAAAAAACACTAATATCTCAAAATCAAATTTATGATTTTTCCACTCAAACTTAACCTTCCTAACTGATTCCTATTTATGTGGATGGTACCTCCATCTAAATATTAATAGCTGCCCAAGCCAGAAACCACTTAAAATAAACTTAAGTAAATCATTCTTTACCACTTTCTCTCCCACAAAATATGATTCCAATCCATCATCCAGTCTGTTGATTTAGCTTCTACCTACCTTAGAGCCATTCATTAACTTGATCTCTACAACTACCATCTCACTACAAGTCACAATTATCTCTTGACTCTGGCCTAGATGACAACACACCACTCCCTAATCAAAGCATTGCAGCGGCTTCCTGGTGCAAATGCATCTAAAAACTGAAAATATTAAGATTGACTTCAAAGCCTGAAATTAGGCATTTACTCTTTTTACTCCCAGAGCTTTCAAAAATAAAAGAGTACAAAAACCTTTTATTAAAATTTCTACCTTTCTTTTTTTAACTTTATATTTTATATTGGAGTATAGTTGATTAACAATACTGTGATAGTTTCAGGTGTACAGCAAAGTGATTCAGTTATACATATACACGTATCTTTCTTTTTTCAAATTCTTTTCCCATTTAGGTTGTTACATAGTATTGAGCAGAGCTCCCTGTGCTATACAGTAGGTACTTGTTGGTTATCCATTTTAAATATAGCAGTGTGTACATGTCAATCCCAAACTCCCTACCTCTTTTCCCCCATCAAATTTCTACCTTTTCTTATTCTCTAGGAACCTAAAATGTTGAAGAACAGTCACCTAAATACTTCCAAGCAATATTCTCTCTCTCTTTCTCTCGTTTATCCACAAACTTCCAACCACTTTGCGTTAATCCCTTCCTCTTCTCTTTTCTACCCTCTTCTACATCATCTCAGAATATGTCATATGTGGCTTCTTTAAGGAATGTCGTCCTCCAATCTCCCTAATTGCCTTTCCCACTATTATAAGGAGAGGATGTTTATTTGGTATGAGGGAAATTGGGTGTCAAACATTTTAGCAGGCCACATGTTCCAAATGTTCTGTTTTGGGGAGTTACAATTAGAATCATAAAGTCGACGGCTGACAGTGCAAATGGCGAGGAGAGGAACAGTCTGAGAAGAGAAGATAGTAATAAGATAGACTTTTCACTTCTTATGTGCATCTCTTGTCTTCTAGTCAAGACAGAGAGCCTGAAGACTACACGGTCTGGTTGGAGGTAGAAGGCAAATACTAAATCTTGCTCAATTTCAAATGTCCTCTCCTCTTAGTATGAAGTTTTGAGCATTGAAATTCTTTTTGCCTTCAGTGTACCCAACATTGCTAAAGAACAGTGACATATCAGACACCACTAAATCTTCTATTTCTTACGTTGCATTGCAAGTAGGACTTGAATTTGAATGTATAAATTAGAGGTTCTTGCATTATATCTTCACAGGCAAAGGGGCTACCAATCTCTACAAAGTATCTATGCCTTGATCATCTTTATTATTCCCTCATGCAAAGTAGAGCCAATATTTGTAGGGACAGAACAGAAATGCGATAGACATTCTAATTTTAAAATGGCTATAACTTCAAATACATATCAGAGTCCCTGTGTTGCTTGGAGGTTAAAGATTTTCATGACTAAACATTGGTATTATTCTTAAAATAAAGGATGCTAATAAAAATTCCATTAACGGGGAGACCAATTTGCATCTGAACAGGAAAGCTCCATTTCACGAAGAAAAAGTTGCTTTTTTGAGAGCAAAGCTAAAATGTAACAAACTTGCCTTGTTGCTTCTTACTGATTATTTTTGCACCCCTAGGAAATCAAGGGGAAAAAAATCTCAGACACTTTATTTCCTTGGCTTTGTAAAGAACTGAACCATCACTTTCTTCTCTAGTAGCTAAAACTACCAGTGATTCTGTGTTTTTATGGATCCAAATTCTCAGAAGTTAAGTATGTTTTTATTGAGCATCATCTTAGTTGTGCTGGACTATGTCAATGCAAAGTTAATTTCTGCCTTGACAGCAGGATTGAGAACTGAAAGGAATATCATGACAGGAAAAACAAATACACATATTCAGTAGAACCTAAGTTAGCCCTGTAGTTTTCAATACCTGGCCACATGACAAAATGTCTCAAGAATTAAAGGCCAACATTACATCAGTGGTTGAAGTATTTTGCACATGAGGAAAATTACATTTGAGGTTCTTAAAGCAATTGGTTATTCAAGTTCACAGACAAATAAAGAAATGCAAGCAAGAAAAAAGATACTAATAAAAAGCTATGTTGACGTATTTTTATAAAAAATATAAAAAGATATTTGTATGAATTTTATACTTTGTTGATTTAATAAATAAAGACATTTTACTTGTTCTTTAATATACATTAAGGTGAAGAGATTAGTGTAAGAAGGAAATAATTTATGAAAGGTAATCAGATATAATGGTTTCCTACATGGTTTTGTTTACTTTTCTCTTTTTTTCTTCATTGGATTGTCTAATGAAAACAATTTTGACTTTATAAAACAAGCTGCAATCCAAATGGAATAAAGCATATATTTTCTACTCCTTGAATGCCAGTCCCTTTATTCAATTAATCAAACCATACTGTACATCAAATGTACAGATTATATTTTATCAAATTTAATAATTTTATAGTCATAAGCTTATTTTTCTTCTGGAAAGTCACAAGAGAGATAATAGTGATAGAAAACTTAACATATTGTGTAACTAAGTGAACTTCTAGCAAAAGTACTATATATAATTACATTTTTTAAGGAGGCACTTATTACAAAATTATAAAATTACCACAGCAGAACAACTGAATTTACATTTCCCTTAATCCCCAGCTTAAAATTCAGACTGTATAATTATATCTATATTATGTGCATCCCCTCCACCCCACTTTTCTACTTATGAATGGAACAAAAGTTCATTGAGATATTTCATTTTTAAGATGCTTATTAGGCATACAAATGATTGATTTTTCTTTACCTTATTAAAGACTTTGGAGAGGACTTCTGGTTTCTAATTCTTCAAGTAAGGAGCTCGGAAGTCACCACTCCATCCTAACAACAAGTAAAAAGCTGAACAGACTGAAAAATTTACAATTCTTCTTGGATCCATAAAATATGGGAGGACACTGGACAAACTGCTGCCCCCAAGATTGGAGAGATAAGTGAATACAGAGAGTCCCAGCTTCACAGAACAGGGAGTCATGAGAAGAAATCTCTCCAGGAAACAGCAACAGGTAGGTAAACCTGAACTGTAATTGATGAACTGCTGGGGCTCAGTGTAGACAAGTCTAAGAGTTAAAAATCTCCAGGGTACACAGTCCCCATGCAATACTGTGATATTTGCTTCCAGGAGCTACACCAGGTTCCCACAGAAAATATCTCACAGAAAAATCCACTTAGGCTTCCAGCAGGGGGAGGGAAAAAGGAGCAATTTTGAAATAGGCCAGGCAGTGCACTCTGTTCTTCTTCTTCATCTTTTCTTTTTTTTATTTAACATCTTTATTGTAGTATAATTGCTTTACAGTGGTGTGTTAGTTTGTGCTTTATAACAAAGTGAATCAGTTATACATATACATATGTTCTCATATCTCTTCCCTCTTGCGTCTCCCTCCCTCCCACCCTCCCTATCCCACCCCTCTAGGTGGTCACAAAGCACCGAGCTGATCTCCCTGTGCTATGTGGCTGCTTTATACTAGCTATTTTACATTTGGTAGTGTATATGTGTCCATGCCACTCTCTTACTTTGTCCCAGCTTACCCTTCCCCCTCCCCGTTCTTAACAAGGCCTGTCCTCAGGGGAAATTAGTTAATCAGAGCCTAACCTACTGGGTTATTGTCAGAGACTAACTGCTCTGGGAAAGGGAAATAGTCAACTCCTGCTGGCTTTAGCCATCTGCCTAGGAGAAGGGACATAGCCAAATCAAGTCCACTCTAGCCATCCTGTCCCAACTATAGGGAGGAAATAAACTGAGAAACCATTGTGAAGTTCACAGTCCATAGACACAGGTTTACTAAAAGACTAAGACCTTATCATAGCACTATAGAATGCTTCCCCTCCCCCAACATCTCACAAATACATTACTAATAGTTCATTTATAGACATTCTTTCTATACAGTACATCACATCTAGCTGTAAAAGCAAAGAAAGAAGAAAGAAAGAAAGAAAGAAAGAAAGAAAGAAAGAAAGAAAGAAAGAAAGAAAGAAAGAGAAAGAAAAAAGAAAAATACAAGTCAGACTAAAAGGCAAACGCAACAAAATTTAAGAGACAGAGCAAGTACCAAAACCAGACATGGCAAGGATGTTGAAATTATCATATTGGGAATTTAAAACTATGATTAGTATGTTAAGAACGCTAAAGGATAAAGTAAATAGCATGCATGAACAAAAGGGCAATGTATGCAGAGAGTTGGAAATCCTAAGAAAGAAACAAAAAGAAATGCTAGAGATAAAAACAGTGTCGCAGAACTGAAGGCTGCACTTGATGGGTTCCTTGGTATACTGGTCATGACTGAGGAAAGAATCTCTGAGCTAGAGGATATATCAATAGAATCCTTCAACTGAATAGCAAAGAGGACAAAGACAAAATAAAGAAGAAGAGAATATGAAAAGGACTGTGAAGGACTGTGGGACAACTATAAAATGTATAAAATACATATAATGGGGATACCAGAAGGAGAAGAAAGAGAGAAGGAATAGAATATTTGAAACAATAATGACTAAACGTTTTCCCAAATTAATGTCAGACAGCAAATGACAGATCTGGAAACCTTAGAGAACACTATGTAGCATGAGCAGGATGAAGAAGAGTGGAGAAACGTTTCAAGTGTTGAGAGAAAGTAACTCGCAACTAGAATTCTGTACCCTGTGAAATTACCCTTCAAAAGTGAAGAAAAAATAAGGACTTTTTCAGAAAAACAAAAATTGAAAAAAAATTACTGCCAGTAGACCTGATTGTAGGAAATATTAGAAGTTCTTCAGAAAGAAGAAAAAAGATATATAGGTAAGAAACAAAGACTGAGATAAGATAAAGAAGAGCACTGAAAACAGAATAGATGAAGGTAAATTATTTTATTTTATTTTGCTTCTTCTTAATGAATCTAATAGATAAGAGTTTATTCAAAATAATATTACTAACAATGTATTCAATTCAATATGTGTATATATATATGTATATATATATATATATATATAAATATATTCTTACATAGGCTTATATATAAGTGAAATGAATGCCAGCTATCATACAAGGGATGGGAAGGAGGAATTAGATTTATTTTGTTACTATAGGGTACTCAACAGCCTTGACCCACTGGACATAGTTGACATCTATAAACTTCTTCATCAGCAACAGAAGAATACACAACCTTCCCAAGTTCACATGGAACATTCACTAAGATAGACCATATTTCGGGCCACAAAACATACCTTAGTAAAGTTAAAGGAACAGAAATCATTCAATATCTGCTCTCAGACAACAATGGAATTAAACTAGAAATCAGTAATAGAAAGATAACTGAAAAGATAAGTGGAAATTAAACATACCCTTAAATATCACATGGGTCAAAAAAGAAATCACAAGAGAAATTTTAATAATATTTACAAATATATAAAAATTAAAACACAACTACAAAATTTGTGGGATGAAGCAAAAGCAGGGCTTAGAGGGAAATTTATGGCATCGATGCATATATTAGAAAAGAAGAAAGATCTAAAGTCAATCACCTATGTTTCCACCTTAGAAAACCTGAAAAAGAAGAGTAAATTAAATCCAAATTAAGTAGATGAGAAGAAATAATAAAAATTAGGGAAGAAGCCAATAAATTGAAATCAGGAAGTCATCGGGAAAAAATCAACAAAACCCAAATCTGGCTCTTTGGAAAAAAATTTAAAATCAAGAAGATTCTAGTCAGGCTAACCAAGAAAAAGAGAGAGGACACAAATAACTATTATCAGAAATCAAAGAGGGTACATCACTATAGAACCCATGGATCTTAAAATGATAATCAAGAAATACTATGATCAACACTATGCCCTCAAACTTGACAACCTAGAGGAATGGATCAATTCCTTGAAAGACACAATTTGACAAAACTCATATAAGAAGAAACAGACCATCTGAACAGGCCTCTATTAGAAATCTAATCAATACTAGTTAACAACCTTCCAAAACAGAATGTACCAGGCCTAGATGACTTCACTAGTGAATTCCATCAAACATTTAAGTAAGAAATTATACTGACCCTATCCAATCTCTTTCAGGGGATAGAAGCAGAGGAAATACTATCTCATTCAATGAGACCAGCATTACATTACATCATATGTCATCAGGGAAATGCAAATTAAAATGACAATGAGATACCACTATGCAACTATTAGAATGGCCAAAATCCAGAACACTGACAACACCAAATGCTGAAGAGGGTGTGGAACAACTGTAACTCTGTTCATTGCTGGTGAAATGAAAAAATGGTACAGCCGCTTTGGAAGACAGGCAGTTTCTTACAAATCCAAACAGACCCTTATATAACATCCAGCAATTGTGTTCCTTGGTATTTACCCAAAGGAGTTGAAGACTTATGTCTACACAAGGCCTACACGTGGATGTTTATAACACCTTTGTTTACAGGTGTAAAAATTTAGAAGCAACCCTGAAGTTAGGCAGTAGGGGAATGAATAAATAAATTGTGGTATTTTAGATAATGGAATATTATTGAGCACTAAAAAGAAATGAACTATCAAGCCAAGAATAGACATGGAGGAAATTTAAATGCATATTACATGAAAGAAGCCAATCTGAAAATGCTACTTACTGTATGCTTCTAACCATGTCACATTCTGGAAAAGGCAAAGCTATGGAGAGAGTAAAAAGGTCAATGGTTGCCAGGGGCTGGAGGGTGGGGGGATGGATGAATAGACAGAGCATGGAGAACTTTTAGGCTGGTGAAAATACTCAGTTTGGTACCATAATGATGGACACATATATTAATTTGTCCAAACTCACAGGACTCACAGCACCAGGAGTGAAATGTTACGTAAACTACAGACTTTGGTTAATAATGATGTGTCACTGTAGGTTCATCGATTGTGACAAATACACCACTCTGATTGTGGATGTTTATAATGGAGGAGGCTATACATGTGTGGAGGCAACAGTATTTGGGAAATCTCTGTACCTTCCCCTTAATTTTGATGTGAACCTAAAACTGCTCTTAAAAAAATAAAATCTTAATTAAAATACAAAACACAAAAATCTTTGAAATGAAAACAAAATGGCATTGCTTTTGCTTCTTGCTCTGCACTGTGATTTTCATGCAGTAAATTAATACTCATAGCAACCAGATGAATGAGGTACTATTATTATCCTAATTTTAAAGATGAGAAAATGGATATTTAGAAAGTCTTTGTAATCTGGATAAAGTCATCTCTGTAACAAATGACAGTGTCTTAACCCAGATTTCTCTTATGCCAAACTGAAGCCTTTAAACAATAAACTACATTATTTTCCTTGATTTCTTCAGTGGTTTTTAATTTCTGCAATAATTTTAATTTATCATCCATTTACTTCTTTAGGTCTATGCATGTCTTTGCCTTCTCCTTACACTTTCCTTTTCACCTTTGATCTCTTTCTTCATGGATTTCCTATTTTTACTGGATATCATTGAAAGAAAAATTCAGCACAATTTAATTTTCTTTGGTTTGCTGAAATGTGTTCTTGAAATACAGACTCTGTCTTTTACTCTGGATGTGATCTTCACCTGTGTGTAGTTCCATGTAGGCCTATTATTTGCTCATAGAACGCTTACGGACATTCTTTTTGAATTTCTCCCTTATCACTCTAGGCCTTGTGTGACTATTCCCCTCAGAATAGGTGCCTGAGATATTTTTTCTGATCTTCAGCTAGAAGGGTAGTTAATGTGATGCCACCATTAGTAATTCTATTACTGCATTCTTTCTCTCTACATTAACAAAAGAAGAAGAGGGCTTCCCTGGTGGCGCAGTGGTTGAGAGTCCGCCTGCCGATGCAGGGGACACTGGTTCGTGTCCCGGTCCGGGAAGATCCCACATGCCGCGGAGCTGCTGGGCCCATGCGCCATGGCCACTGAGCCTGCGCGTCCGGAGCCTGTGCTCCGCAATGGGAGAGGCCACAACAGTGAGAGGCCCGCATACCGCAAAAAAAAAAAAAAAAAAAAAAAAAAAAAAGAAAAGAAAAAAACAATGCACATAACAAGGTGTTTTGTCTTTTCCTGTGTGACGTTTATATCTCTCTTTGCTGCCAGAGGTCTGGGTAACTTCTTTTTTAATTATTTATATTTTTAAGATTTGAGTTTTGATATAGCCATATTCTTTGTTTGTTTGTTTTGCTTTGTTTCATTTTGCACTGCTCAGCCATCTTTCTGCTGCTTTTATTCAGTCCCAGCTGAGTGGGCTTATCTTAGACTTTACTCCATTCCTACTAACAATTTCTATGAGGAGACCCTCCACCACTTTTCTGGACCTGAGCCTCCTGTGTATTCATATTGGCATGAGTTCCAAGTGAACCACCCCCAGTGTTTCCCCTAGCTGCCATCAGGCCTCACTTCTATCCTCAGTTCAAGAACATCAGTGAGGTCTTTGAAACGTTTTTCTCACTTTTTGCCAAACTCCAACACCCTCTGCAAGAAAAAGCCCTGTGATGATTACTTGAATCTCCTTTTAATTTATTCCAAAATTATACTGGGTCTGGATGACACTTCTTGGGTTTGGGGATGAGAAGTTAGACCTTAGTTTCAGCTTTCATTGAAATTTTAAAAAGGTTGTTCATTTCATTCAGTTTTTGGCAAATTCTACAAACTGCTTTTTTTCCAAGATTCACATTAATTTTTTTTACGTAAGGATACCAGTGATTTTAATAAAGCTGTATAGAATTACAGTATGCATAGACCTGAGTGTGTAACGGTGGAAATTGATTTAGCTACAGTAAAATAATGGATTTTACTCTCCAAAGACTCCATGTTGCTCCTTGGTGTTAAGTGAAACACTTAGGGAAATGCATTTAGCTATTCAGGTTCAGAAACATTAGATGACATTAAAGGCAAACTAGAGTCACCAGCTCTCTAAATGGCCCTTCCATCCTGTAAAGACAAAAAAACTAAAGTGCTCTGCTATATAGAGACATGAAAACTAAAGTGCTCTGCTATGCACCTCACTTTCTGCTCCTAGGTATTATGAGGTGCTAAGAAAAAGCTATTGGCTACATTGCACCTTTCTTTGATTTGAGATTAAAAGAATGGCAGAAATTCTATACGTCTCATGAAGGGCATTTATGTACTTTTCTCAAGGTAGTGTAAATTGTGTTGAAATCATCAGTTTAACTTGCATATAAATAACTTGTATATATTTTGAGTAAAATATAAAAAGCAATTAATATCAAGAAACACTTGTTTTACTATGAAATGTCATGTTCTTTGCTGATGAGTAATTTTTGTATATATTTGGTACACTTCCAGGATTTATTCTATTTGTAAAGTAGGCAATTACTCTATTAGTCAAAGGGTTGAGGAGTCTCTTATTTCTTCAGCCCCACCCTTATGTCCACCTCAGCCACTTGCACAAGTCAAAAAGACTGGTTACAGGCTTTGCAAGCACCAAACTGCTAACTGCCAAGATCTTAAGAAAATGAGCATTTTCCGTTATAATCCCCAGCACCATATAAAAAAGCTGCTAATTGGGTTGCTTGTTTCCTACACACTGATTCATTCCAGTGTTAAAAGATGTGCCGTGGAAAAAAATTCAATCAAACAAAGAATGAACAAAAGAACATGTGCTAAAAGAGGGACTTCTGGCTAATTTTACAAAAAAGCATAAAAATTCTCAAAATGTGTGTATGTGGGCAGGGGTATTGCATACTTATAGCCCTCCATAGAAATTATTTCTAAGTCTATCAAAAACAACTACACTGTGCTTTTTCACATAAGCACATGTAAAGGGGAAACTACAAAGAAGGGAGAAAGATGTTAGAAATAAATTAAAGAGGAAAGCAGGGGGAAAAAGAAATAATTAAATTGAAAATAATATTTCAACAGAAATAGTATTAAATATATGGATCCACAGGATGACATTAATGTATTTTGAACCACAGAACATTAACCAATATCTTATTTTAATTCCCCCCAGGACCTTAAAATTGAACAACATCCATGTCTTTCACAATTTCCAAGCACTCTAAAACTTCAGATTTTTTCATACACCTTCAGAATATATGATTATGCAAGTGAATCTAAGAACTGGTAAGATTTTTGTCATTTGAGGTGATGTCATGGATTTTTTAGGTTATTCCATCCTCTTCCAGTAGCACAGAAGGCAGCAGTAGTATATGCAACGCTGGGAATAGCTTTAAGTGAGATATTATGACTGTAATATACAATCCCAAGGAGTCAGTATATGACTGAATCTTGGTTTACTAGTAGAAGTAGATGTGCAGTGACATTTTTTGACCTGGAAAATGTCTGCTATAATTACCTGACATTACCATTTTGTATGTATAATGTGCTGTCCCTCCTGGGACATTTTATGAAAGCTAGAGGTTGTAACCCACTGTTCATTTCACTTAGCTTCTGAGGTGCCAGAGATTGTTGGAGGAACCAAAGTGCATTATTGCTCTTCACTGGACCTTTGAATTTATTAGTCGCGAGTCTGACGCTAATGGGATTCGCTCTCTTGTTGGATTGATGTTCAGGGTTAGATGGGCAGATGAGCCACTGATCTTGAGCAGAGGTGATTTGCCCAATGCCGGTTAGAAGAGGAAAAGGGCAAGGTAGAGGTTGAACTTGGAGTTAATAGGAATAATAGATGCTGAGGGTGCATGTTACCTCAATAAGGTAACGCACTCTATTCTTAAATTGACAAATTTACCTAGCGAAGAGACTTTTTATTATTGTCAACCAAGCAAAATGTAATCCTACGAGAAATAGTCCAAATAGTTTTTTTAACTACTCATAGGACATAAAGTTATTTCTGTTAAATATAGATATTATTTTACACATTTCAAAAATAGCTCTCCTATTTCACACAAATCACAAAAAGAAAAAAGTTTTACCCAATCATTTTGAACACATGATTCCTCAGGGTAAACAAATATGTCCTCTTTTAAATACACTTCACTGTAAACATAAATTTAATATTATGAGACAAGATAAAAAATAGAAATGGAACAGAGTAGTATTTTTTAATACTACTTGTTCTTCCAAGATATTCTCTCACTGGAAAATTTCCCTCATTTCTCCTTCTCTCTCGCTGAGAACTATGGTCATTGAAATTTATAGGAGGCTTTAGAACTACTCTTGTAAAAAAGCAGTTAAGACTGATCATTTTTTTCTTAAATAAGTTTTCTAAATTATGGTCTAGGAATCCAGACATTTGCATATTTGCACATCCCTTTATCTTATAAATATTTCCTGTCTTCTCTGCGTAAACGTGGATTTTAAGGTACACAAGGCATAATCTTTGCCCTCATGTTGTTAGTATCTAGTAGAGACAGCAACTTGTGCACAGATGACTAGAATGTAAGCTGCTAAGTGACAAGCAACAAAAAATGTACTATTGCAAAATCTACTTGAGACAATGAGGAATATTAACTTCCAACTTGGAGGAAGCTAAGATTTTTATGAACAAGTGTTTGAAAGAGGAATCAGATATATACATATATGGCTAAGCTGGAGAAAAGGGTATGCTATAAGGTAGTATATCAAAGAGAGAAGTGTAAGTGTGTCCTATGTGCCAGACTGGCTCGATTTTATTATTTGTGTGACCATAGCTAGTTATGTAATATCTCTGAGCTTCTGTATCTTCATCTGTAAAATGGACATAACAAATCCAACTTCACAGACTCGCTGTGAAGGTGAAATGCAGTCATGTGTGTAAAATGGTAAGCAGAATCTCTCCTGTATTGAACACTCTGTGAATGATACTTATAATTCTTATGTTTATGGTTAATATTACCATCATTTCAGGAAGTGAGAAAAATCTTAGCAAAAATACAAACTTGGGCAAGCTCTGGCAAAAATTATCTCAATGGGTACTTGAAAGTCATCTATGGAAAATGACAGTCAACAAAAAGTGCTGGTTGAAATGAAAATTAGATCTTTGAACATCAGGATAAGGACACTGGATATGCTCGTTTATCAATCCATGCTTGGTCTTTAGCACAGCATGGTGTTTTCTGGTTCCAAGGAAATATTTTTTTAGTTGCTTTTGTTTGATTCGAATTAATTTTTCTGATAGCTTTTGAAAACTGGCAAGCAGATAAAAGATGTAAACTGATCTGGGCTTTAATGAGTGTTACTCAGCAGCAGTGTGTGGGATGAATTAGAGAAAAGGAAAGTGGAACACTATTATAATAATTAAAGCTAACTGTAAATGTAAACTGTTTACCAGAACAGCTGCAGATACATGGTAGACATGAGAGAAACATTCAAAGAAAACTGCTAAGATTTCACTAATATAAGTTGCATGATAGATGCAAGGGGGAAGGAGCGGAAGCATATGCTGAAGTTCAAATCTGAGGTTCAATGTGTCTTAGGTAGAAGAAGATGCCACATGTTAACTTTGAGTTATGACGACTTTGTGGTATGATGTCAAGATTTCATATTTTACCAGTTGTATGACCTTAAGAAAAGACAAGAGATAAATATTTAGAAAGCATTAGACCTGAAGTAATTGAAAAGAGCATGAGAAAGAAACCTTAGGTAGGATCCTGGATTCAGGAAAGGGTTAACAAAGTCTTTTTGATCATGGAAAAGCAATCCAAGACATAAGAAGGACCAGAAACCTTAAATCAGAACCAGAAATCTTAAGTCAAGATTAGACAAAATTCTGAAAAGACTTTTTTATAAAAGGCAATTACTGAAAAAGTTGAGACTCATTGGAGCTTCTGGCCCGATAGTGACATTCTTCTTTAAGTTTCAATAAAAGAGTACGGATGGACCTTAGAATGCAAGAGATGGGATGAATTATGGATGTGGAAACAATAAATGTCAATCATCACTTAAAGAAATTTGCACAGAATAAGCAATGTAGGATAAGAGCTTAAAAGTTAGGCTTTTATTTGTTTTCATTTTTTTTTTCATCAGAGGAGGAAATTGTTTAGACTCAAAAACCTGAGTATAAAAAGAAGGAGAAAGATAGATTTAAGTAGACTTGAATTCTAATCCCAGATCCTACCAAACATCTCTGAGGCTTAGTAGATTTATGTATAAATAAAAGATAAATACTTATCATGTTTAGCTCTAAACATTTTAAATTAATGTATATGAGTTTTAAAAAATTATTTATTGAGGTATAATTCAAATAAAATAAATATATTTAATTATATAGTTTTATGAGTTTTGACAACTGCATAGTCCCTGGTAACTGCCTCCACAATAAAGATATAGAACTTAACCACCTCCCAAAGTTGTCTGGACCTCTTCACCCCAGCCCCTGACCACAGGTCACCACTGACCTAGATTCTGTCACTTTGGATAAGATTGATCTTTTCTAAATTTTACACAAATGGTATCATAATTATGTATTAATTTTTTTCTGGTTTCTTTATCTCAACAAAATGTTTTCTGAAATTTTACATTTAATTGAGTGTGTAAGTCATTACTCTTTATTACTGCTGAATTCATTTCATCGTAGAAATAATGTCCATTCAATTTATCCATTTTATCCAATTTATTCAATTGTTGATAGATACGTGATGGGTTTATAGTTTTTGGATACTATTAATAAAACCACAATGAACATTCTTGTACAAATCTTTGTGTAGATAGCTAACTGAAAGCCTTTTTATATAAAAGTTCACAAAATCACTATCACTTAGAAAACTGGAAAAGCAGGCATCTGGAGTCCAGCATCGGCCACTATGCATAGATAGGATATTAGATTTCCAATTTATTAGCCACCACTACCGTACTTACAAAACGTTCCTTCACCAATTAGTCATGTACACAGGCTATGTAGACACTTGATCGTGCGGTCCTAACCATAGTCCTGACCTATCTTGAGTCAATAGTCGATGGGACAGGATGGGACTGGTTTTAGCTGTTAGCATCAGTAGTCTAACTCCCACATGCCTGTCTCAAAATGATCAAAGAGTTTTGGAACTGGAGTGACTAAATTTCTCTCCTGAGTGACCAAATAGCTGTACTCGTCCTCTTCCAGGTCACCTGCGCTTCCTTGGTGAGAGAGAGATCCTGAGCCTGGCTCTTTTCTCTCATCCACACACACACTTTTAGCAGCCAAATCTCATTAGTGAGGAACTATATCCACGACGACATGTGGGAGTATTTTTCGATCTGTTTTCAGGTAAATCAAAGAGGCACCCTCAGATATTCCAGACCCAAAGACAAAGAAATTCATCTACTGATTCCTTTCAATTTACAGAAATATTTGTTGGGTGGAGTCCTGCCTTAGAATTATATCTGGCCTATATAAAGAAAAACTGCAATCTCAGACCCCTTGCTGGTTCTCTACTAGCTGAGGGGAGCTTGGACTATTTTGAAAGGCAATGCATACTGCCCCGTTTTTCTTTCTTTTTTTTTTTTTGCGTTACGCAGGCCTCTCACTGTTGTGGCCTCTCCCGTTGCGGAGCACAGGCTCCGGACGCGCAGGCTCAGTGGCCATGGCTCACGGGCCTAGCCGCTCCGCGGCATGTGGAATCTTCCCGGACCGGGGCACGAACCCGTGTCCCCTGCATCGGCAGGCGGACTCTCAACCACTGCGCCACCAGGGAAGCCCTGCCACCTTTTTCTTAAGCATCCATGGACGTTATTAGGAGGCAAAAAACTATGGAAAGAAGAATTTAAGCTTTTCTTTACTGTGGAGGGCCTGAAAAATCTGTATAGGGTATACTGTCTTCAGGAACTCTTTTCATTACACTACTGTTTTAATCAACCCATCTAGATAGATGATAGATAGATGGTAGATTAGATAGATAGATGATAGATAGATGGTAGATTAGATAGATAGATGATAGATTAATAGATACACACACATACTGAAGGCTTTGGTTGGGAGTGCTACAGCCCACTGGATTGCTGAGATGAAGCCCTGGCTCAAGGTGTGTGAGAGTTTGGTTAGGAGATGGGAATGATGAGGGGAAACCTTCTGGAGGGAGAAGATAAAATTTTTCTGAAGTGGAAGAGAGATCAAAGGGAGTTTGGGGCATAGACTTCCAAACAGGAGCTACACCTAGGAACTAGGGTACAGCCATGCAGTCACTTTACTATTGTGTTTACATGACTTTTCCATTAGACACCTGGAACCATTATATTAAGCATCCATGATTTTAAGTTGTTGCTGGTTTTGGATTCTTAATTTTATTTCCCTTTAGTTAATCATAGACTTCAGTGACATCTAATACACAACAGACTTGTGCAAGGGGTATTGTGTATAAACAAGGGAGGAAAAAATAACAAAGTCATTGAGGACAACAGGAGGGAAGGAACAGACTAGTTGTTTAAGGCAAATTATAGTGAAGAATTTCCAGGCTTTTACCAGGTCAAAAAAGGAAAGTCCCAGGGGTGGTTGAAATTGGTAGTAAGATATAACTAAAATGAAAAAGCAGGGCCTGATCCAGGAAAAAAAAAATTCTTTTTCCCCCAAACACTTTAAGAGAAGGACCATTGAAAAAGAGGCAGAGTGGCAGGTATTTAGGTTATATATAGTTTTCATCCAATTTGGCTGTGCAACTCAGGTCAGAATTTCTCCCAGCTACTAACGACACCAAGTTTCACGGAGCCACAGTCTCCTATGGCAACGTTCTCTGCTTTGCTCAGGGGCTTTATCTTCAATTATTGCAAATTCCATTTGCAAAACAAATATTCTTTCCAGAATGTGTTTTATGTCATTTTAGAAACTGATAAAATTCTGAAATAATTCTATTCATTTGAATACTTTGATAATCATCCCAAATACACAAACTGAAATTTAACATAAAGCGTTAGAGATTGACAATACATGACAAAAGTTGTTCTGCACATTCATAACAAACGAGTACAATGAACTTTGCTATTGAATAGTTCTGAGGGACTTTATTTTAACTAGTATCTTGTAACTAGAAGAGGGTATCAGTGTCTTCAAAAGAATCGCATTGAGTATGTCTGATCATTTAACTTTTGGGCAAGTTTGTCTCTGAGAGTATGTTTTAGTCAGTCAGTAGAGAGCAATCATTAGTGAATTCCCATATCCATCCATCAATTTCAAGTTGTAGCACACACATTGCCCTAAATCCAACTCAGAAATTTATGGAAAAATTGTAGCACTTCTGACTTTTTAGAAACTAGGTTAGATAGATTGAAGCCTACGAAGCAGAGGAGATAAAACACACCCTCTTATTTGTAAGTCAATCCAAATTAAGTATTTTTAGTTATAAATTTTAATCTAGTTTTCAACTAGATTATGGACTTTAAACCTTAAATTCTAAATAAAATAATAATGTATAAATCTCTGCATCAGAACAATGATAATTTTTGTATATGAATTTACTTACAATTAATCCACAAAAGAAGCAGTTTGATTTGAATAAATAAAAGTTAAATTGTTTATATTTTATGGGCTTGTCTTAGTCTGTTTGGCTTGCATTAACAAAAATACCAGAGACTGAGTGTCTTAAGCAATAACCCTTGATTTCTCATAGTTCTAGAGGTTAGGAAGTACAAGATCAAATCATCAACAGCTTCAGTAACTGATGAGGGCTGCTTCCTTGTTCACATACCACTGTTTTCTCTGTGTTGTCACATGGGACCAGAGAGATCGCTCATGTCTCTTCTTATAAGGGCACTAATACCATTCATGAGGGTTCCACCTTGATGATCTAATCATCTCCCAAATATCCTGCCTCCAAATGCCATCATATCAGGAATTTGAATTTCAACATATGAATTTGGGGGAGACATAACATTCAGTCCATTGCAGGGTTTATACATGAATATTTATGCACAAACATAACATATACACTTGTCAATAATAAAAACAAGTAAAATAAAACATGCCAGTCAGTTTCATCAAAGAGATTATTTAATTCAGTAAGAAATATTGTTAATTTTCTAACTAGTTAATTTCTTTTCTAATTCTTTTTTTTTTTTTTTTTTTTTGCAGTATGCAGGCCTCTCACTGTTGTGGCGTCTCCCATTGAAGAGCACAGGCTCCGGACGCACAGGCTCAGAGGCCATGGCTCGTGGGCCCAGCCACTCCGCGGGATATGGGATCTTCCCAAACCGGGGCACGAACCTGCGTTCCCTGCATTAGCAGGCGGACTCTCAACCACTGCGCCACCAGGGAAGCCCTTTTCTGACCATTCTTATCCACTTGTAAGGTTTTCAGATATATTTGAAATGGAAGAATGGTTGAAGATAACGAACAATTGCTTCTTGAATAGTCATGCCAACAATGTGACAGTTTGCATAAGGAAAAGCAAGAAATAACACTCAATTATAAAAATAATATGGAGCTAATATTATCCAAATCCTTATGTCAGATAATCTTTTGTCACATTGTCAGGGTCTGTACTTATTTTCCACCAATTCACAAAGCTGGGAAGACCATTCTGACCTTGTGGCACTTTCAGATTCCATGGATGGAGAGATGACAGGGTTCCACACATCACCTCTAATAGGCAGAGAAAGCAGGTGTCCAGATGCACTGCTTGGGAGGAAGAACAAGGCTAAAAATGTTGACCTTATGTGAACACGACTAACAGTCAATAGCATGGGCTTCACTGGACAGGACTTACTCAGAGAAGCCTACAGCACTTGCTTTTTGTAATAAAATCTTTTCTAGGATGGGGGTGTGGAGTTGGGACACCCATCAGAAGAGGTGAGAAGGGGAGTGTGATAGGAACTCATGTCACTGTTGGAAAGTGAGTGAGCTGTGACATTGAGTGGGCCGTGACATTGACTGAAATAGATTCACTCAGGGAGACAAGTTAGGTATATCTTTGATATTTTTATAAGCAGCTGGAGAGAAAAAATTAAGCAGCAGGAAAAAAGGGACAGGATAAAAGAAAGTGTCTTTTCTCCTTTTTTATTCTTACAATGTCCTGATTCTTCAGCCTAGAGCTTTAAATATTTGTGTAACTTTCTTGGAAAACTGTCATCCCATAGTAATGTTGTATGTATTGAGTTCCTAAAGCTATGGATGCTTTATAAAGCTACAATGTAAATTTATTTCTCTCCATAATCCCTGTCACTTTCCCTGTCTCCACATAAAAAGCAAGAGATGTAACATTTCATTATTAATTACAGCAACAGCAAGCTGGCTGTCAGAGAGTCAAACCCTGACATACTTCCCCCACCAAGCTGCTGAGTTTTCAGCCATTTACTCATTAAGCTCGTGATGATGATGGAGTTTTTAAAACCTGCTATTTTTAATGGACGGTAGGTCTTAAAAATCTGTCATAAATTGCTCAGTTGAGGAAATCAAATGGCAAAGAGAGCGATCCAGGCTAAGAGCAAACAAATTGCACCATAAAAGGAAGTCTGGTCTTTAACTGAGCTTTCATTTTTACAAAGAATGTGAGGGCAACCCTGCAACTGTAAGTGGGTGCTGTGGAATTATTTCACTGAGAGCAGTTATTCACAGTAAAGAGGCTGAACACACAGGGAAAAAAAATTCAAACCAAAGGACAAAAAGCACTTTAGGGTGCGATTGTTTTTTAAATAATAGGTTACTGATAGTAAAAATGACTAAATCAAGTTTTAATGTGTATTTTACTTAACATTTTAATAACAGACTATATAAGATGAAAGTGAATTTCAAGGTGACCACAAATCAAGTTAAGGATCTAAGCATACAAAGGAATTTTCTCTCCCATCTAGTGAGAGATTTTAATAAATGTACATCAATTTGCATATTTTTCATTCACTCATTTAAGATACATTCCTTTGTACCTATTCTATGGTCCAGCTTTTTTTCTAAGCACTTTGGAACACAAGGATGAACTAAACAGACAAACGTCTGTCCCTGAAGGAGGGAGATGGCAAAAAAGCCATCTGCATAATACATGGTGCGTTAAGTGGCGTATTTGAAAGGGATAAGTCATGAAAAAATAGGAAAACAAAGGCAGGTAAAAAGGGACTGGGACAGCAGGTGTGGTAGTGGGAAAGGAGGAAGATGCAAGCTTACCAGGAGATGTGAGAATCCCACTCATGAAGTGAGGGAGCTGGAAACATGAGCACTTGGAAAAAGAAGAGCTTTCCAGGTGGACTGATCACCTTAAAGGATCAAATTTACTGGGAAAAGCACAATTCCCAGTTTTTCCCAATAGAAGCTCCTGTAAACCAGGAGAGCAGAGGAGTGGCTAGCTGTTTGGTGTCCCCATATGTAAAACAGCTCTTTCTAGTATGGGTCAGGGCTCATCAAAAGACGAATCATGCCACCCTACAATAATCAGAGCCACAAAATATCTTTTAGAAGTCTATATTTGGCACCAAAATACCATTATAAAGAAGGACTTGTGTGTGTCTATTTGTGCACACGCTTGTGTCAACCTTAAATTATATACACATATTAACGCTATATAAAAAGTTAATATTCCCACTGATGATATAACTTCTGTTTTACTCATACTAAGAGAAATTTTTTTCTACCATAGTAATGAATCATTTAGAGTTTTAAATCTTAGGCACGAACTTTACCTGGATAACGTATCTATGGAGTTGGAAAGAAAAAATACTTTAGCGATAGCATCATTGAAAAGGTAAACAAAAATTGGAGACAATCTGCTATGGTGATAGAGGTGATATCATTTAGGACCTGAAATCTTATCTAGGCAAAAATAAATGATTCTGGAATTGTATGCAAGAGAACAGGGAATGATCAGTAGCAAATAAACAAATATGTGCTGAAACCACTAAAGAAAACAATGACAAATTAAAGAATCATTCTAAAATCTAAGCATTTGTTAGTCTTAATCGTGAATGTCACTATATAAAACTCTCTTTATCCCAAACTTCCAGTATGATTTGCAAAGCACACTTGCTATTTCTAAGAGCCTCTTACAACTCAGAACTTGCTTTGTAACTTTTCTAAGAAGTAGTCTTGACAGCAAACACACATTGTATAAATTATAGGCTTTGGTTTTATATTTTGTCATTAATTGGCATTCAAGTTTTAATAAGTTCTATGTGGTCCAGTGTACCAGTGTATGTGACCATGCATACATGCAAATTATATTAGACCAGACAGTAAAATGTGGATATAATTGATATCATTCTGAATCTTTATACAGGGTTTTTGAATCTCCTTGGACTGATATCCTTTTATATTCTCTCTGTCTTTTCTGTCTGTCTTTCTCTCCCCACTCTGGCAGTTTGGGTGCTGCTTTAGGACATTTACTAAATATACTCCTGTGTATTTCTCAGTGATTAGTGACAGTTAGATTCAATGACTGTTACCCTTTATTATAAGTTCCCCTTAACATTTGTGATTTTAATTGTGGAAAATAACCATGTACATTCATGGATGTATGTCCCTCTCAATCTCTTCCATCAATTTCCCAGGAATAATTGGTACAATTTAAATCTTCACCTAACTATTCTCCTTCCGTTGTAATTGGAACAGCATCTATTTTTAAAGTAAGGTCTATTCTTGTGCTATTATTTTATTTTGGTAGTTTATGGAGAAACCATTGCCCAAAACAGGCACATGGATGCTATAAATAAAGCAGTCAGATAATTGCTTAAACAAAAGTGGGCTCGATGGACAGGCAATCAACCCTCATTAAGGTGAGGCTAGAGATGCGTTTGCAATTTCTCTGAATAACCCTTTTTATTTCTCTTTATACACTACTGAGCATTCCATAAAATGATAATTTTGAAAGATACCAGCACTTTGTTTAAACAAAGAATAAAATAAGCACGTATTTGAGTTATATGTTATTAAGTTACACATTTAAATGAAAAACAGATATAAATATGAATTGGTGAAAAGATTATTCATATGGAAGCAATGAGATTTCCATTATAGAGCTAGAGATATTTCACACTGTAAAACCTTGCTCCCTTTGTGGTAATTTTTATTTGCTATTTAAATTCAACTTAACCTTCCCTGTCCTCTAAAACTAAAAATAGCATTTGTGGTCTTTTATTGTTTTCATGCACAATTTAAACAAAATAATTTAGTGTTTTAGCTTGGCTCAGGAATTGTAAAGATTTATGTGCTAAAGATTATTCACTTGTAAAATGGCCACAATGTACTTCATCTGCAATGTAAACGTTTTGAAAATAAGAAGAAAACTATGAAAGCTTTATTATATTTAATTTTATAATACAAAATATAGGAAGATTGAAAACAATTATACTTAAACCAATCCTGTACTAATAAGTGGATTTATTTAAATGTGTTTTTTTAATGTTTGTAAAAATTTTAGTTGCTTTTCCTTCTTAAAAATTTCTCCTAAAGTGGCTATATTGATGTTTTAAAGAAATAAAACTTGGGTAAATTAAAACAAAATGAAAATAAATGTGTTCTTTCTATATTTAGCAAAAGTCCTTTATTTTATTGTCTTTGAGATCAATGGAAGCTTAATGGAAATTAAGTTTAATTTTTAACACATCAAATGCATGTTTGAATATGAGTAAGACAAACAGATTTTAATATTTCTACAAGATCTTAATTTTAACATTATGCAGACAGAAGCTGTAATTTAATATTTTGGTTCATCGTCAATTTATCCCTCTCCAATTTTTGACATAGTAAATCCCATCTTTTTATTTTCAGTTATTAACTTATAAACAAGTAGGATGCATCCAAGTGCACGGAGAGGCTAGATATAAATGGAAATCCTATCAATTAACAAATACTGTTCCTCCTTAATGTCAATCACAACATGAAATCCTATAGATAAAGTATTTGGGTAAGCAGGTATTCTTTTAAAATGTTCCTTCTAATAATTTGAAGTTTTGGTGAAATTTGAAATCTTCTAGTTTTTCCCCAAACACTACTTCTCTCTATTAAAAAAAAAAAAAACAGTAATAATAATTCTGGAAGGTTAACAACACTGGGGTTTATTAATTCTATTCTTATGATTTATATATTTGTCAAGGTGGTCTTCATCTTAGTAAAAAAAATCCTGTATTCACCAGTTAATATATGCTCCTTTGTAGGTGAGTATTCACAGTAGAAAGCCACTAATCAATCTGCAAAATTGGCATCATTAGTTAAGAAGAGCCTGTGTGTTTAAGTTGTAGGAGGTTTGCAGGAAGCATGTGTGTTGGCAGAACTGTGTGATAAGGCATTCTGCAATAGTTATCTACATTATGCTTCCATTCAGCTGGTGTCATCACTCTGTCACTTTCACCCATTCCATAATTTGTACAAAAAGAAAGCAAACTACTGCTCTTTAAATTCTGGGAATGTATGGTAAACTGTCAGTTTCCCTTCTGTGAAGTTGTTTATCTCAGGACTTTACTTGGCACACAATTTCTCAATAGATGTAGCCCTCCTTCCCAAACGCAGAGGAAATCCCATTGATCAATGGGGATTGCAGCACTTATCAACATCAAAATGGAGACAGCTTAATTCCTTAGATTAGCATTTGGCTCAAACCAGCCAAGTTTCCTGAGAAACTACTATTAGTATATTTTAAAGTGTCCAATTTCTTTGTCTTCCTCCTACCAGCTCAAAATATAAGCCAAGGCCATGTGGCTGCATCTTAATCACATTTGAGCATGAGAGCCATCCGTCTCATTTCAAAGATATAAGAGATTGTAGTATTTTAACGTTTCCTACTGCCGAGTTGCTAGGCAATAAAACAATCTTGGCACTTTCCTGCCAGTTCATCATGAAGAACTACTTTAGTTTTGCAAAGTCTCTTGATGAAACGAAGTAAAGGCAGCTGGACCAAACAGCCTTTCAGAAACGTGTTGCCAAACAAATCACTGGAACTTTTACTCCTTCGCATGGCTGAGACGGAGGCAGAGAGATCCTACATATGGAGCAGCATAGAAAATCAACTCCTCAGTTTAGTGATTAAAATTGTATAAATATTAGCTCAGAGCTCTAGAATTATGCTCTTATCCCACATTACCTTTATCCAATATAAACATAAGTGTGAAATTTTTTCAGCTAAAGATACATTTCACATACTCTAGCACACTCGTCAAATGATGTATATTAGATTAAACACATATTTCGGCTCAATATTTACCTACATTTTAAAAGTTTGGATCAGAGAAATAATGCCAAAGCATATGCTGGATAGATAATTTCAAACAAAAGAAAGGGTATAAGGTAAAAAAGCTGTAGTCCCCCTTTCACATAAGTCCAGTCTTACTTTTTGGTATGTATTTTCTTTTTAATATTTACTATTTATTAAGTGCTTATATGCTAGGTTCTGTGTTAACCATTTTATTCATATTATTTCTTTATTTTCTTTTAACATCTTTATTGGAGCATAATTGCTTTACAATGGTGTGTTAGTATCTGCTGTATAACAAAGTGAATCAGCTGTATGTATACATATATCTCCATATCCCCTCCCTCTTGCGGCTCCCTCCCACCCTCCCTATGCCACCCCTCTAGGTGGTCACAAAGCACCGAGCTGATCTCCCTGTGCTATGCGACTGCTTCTCACTATCTATTCTACATTTTGTAGTGTATATATGTCCATGCCACTCTCTCACTTCATCCCAGCTTACCCTTCCCCCTCCCTGTGTCCTCAAGTCCATTCTCTACATCTTCATCTTTATCCCTATCCTGCCCCTAGGTTCTTCAGAACATTTTTTTTTTAAGATTCCACATATATGTGTTAGCATACGGTATTTGTTTTTCTCTTTCTGACTTATTTCACTCCGTAAGTTTTTTTTTTTTAGATTCCATATATATGTGTTAGCATACGGTATTTGTTTTTCTCTTTCTGACTTATTTCACTCCGTAAGACAGATTCTTGATCCATCCACCTCACTACAAATAACTCAATTTCGTTTCTGTTTATGGCCGATTAATATTCCATTGTACATATGTGCCACATCTTCTTTATCCATTCATCTGTCGATGGACACTTGGGTTGCTTCCATGTCCTGGCTATTGTAAATAGTGCTGCAATGAACATTGTGGTACATGTCTCTTTTTGAATTATGGTTTTCTCAGGGTATATGCCCAGTAGTGGGATTGCTGAGTCGTACGGTAGTTCTATTTTTATTTTTTACAGAACCTCCATAGTGTTCTCCATAGTGGCTGCCACCAAGAGTGCAAGAGGGTTCCCTTTTCTCCACACCCTCTACAGCATTTATTGATTGTATATTGTTTGATGATGGCCATTCTGACCAGTGTGAGGTGATATCTCATTGTAGTTTTGATCTGCATTTCTCTAATGATTAGTGATGTTTAGCATCCTTTCATGTGTTTGTTGGCAATCTGTATATTTTTTTGGAGGAATGTCTATTTAGATCTTCTGCCCATTTTTGGATTGGATTGTTTGATATTTTGATATTGAGCTGCATGAGCTACTTGTATATTTTGGAGATTAATCCTGTCAGTTGCTTCATTTGAAAATAATTTCAAATAGCTTTGTAATATAGTCTGAAGTAAGGGAGCCTGATTCCTCCAGTTGTTTTTCTTTCTCAAGATTGCTTTGATTATTCGGGGTCTTTTGTGTTGCCAAACAAATTGTGAAATTTATTGTTCTAGTTCTGTGAAAAATGCCATTGGTAGTTTAATAGGGATTGCATTGAATCTGTAGATTGCTTTGGTAGTAGAGTCATTTTCACAATGTTGATTCTTCCAATCGAAGAACATGACATATCTCACCATCTGTTTGTATCATGTTTAATTTCTTTCATGAGTGTCTTATAGTTTTCTGCATGCAGGTATTTTGTCTCCTTAGGTACGTTTATTCCTAGGTATTTTATTCTTTTGGTTGCAATGGTAAATGGGAGTGTTTCCTTAATTTCTCTTTCAGATTTTTCATCATTAGTGTATAGGAATGTGAGAGATTTCTGTGCACTGATTTTGTATCCTGCTACTTTACCAAATTCATTGATTAGCTCTGGTAGTTTTCTGGTAGCATCTTTAGGATATTTTATGTATAGTGTCATGTCATCTGCAGACAGTTACAGTTTTACTTCTTTTCTGATTTGGATTCCTTTTATTTCATTTTCTTCTCTGATTGCTGTGGCTAAAACTTGCAAAACTATGTTGAATAATGAGGATAGTGGGCAACCTTGTCTTCTTCCTGATCTTAATGGAAATTGTTTCAGTTTTTCACCACTGAGAATGATGTTGGCTGTGGGTTTGTCGTAAATGGCTTTTATTATGTTTAGGTAAGTTCCCTCTATGCCTACTTTCTGGAGGGTTTTTATCATAACTGGGTGTTGAATTTTGTTGAAAGCTTTCTCTGCATCTATTGAGATGACCATATGGTTTTTATCTTTCAATTTGTTAATACAGTTTATCACATTGATTTGCATATACTGAAGAATCCTTGAATTCCTGGGATAAACCCCATTTGATCATGGTGTATGATCCTTTTAATGTGCTGTTGGATTCTCTTTGCTAGTATTTTGTTGAGGATTTTTGCATCTATGTTCAACAGTGATATTGGCCTATAGTTTTCTTTCTTTATGACATCTATGTCTGGTTTTGGTATCAGGGTGACGGTGGAATCACCATCACTCGTAGAATGAGTTTGGGAGTATTCCTCCCTCTGATATAGTTTGGAAGAGTTTGAGAAGGATAGGTGTTAGCTCTTCTCTAAATGTTTGATAGAATTCGCCTGTGAAGCCATCTGGTCTTGGACTTTTGTTTGTTGGAAGATTTTTAATCACAGTTTCAATTTTAGTGCTTGTGAATGGTCTGTTTATATTTTCTATTTCTTCCTGGTTCAGTCTCAGAAGGTTGTGCTTTTCTAAAAATTTGTCCATTTCTTCCAGGTTGTCCAGTTTATTGGCATAGAGTTCCCTGTAGTAATCTCTCATGATCCTTTGTATTTCTGCAGTGTCAGTTGTTACTTCTCGTTTTTCATTTCTAATTCTATTGATTTGAGACTTTCCCCTTTTTCTCCTGATGAGTCTGGCTAAAGGTTTATCAATTTTGTTTATCTCCTCAAAGAAACAGCTTTTTAGTTTTATTGACCTTTGCTCTCATTTTCTTCATTTCTTTTTCATTTATTTCTGATCTGATCTTTATGATTTCCCTCCTGCTAACTTTGGGTATTTTTTTTTTTCTTCTTTCTTTAATTGCTTTAGGTGTAAGGTTAGGTTGTTTATTTGAGATGCTTCTTGTTTCTTAAGGTAGGTTTGCATTGCTATATGCCTCCCTCTTAGAACTGCTTTTGCTGCATCCCATAGGTGTTGGGTCATCATGTTTTCATTGTCATTTGTTTCCAGGTATTTTTTGATTTCCTCTTTGATCTCATGGTTATTTAGTAGTATTGTTTAGCTTCCATGTGTTTGTATACTTTGCAGGTTTTTTCCTGTAATTGATATCTAGTCTTACAGCGTTGTACTTGGAAAAGATACTTGATACGATTTCCATTTCCTTAAATTTACCAAGGCTTGATTTGTGACCCAAGATATGATCTATCCTGGAGAATGTTCCATGAGCACTTGAGAAGAAAGTGTATTCTGTTGTTTTTGGATGGTATGTCCAATAAATATCAATTAAGTCCATCTTGTTTAATGTATCATTTAAAGCTTGTGTTTCCTTGTTTATTTTCATTTTGAATGATCTGTCCATTCGTGAAAGTGGGGTGTTAAAAGTCCCCTACTATGATTGTGTTACTGTTGATTTCCCCTTTTATGGCTGTTAGCATTTGCCTTATGTATTGAGGTGCTCCAATGTTGGATGCATAAATATTTACAATTGTTATATCTTCTTCTTGGATTGATCCCTTTATCCTTATGTAGTGTCCTTCTTTCTCTCTTGTAATAGTCTTTATTTTAAAGTCTATTTTGTCTGATATGAGAATTGCTACTCCAGCTTTCTTTTGATTTCCATTTGCATGGAATATCTTTTTCCATCCCCTCACTTTCAGCCTGTATGTGTTCCTAGGTCTGAAGTGGGTCTCTTGTAGACAGCATATATATGGGTCTTGTTTTTCTATCCATTCAGCCAGTCCATGTCTTTTGGTTGGAGCATTTAATCCATTTACCTTTAAGGTAATTATCAGTATGTATGTGCCTATTACCATTTTCTTAATTGTTTTGGGTTTGTTATTGTAGGTCTTTTCCTTCTCTTTTGTTTCCTGCCTAGATAAGTTCCTTTAGCATTTGTTGTAAAGCTGGTTTGGTGGTGCTGAATTCTCTTTTGCTTGTCTGTAAAGGTTTTAATTTTTCCATCAAATCTGAATGAGATTCTTGCTGGGTAGAGTAATCTTGGTGGTAGGTTTTTCCCTTTCAACACTTTAAATATGTCCTGTCACACCCTTCTGGCTTGCAGAGTTTCTGCTGAAAGATCAGCTATTAACCTTATGGGGATTCCCTTGTATGTTATTTGTTGCTTTCCCTTGATACTTTTAATATTTTTTCTTTGTATTTAATTTTTGATAGTTTGAGTAATATGTGTCTTGGTATGTTTCTCCTTGGATTTATCCTGTATGGGACTCTATGCGCTTCCTGGACCTGGGTGACTATTTCCTTTCCCATATCAGGGAACTTTTCAACTATAATCTCTTCAAATATTTTCTCAGTCCCTTTCTTTTTCTCTTCTTCTTCTGGGACCCCTATAATTCAAATGTTGGTGCATTTAATGTTGTCCCAAAGGTCTCTGAGTCTGTCCTCAATTCTTTTCATTCTTTTTTCTGTATTCTGATCTGCAGTAGTTATTTCCACTAGTTTATCTTCCAGGTCACTTATCCGTTCTTCTGCCTCAGTTATGCTGCTATTGATTCCTTCTAGAGAATTTTTAATTTAATTTATTGTGTTCTTCACCATTGTTTGTTTGTTCTTTAGTTCTTCTAGGTCCTTGCTAAATGTTTCTTGTATTTTCTCCATTCTATTTCCAAGATTGGGTCATCTTTACTATCACTATTCTGAATTCTTTTTCAGGTAGACTGCCTATTTCCTCTTCATTTGTTAGGTCTGGTGGGTTTTTACCTTGCTCCTTCATCTTCTGTGTGTTTCTCTGTCTTCTCATTTTGCTTAAATTACTGTGTTAGGGGTCTCTTTTTCACAGGCTGCAGGTCCATAGTTCCTGTTGATTTTGGTGTCTGCCCCCAGTGGCTAAGGTTGCTTCAGTGGCTTGTGTAGGCCTCCTGGTAGAGGGGACTGTTGCCTGTGTTCTGGTGGATGAGGCTGGATCTTGTCTCTCTAGTGGGCAGGACCGTGTCTAGTGGTGTGCTTGGGGTGTGTGTGAACTTATTATGATTTTAGGCAGCCTCTCTGCTAATGGATGGGGTTGTGTTCCTGTCTTGATAGTTGTTTGGCATGGGGTGTCCAGCACTGAAGTTTGCTGGCCGTTTAGTGGAACTGGGTCTTCGGGTTGAGACGGAGATCTCTGGGAGAGCTCTTGCCAACTGATATTACAAGGGGCCAGGTGGTCTCTGGTGGATCAATGTCCTGAACTAGGATCTCCCACCTCAGAGGCTCAGGCCTGACAACTGGCCAGAGCACCAAGACCCTGTCAGCCATACAGCTCAGAAAAAAAGTGAGAAAAGAAAAGAAAAGAAAAGAAAAGAAAGAAAGAAAGAAGGAAAGAAAGAAAGAAAGAAAGAAAGAAAGAAAGAAAGAAAGAAGGAAGGAAGGAAGGAAGGAAAGAGAGAGAAAGAAAGAAAGAAAGAAAGAGGGAAAAGAATAAATAAAATAGTTATTAAAATAAAAATTTAAAAAATCATTAAAATAAAATAAATAAAAAAGTAATACGAAAAAAGAAAAGAGCAACCAAACCAATAAATCCACCACTGATAAAAAGCACTATACTAAAAAAAAAATGAACAGAGTGAACCATAGGACTAATGGTAAAAGCAAACCTCTACAGACAAAATCACACAAAGAAGCATATACATACATGCTCACCAAAAGAGAGAAAAGAAAAAAAAATATATATATATATAAAGGAAGAGAGCAACCAAATCAATAAACAAATCTACCAGTGATAATAAGTTCTAAATACTAAACTAAGATAAACATAAAACTAGAAACAAATTAGATGCAGAAAGCAAACCCCAAGTCTACAGTTGCTCTCAAAGTCCACTGTCTCAGTTTTGGGAAGATTTGTTCTCTATTCAGGTATTCCACAGTTGCAAGGTACATCAAGTTGATTGTGGAGATTTAATCTGCTTTTCCTGAGGCTGCTGGGAGAAATTTCCCTTTCGCTTCTTTGTTCGCACAGCTCCTGGGGTTCTTCTTTGGGTTTGGCCCCATCTCTGCATGTAGGTCATCTGAGGGCATCTGTTCCCCACCCAGACAGGAGAGGTTAAAGGAGCAGCTGGTTCGGGGACTCTGTCTGACTCAGGCCTGGGGGAGGGAGGGGTACAGATGTGGGGCGAGCCTGCAGAAGCAGAAGCCAGCATGACGTTGCACCAGCCTGAGGCTGCCGTGTGTTTTCCCGGGGAAGTTGTCCCTGGATTACAGGACCCTGGCAGTGGCAGGCTGCACAGGCTCCCCGGAGGGGAGGTGTGGAGAGTGACCTGTGCTTGCACACAGGTTTCTTGGTGGCTGCAGCAGCAGCCTTAGCGTTTCATGCCCATCTCTGGGGTCCGCACTGTTAGCTGCACTCACACCCATCTCTGAAACCGGTTTAGGCAGTGCTCTGAATTTCCTCTCCTCGCACACCCCGGAACAATGGATTCTTGCCTCTTAGGCAGTTCCAGACTTTTTCCCGGACTCCCTCCCAGCTAGCTGTGACACACTAGCCCCTTTCAGGCTGTGTTCACGCAACCAACCCCAGTACTCTCCCTGGGATCTGACCTCCGAAGCTGGAGCCTCAGCTCCCAGACCCCACCCGCCCCGTTAGGCGAGCAGACAAGCCTCTTGGGCTGGTGAGTGCTGGTCGGCACCGATCCTCTGTGCGGGAATCTCTCTGCTTTGACCTCCACACCCCTGTTGCTGTGCTCTCCTCCATGGCTCCACAGTCCATGTCCCCCCTGCCACCCACAGTCTCCGTCAGTGAAGGGGCTTCCTAGTGTGTGGAAACCTTTCCTCCTTCACAGCTCCCTCCCAGAGGTGTAGGTCCATCCCTATTCTTTTGCCTCTGTTTTTTCTTTTTTCTTTTGCCCTACCCAGGTATGTGGGGAGTTTCTTGCCTTTTGGGAAGTCTGAGGTCTTCTGCCAGCGTTCAGTAGGTGTTCTGTAGGAGCTGTTCCACATGTAGATGTATTTCTGATGTATTTGTGGGGAGGAAGGTGATCTCCATGTCTTACTCCTCCGCCATCTTGAAGGTCCTCCTGGTATGTATTTTTTCAGACCTTTCTCTATCTATGTTTGTGTATGTGTGTGTCTATGTGTATTTCTGTGTGCATGCGTGTGTGTATATATATAAGCTAAGAACTTTATTCTATAGACTATAACTTACAGCAAAAATCAACAAATTTCTTTATTACTATTATTATTTTTATTAAAATTGAATCAGATCCTGAGTCCTCAACATGGCATTATGTGAACTAGTTCTCCCCTTTCATCTCAGAGGAGTCAGAAAGTCTCAGAAGCTTTGATTTACAGCAGAACATTTTGGCAAAACCTCTGGGTTTAGAACACACTGGACCCCAAAGAAATGTCCTGCAGGCAAACTTCCATCATCCCCTGGACTGGCTGCCTGTGTCCCCATCCTAAACATACTATACTTTCTTCTGCTTCAGTGTCTGTGAGTCCTGCCCCCACCTGCCCCCCTTACATTCCAGTGCTTTCACCCAGACAACACTTAGTCACCTTTCATCTCCATCTGAAGCATGAAACTTCCTTATGAAGCCCTTCTCTATCAACCCGGCTGAAGTCAGGGACTGTCTCCCTAGTAAGCAGCATGACACATATCTCCTTCATAACACTCCTCATACTTGTTTTTGCTGATTCTCTCCTCTCCTACAAAACTATATTCTCATGAGAGCAGGGCATACTGCCAGACATTTATTCCTTAATTGATTGGATATTTATTGAACATTTACTATGGTGAAGCCATGTGTTGGATATTAATGATAAAGTGATGTTTTAATGGCATGATTCTCTATTTCTCACTAATGTTTCCTTTGAGACAGATGTGAACAGAAAGTTACCTTGATAATTACTTAATTAGAATGGTAGTAACATCTATGAAGGGAAAGTGTATGGTATTCATGTGAGTATATGGAGCAAGTTAGTCCTCTGAGAAAGGTGGGTGTTTAGGGATGTGTCCTGGAAGAAGTCAATTTAAGTCAAGACTTAAAGAGTAAATGGGACGGCATCAGGAGAAGAGAGGGTTCTTAGCTCCTTAGTGAAAATGGAAGGTGTGCGGAGTAAAGAGATTACTGAGAAAGAGGTGATGGATACGTATTAGGGATGAGAGGTACAACTAAGGCTAGGCTGGTCAGCAAGGTTTTTATATTGTTAAACATTTTGATCTTTTTCCTAAAACTGTTGGGACACCATTAAGCAGTATTAAGCAGGTCAGTGAAATGAGTAGTTCTACAACTGGAAGACAGATAACGGTGGGTGTGGCCAAGAAGGTGAACACAAAGATAATAGAATTGAAAAATATTTTGGAGTTAGAAATGGGAGACCTTAGTGATTGATTGAATGTGAAAGGTCCGGGTCAAGGAAGATAAAGGTAAAAATAATAATAAAAGCAATAGCTAACACTCATATAGCACCTGTTGGTACCAGTCACCATTTTAAGTGTTTCATATTTATTAGTTCATTTAATCCTCACAATAACCATCTAAAGTAGCACTGTTATTACTCTAATATCATATATGAGTGAAGGGTAAGACATATTAAATAACTTTCTCAAAGTCATGCAGCCATATGAGTAGAGGTGGTATTCAAAATCCAATGGTTTGGTTGCAGAATCTATCACGTAAATATTACTCACAGGTTTTTGGAATGAGAAATCAAGAAGATGGCAGTGCCATGATTTGAAGCAGAAAACACTGGACAAGTGAATCTGGGTTAAGCATAAGACTTGAATTTTGGACATGCTGAACTTGATGTGCCTTGAAATGTGCAAGCATTCTCAAGTTGAATGTGAGCAGGATATATCATTTGGGACTCATCAAAGTATAGATGATAACTAAAGCCATGAGATAAATGAGATCACACAGGGTTACACTAGACAGTAGGAGAAGAGAAAGTCTCTGCTGAGTAGAGGAAGGAGGACTGGCACGGGACTCTGAAAAGGAATTGCTGAGTAGTAGAAAAAGCTGTCACAAGAACCAAAGAAAGACCTTCATCCAAGAGAGGACAGTCAACTGGTACATTGTAGGTTCTCAGAATATTTATTGACTTATTGATTGTTCATTAGGCTACACTTTAACATCTATATATTTTTACTAGAATGTTTGGTCACTTCTATTCAAGCATAAATCTATGATTTTGATCTATGAAGGGTTAGTCCTTTTATCCACTCTAATCAGGGCACAATTTTAGGGAATAAATTATTTTCTCTAGAACCATAAAATTTTCTTTTTTTCTCCATCCAATAAGTGGTTCAGACATATAATTAATTTCTAAGATCTAAAAAACAGTAAATCTTGAAAATCATATGTACTGGTTACAGTCCAATTCATTTCCAGAAAACAAGTAGATTTGGGTTAATATTAATCTTATCCAACTAATATGTAACTAGATTTTCGTACTAGTACAAAAATCCAACTAGATTTTTGTACTAAAGGTAAAACGAAAGATTGGAATTGAAGATTGCAGTGTATTTTATTTGTTATAAAGAGGCATCTGCCCTATATCCAATTTTAACCAATTGTAATCCCCTACCTGTTTAGTTAATAAGAATTACATAAAAATGTCCTCCAAACTCCCAACCTTGTTATAAGGTAAAAGTGGAAGTCTGTCAAAGGCTTAGTGATATTGACAGTCTGACATCAGTTATGCATATGTATTCCAGGAACAACTCACATCAGCCAAAATTAAATTTACATAGTTAAATATATAGATTCATAACCAGGGGTTAGGTAAATTTTATGGCAAACATAGATAAATACCTTGCAATGTTATTTAAATTGAATTAAATTTATCTGACTTCAGGGACATGCAATTTTCTGAGGCTGATGTGAGTTGTTCCTGGAACAAGATTTTAAATTCCTTTCTGAAAATGTTTTCCATCTTATTATTTTGACATCCCAGAAAGTACCTAGAACTTGTAGGGAGTAACATAGGGCTGCTTCTCAGCTCATCACTCAATTTGAAGAATATGTGAATACATGAAAGAATTAATGACTAATTTGTGATATAAACTAAAAAGTATTGGAGAAAATTTATTGAAATATTTGATCCAATTATTGAAACCTATCAACATTATCTTAAGTAAACTTTTTGAACATGTAATTTAGTATTTTCTCTAGATTCCTGGAAAAATTAGTTACAAATTGAGCTGAGAAAAAGAAATATCCCAATAACTTACATAGTCTATTTTAATATAGTATCAATGTTTCATAAATGATAGAGAAGTATGACTTTTTTTTTTCTCCTTCAATTATCCACTATCTCTTATGCCACCATTTTCTTTCTTTATTCAAGGTCATTCCTAAAAGCTTTTGAATAATGCTGAGGTTTCTTCTATATTTCTTTAAAATTCATTCAACTTGCTCATAATTTCTAGTTCAACAATCAATCCATCAGCAAACTGTTGACTTTTCCTTATAAACATGTGGGACCACTTCTGATTCCATCTCATATTTTATGTTAGGGGAAGCCACCATCTCCTTTCACGTGATTTATTACAGTAATCTCTTATATTGTGTCCTGCCCTGGCTCCCTAACATAATTTCTTCCCATTGTAGCCAGTGACTTTTTTTGCGTTACGTGGGCCTCTCACTGTTGTGGCATCTCCCGTTGCGGAGCACAGATTTCGGACGCATAGGCTCCGTGGCCACGGCTCACGGGCCTAGCTGCTCCGCGGCATGTGGGATCCTCCCGGACCAGGGCACGAACCCGTGTCCCCTGCATCAGAAGGCGGACTCTCAACCACTGTGCCACCAGGGAAGCCCTCCATATTTTCTTATGTATGCATTGAGTGTCAATTGAAATCATTGTTATTTGAGTTCCATGCAATTTATATTTTATGTAATTTTTAAACTATCTGGTTAAATAAACTATGTATTCTTTAGAATCAAATCAGATTATGGCAATCTGTTAAAATTTTACTGAATTTCTAGGTAGAGAGACTAAGTTTATACTATTAAAAGGTAAATAGAATCCCAGAGCTGAAATGAAGCACAAAAATCCTTCATTATTTTACAGAGGAAGACACTAAAACTCTGAGTAGTTTAATTACTTATCCAAAGAAGTGAGGGATTCTGGAAATGTGGTGACTTGAATATAGTTTTCTTCAACCCCATGTCAAGAGAGTTGCCTTTTGTGAGAAAAGGGCTACTGCCATTTGCAATAAAATCATATACTAAAATCATATATATACAACTGTGTAAAAATAATTGTGCATGTATGTGAGTATGTACATTAAAATATAAAATTAAATTATTAAATTTTATCCAAAGCCATACAATTAGTTATTAGGGGTTCTAGGATCATATCATGTCAACTTTTTATGAGGTCTCTATTCTTTCCACTGGATTTTCAGCATTCATGAAGGAGGTTCTTAACTATTTACTGAAATATTGTGAGTGCTGGTTGAATTAGCCTGCCACCTTGATCCTGATAGGTACTCAACAAATTCAAATTGTCTCCAAACAAGTAAAACTCTAGTTATTCCCTTTGTGATGCTTTTGCCCTTGATGTGTTTTTATGAATCCCTATTCTCTAACTCTTCCTAAGAATAAATACACTTATCTGTCCATTTCTTAACCCATGAGCTAGGAATAGGGATAGAGACAGAGGGAGAATGAAAGGGTAATGACAGATAATGGCAAAATAAACATGAGAATGTACAGTCAAGTACTTAATTTCTAAAGTCTGGTGAACTATAGCAGAAAGCACTTTGTGGAATCAACAGTTTCAAGGCAGTCACACAGTAGGGACATAGCAGGCGTAAAATAAACATTTTTTGACAGATGAAGCAATGCATTGATTAAGGAATGAATTACCATACTCACAGATAAGTAGAGAAAGAGAAGATCTAAGAGTTGAAATTGAGAGTATCACGTAGTTCAGAAATTCAATCTGAACATATTTCATTTCAGGGACTTGCAATAGATATACAGAAATTGCCCACCTCTTTCCATCATACAATTCTTACCATTTAAACATTTTTTTCTAGCAAGAACATGTACCTGGGTTATACAAATACACCTTACCGAAATATGATTCTAATAGCTGCAAACACTTAATCATAATGACCCACAAAACAAGCAATATATTTTTAACATTAGAATTCTGATCAACATGTGTTAATAAAGATGTGGTGACCCATAACACCATTTAACTACTTTTAGAGGGCATTATGACATAAATTCTCCTGTTGATGGTGTATTTAAGTGTTTAATCTTGCAATGATATAAATTAAATACATATAAAGTACCTTATATTAAGTACTCAAGTGAAAGTGCCTATAACATCACCATTAAAATGCAAGATTAATATACGGAAATGTGCTGTGTTTCTATACACTAATCTTGAAATAACAGAAAGAGAAAGTAAAAAAAAATTTTTTTTTCCTTTAAAATTACATCAAAAATACCCAAGAGTGGATTTCCCTGGTGGTGCAGTGGTTAAGAATCCACCTGCCAATGCAGGGGACATAGGTTAGAGCCCTGGTCCGGGAAGATCCCACATGCTGTGGAGCAACTAAGCCTGTGCACCACAATTACTAAGCCTGCATGCCACAACTACTGAAGCCTGTGTGCCTAGAGCCCATGCTCCCAACAAGAAAAGTCACCACAATGAGAAGCCGTGCACCGCAAGAAGAGTAGCCCCCGCTCACCACAACTAGAGAAAGCCCGCACACAGCAACGCAGACCCGACACAGCCTCAAATAAATAAATAAAAAATTTTTAAAAAATACCCAAGAGTAAAGTTAACCAAAGAGGTGAAGGACTTAAACTCTGAAAATTATAAAACATTGATGAAGGAAATTGAAGATGATTCAAAGAAATGGGAAGATATACCATGCTCTAGGATTGGAAGAATTAATATTATTAAAATGGCTGTACTACCCAAAGTAATCTACAGACTTAACACAATCCCTGTCAAAATATCCAGAACATTTTTCACAGCACTAGATCAAATAATCCTAAAATTTATATGGAACCACAGAAGATCCTGAATTGCCAAAGCAATCATGAGAAAAAAGAACAAAGCTGGAGGTATAACCCTCCCAGTCTTCAGACTGTACTGCAAAGCTACAGTAATCAAAACAGCATGGTATTGGCACAAAAACAGACACAAAGACCAATGGAAAAGAATAGACAGCCCAGAAATAAACCACATTTTTGGCCTATTAATCTATGTCAAAGTAGGCAAGAATATAGAATGCAGAAAAGACAGTCTCATCGACAAGTGGTGCTGGGAAAACTGGACAGTCACATGTAAAACAATGATATTAAAACATTCCCTCACACCATATACACAAATAAACTCAAAATAGTTTAAAGGCCTAAATGTAAGACATGAAACCACAAGACTCCTGGAAGAGTGAAACACTGTTTGACATAAATCATAGCAATATATTTTTCTTGGGTCATTCTCCAAAGGCAAAATAAATAAAAGCAAAAATAAACAAATGGGACCTAATTAAACTTAAAAGCTTTTGCACAGCAAAGGAAACCATCCACAAAACCAAAAGACAACCTATGGAATAGGAGAAAATATTCTCAAATGATGCAACTGTCAAGGGTTTAATATCCAAAATACACTAAGAGCTCATACAACTCAATTACAAAAAAAACAAACAACACACATAAAAAATGGACAAAACACTTGAATAGACATTTTTCCAAAGAAGACATACAGATGGCCAACAAACACATGAAGAGATGCTCAACATTGCTAATTATTAGAGAATTGCAAATAGAAACCACAGCGAGGTATCTCACACCAATCAGAATGGCTATCATCAAAAAGTCTACAGAAGACAAATGTTGGAGAGGATGTGGAGAAAGGGGAACTCTCACACTGTTGGTGGGAATGTAAATTGGTGCAGACACTATGGAAAACAGTATGGAGATTCCTTATAAAACTGAATATAGAACTACCATATGGGTATCTATCTAGAAAGAGTGAAAACATTAATTTGAAAAGATACATGCACCTACCCCAATTTTCACAGCAGCACTATTTACAATAGCCAAGACGTGGAAGCAACCCAAGCACCCATTAGCAGAAGATTATGTATATATGTAATATACCACATCTTCTTAAGCCTATATATTTATCTACATAATGAAATATTATTCAGCCATAAGATAGAATGAATTACTTTCATTTGCAGCAATGCAGATGGACCTAGAGAATATTATGCTTTGAGACGTAAGTCAGACAAGAAAGACAAATACTATATGATATCACTTATATGTGGAATCTTAAAAAAAGTACAAATGAATGTGCATAAGAAACAGACTCACGGATATAGAAAACAAACTTGTGATTACCAAAGGAGAGAGTGGAGGAGGACAATTTAGGACTTTGGGATTAACAGATACAGTTATATATAAAATAGATAAGCAACAAGGATATTCTTATAGCACAGGGAATTATACCCATTACCTTGTAATAGCCTATAATGGAAACTAATCTTGAAAAATACTGAGTCACTAAGGTGAAGACCTGAACCTAACACAGTATTGTGAATCAACTACACTTCAATTAAAAAATATTAATCTGCTAGAGAGAGCCATGGAAAATTTCTTGCTATAGGTATTTTAATATTTTCCCTTTTATCCATCAGGATTATATTTTCAAATTTTCATACAGTTTAGCAACAAATGGAATCAAGGATTCAAAAATGTTTAACACAAAATGAATAAATATTCTGTATTAATATAATTTTAGAAGGAAAATATAGACACAATAATTTGGAAACAAAAAATATGTTTATAACTTTGTGTTTTATGGCCCCCATTCCATTATTTTATACTATTTTCTAATAATCATAGACCGTTAGCTTCCAAATTAAGGGAGGAGAGTATATTAGTAACCTGGAAGTAGGTCATCTGTAGGTGAGAGGGAGATAGGTCTTTATTTAAGTAAATTTGAAAACATGGAAAGTGCCCCCAACTTAATGCTTACTTTTAATATTTCCTAATAATAGACAAAGAAAAATAATTATATATTCAAATCTGGTAGATAGGTGGTTTTGCTCTTACAACAAAGCAGTGCTGAGGTGGTTTCTTTCTTGAACAGTTATATCTGGAAAGCGAAAAGCCTCCTGGGAAGGCTTTTCACTGGAAAGCAAAAGCCTCCTGGAAGCTGTGAATTTTCTATTTACACATCCACATAAACAAGCCAAGACCATATGAAATAGGACTATCTTAGCCATAACCTTCAGGGAGGTCCAGAAATGATGTTTACTGCAAATGGATATATATAATAAGTGCATATATAGATACATCTTTATGATATTATTTCTTTAAATGTGTTCTTACAGAAACTTAACTTTGTGCATCCAGTCTTAGCTTCTCAGAAATTCATCTACTGTAAAAATTAAGTAACATCCTATTCCTATACGTGTTTGTTATTCCCATTCTCTACCTTATTTTGCTTCCATAAAAGCTCTTTCAGCCAAATTAAATTCCAGGGCCATTTTCTTAGTGAACCAATGCCATTTGATGAACAATAGTCATTTTCTTAGGGAGCAGGCTAGGTATCTGTCTCCAACTTTTCACTCAGTTTACAATACTTTCTGGGTCTCTTTTGGTGAAGTTTGTTTTCTCTTTCCCTGCCCCCCGCTCAACATTAAAATTCAAGGTAAGCTATTGATGAAGTGGCATTGGCAGAAATCACATTTGCCCTATCAAGAACAAAAGGGAACTGGAATCACCAGGATTTGCCCTATCAAGAAAAAAGAGACTAGTAATTGCTAGGAACAGGCATCGGGTATTAATAACAAGTCTCTATTCTTTTTAGAGTATCTTGCATAGCACCTATCTGGCAGTAGTCAGGATAACCCATGGTATAATCAGGATAACCAGATTCATGATGTCTGGTTTTCCATTCTGACAGTCTCATACCCTTAATGTCTACCCTTAAGTACACAAACCATGACATTTTTCTCTGCTCTCTGATTTCCTAACTGGTACATCTGCTCCATTGGGATTTTGTTCCTAAACAGTGTCTACTTCTTCGTCACCACATACAAATCTACCACATACTTGAAGACTTGTCCTGTGATTGAAAGAATGGTGCTTCTTTATGTCAACTGCCTAAACCTTTGAGCGTCACCCATCTGTCACTATTGCTGCTTCTATAACTAACAGCTACCATTTATTAAGCACTTGACATTATTCTAAGTTCCTTACATACATTGTCTCAATACTCATGCTCCTCTGGGCTGTGGATCATGCATGGCCACTGTCCATATTCTTTCACTGAAATTATGGATTTTAGTTCATTTTTATTTATTTTAGTCTTTTCCTGCTTTATTGAGTTATAATTGACATGTAGCATTGTATAAGTTTATGGTGTAAAGTGTATTGATTTGATGCATTTATAAATTGAAAAATGGCTACCACCATAATACTAAGACTTTGAAAGGGAACTTGACCAGTATCATACAATATAGATAGAAATGCTTCTGAGGATGTCTGTGTTCGTTTCCGAGGCCTGATCTAACAAATTCCCCAAATTTGGCAGCTTCAAATAACAGAAATGTACTTTCTCACAGTTTAGGAGACCAGAAGACTACAATCAAAGTGTCCGTAAAGTCAGTTCCTTCTTGAGGCTCTTAGGGAAATCTGCTCCATGCCTTTCGCCTGGCTTCTGGTGGTTGCCTTGGTTTATAGCTACATCACTCCAATATCTAACTATATCATCAAATGACCTTCCTCCTGTTATGCCTTCTATGTGTCTCTGGATCTAAACCCCTCTTTCTTTCCTCTTTTAAAGTCACTAATCATCATATTTGGGGCCCACCCTAATCCAGTATGATCTCATCTTAACTTGATTATATCTGTAAATAGTTTATTTCCAAATAAGGTTATCTTCCCTGGTTCCAGGGATTAGGATATGACCATATATTTGGGGGGACAAAATTCAACCCACAACAATGTCTGATTTCAAGCTGCATGCTCAATTATATAGTATGCTGCTCCAAACTATAATGCTTTACTGGTTGTCTCCCTTTTAAAGGCCTGCGCGTGTCTCTATCATAATGCTTCCCTGTATCCATTTTACTTGCCTTGCTTTCTGTGTTTTTCTAGACTAAATTTCAAGCCATCTGTAGTAAGAATTTGAAAAAAATATATTATACAATCACTCAGCTAACTCAGAATAAGCAGTGATTCCCCTAACTTAGTCTTATTGTTTCTTCTGCCTGTGGACCCCTAGAAAACTTTCTCACTTGAGTTTCAGTAGGAAATCTTTACTTCTATACAAATTCAATAACATAGCTAAAAATTTATCAGGCATAAGTGTTAAGGCAGAGAGAGCTGTGCTTAGTTACCTTTTCCAGTAAGGTGTATCTTTGCCAGTTACTCGATTAGAAACATAGTTGCCCCCTCTAGACAGAAAAATCTGAAAAACAAACCTGCTGTGAGTTGGCTAAACTGAGGAGCATGTGTCTCGGTGATGGGAGAAGAGATGAAATTTTACCCTTGAAGGCTCCCTCCATAAGATGCCATTGTGCAGTACACATACTGCACAACTGTGCAGGGTGGTCCTGGTTTAAGCTTGGAGATAAACAGACTTCTTCAGTAAGAAAATGAGATTTTAACACCTTGCATAAATATTTAATGTATATTAAGCACTTATTACATTTCAGTGCATTATGTGAATTAATCCATTTAGTATTTATTCCTGCTGAATGAATCTATATACACCATTTTACTCATGTGGAAACCAAGACACAGAGAGGTTAAATGACTTGCCTAAGGTCATATAGCCTTTAAATGGTAGTTTGGCATTTCAAATATATGCAGCCAGATACCCAAACTGATGAATGGAATTAAAATAAATGTAAGAACCTGGGACTACTGAAAAAGGGAAAATAAGCAATAAGTGGGAGACATTATTAAGTCAAGAAACTCACTTTGTCAGATATTGGCTTAGAGCATCATAAGCTTGTGATAGGGCTTATTTTTTTTAAAAGTATAAAATTGAGAAACCATTCTATGAGTTTTAGATAAAGATCTTAACAGTTTTTGTATCAGGCTAAAATCTTTTCTTCAAAGGTGAAATCAGAAAAGGGGTTAGCCCTTTGGTTTCTTTACAATTTTTCTACTGCCAATAGAAACACGTAGTGAAGCAAGTAATTCCCCAATTAAGAGCTTATTAGGCCAGTAGGTCCTCATTTTCCTAATTGTAGAGAAAATTATTTTAAAAGTAATTTTCCCCTCAGAAGCAATTCCAAAGGAGAAGATTAAATACACAGAGACTATGACTCAGTTAAAAAATAAATAAATAAAGGAAAAACAGCTTTTAAAGGAGCATAACTGAAAACTGTTAAAGTCAGTATATTTAATTACTAAGATTTTACTGTATATTTTAGCCGCTTGAAAAATAATGTTTGCAATTCACACAGTATCTGATCTAATAGTCTCAACTTCTGAAAAGAGATAATTAAAATACAAGAAGGTTTTGATAGTGCAGTGTGACCACTATTGTACATTTGGAAAACTAGCACAAGATTCCATTTTAATCGTGTGGCTCTGTCCTCCAGGAGAGAAAAGCAAGCACACAGCTAACTCCAGATCCAGGCTGTCCTTCAATAAGAACACTAACTCATGGGCTATGGGCCTGCCAAGTCTTCCCTATCTCATTCGAGACCTTCTGTCTGGCCTGACCATCCTCCCGGAAGACTGGATCCTCAATTCAGGACTTTGCCTCCATGAAGTCAATGCTGGGATCCAGAGCGAAGGAAACATGGAGAAGTTTCCAGCCCCATTCTCCTTTGTCTACTTCCATCAATGAAAAAAATTAAAATAAAACAGCTATTATTTATTGATTACTGATTTATCTAGCAGATAATGTGCTGAACACTTAGGCATGACTTAATCCTTAAAGAATATTTGGCAGTTTATCTCTGTTTTGGCAGTTTATCTCTGTTTTACAGAAGTGTGAAATGATACGGAGTCAGGATGCAGTGACTTGCCTAAGGCCATAGTGCAAACAAGGAATTTAAATTTAATGTGCAGATGAATCACCTAAAGTTCTTGATAAAATGTAGCTGCTGATTCAGAAGATCTGGGTTTGGGTTTAAAATTCTGCATTTCTAACAAGACCCTAGGTAATTTTCTTATTCCAGTCACAGGTTTCACTTGGGGTGAGTAGGGTCCTCGCCACATTGATTGTTTTCCAGTTAGAATATTTAACTGGTCTTTGGGCTTTGAAGCTCTATGAAACCATGAAGGTAGAGATAAGTATATGAGCTCTGCCATCAAACTTCTTGGTTTTCTATTCTGGATTTGAAACTTAGTAACTACTTTCACCTTGAGGAAATCATTTAAACTCTCAAAGCCTCAGTTTCTTCATTTGAGAAGTTGGAGTTAATAGTAAAACCATCTCACACTGCAGCTGTAAAGACCAAATTAGAAAATCTATGTAAATAGAAAAACAATGCCTAGCATAGTAAGTGTTCAATATATATCAACTGATATTTTTAACTTAAAAAATAATGGCTTAGAAAATTCAAGAAATAGAGCCTTTAGCTGAAGTTCCTCAACTCATCTAACACCGTATTATTTGTCTACTGTTATGTAAAACATCACTGTGAATGTAGCCAGCTAAAACAACACAAATTTATAATTGAGCCATTTCTCTTGGCCAGGATTCTGGTACATTTTAGCTGGGTCTTCTACTCAGGGTCTCATAAGGTTGAAATCAAAGTGTTGGTCAAAGACATCCTCACCTGGAGGCTTGAATAGGAAATGATCTCTTCCATATCCCCTTAGGCGGTTGGCAGAATTAATTTCCCTGTGGTTGTAGAACTAAAGTCCCCATTGTCCTGCTAGCTATCAGCTAGTGGCTGAACTCAGTTCCTAGAGGCTGCTTTCAGGTTGTGCCCTATCTCCATGCATCTCAGCACTAAAGAACCTCCTTCATATTGAACCTGTACCACACGTCAAATCTCTCTGCTTCCCCTTCTGCTCCCAACCAGAGAAAACTCTCTGCTCTTAAAGGACTGTGTGATTAAATCATAACTTATTTTAAGATCAACTGTGCCATATACCAACACCAAATCACAGGAGTGAGATGTCAGAATCCTAGTCCCCAGGATTATGCAAGGAATGTACCACAGTAAGAGGGAAATCTTGGGGGCCAAGTTAGATTACTGATTACAGCAAGCATAAAGAGGGCCACCATATAAATAGAGAACTGAAAACTCTTAACTTTTCAAATAAAAAAATAAAAATTTTAATTTGATCCAAAATATTAAGAAACATGCATAGTTTGACATTTAGTGTTTTAAGCAGATATAAAGATCTTTTAAACAAGGTACCATTCAGTCCCGATATTAGAGAACAGTTGAGAATACTCTATATTGTAGAGAAGCATGATTTTCTTGGAATGATATATTTTGTGCATGTTTGGGGTTTTGGAACAGATCGTTGAACATAAGATGCTTTAAAGCACTTGAAAATATCTAAAAATAAAGGAATTTTTTTTACAGAAGGAAAGAAGTTGATATTGAATGAGAAGTATTACATAAGCATCATTAATGTGTTTAAAGAAATACGCTCCCAACAACAGGAGGAAAGAAAGGCAACACTGATCAAAAAAAGATTTACAGACACGAGTTGCATTTACTTGTTTTATGAACTAGAACAATTCTCTGCCTTCTAGAATTGGAGAATATGCAACGACTCATTCTGCCTTACGGGCATTTCAGAGCTATTAATCTAATAAAACCTATATGTCAGCTGGTAGCATGTCAGGGTCTCATTACTCTGCTTCCTCGGTACTTGATGTGGATGGTTAAGTCCTGGCTGGCACAGATGTGCCCCTTGGGGTTCCCTGAGGTGGAGCTGTGCAGGTTTGCATTTTTACTTACTGGCAAAAAAGGGAAAAAGATAACATTAAATATTCTATTCCTGTTTTCACTTAAGCATTCACTAAGAATGATGAAAGTGGAGATTATGTGGAGGGCCTAAGGACTGTGGACGAACAAGCTCTCTATCTTATATGTCTCATCAGAAGTCAGTTTCTAACTGTATTCAGTAGGCAAGCAGGCTCCCTCTTTTCATAATATCGCCTAAGCTTACTCAGAGATCACCAGCAAACAAGCTTAGCCTAAGTGGACCAACTAATAAAACAAAAGTAAATTTAAATGGTACTTTAATGAGAAAAAAAAATATTGCAAAGAGAAGTGACAGAGACTTTTAAATATAATTTAGTTATCATGATTTTTATTATTAAATGATATTTGCCTAGGATGTCTTATGCGACTTGCAAAGAAATAACACATGTTAGGGAGTCCTCCTTGGAATATTTTACTTTATGGAGCCACATCTACCTATGCTCAAGGAAGAAAATATAATAATGGAGTATGTTCTGCCTTTAAGTCATTGAGAAAAAAATTTTAAAGACCACACGCATCATTTAATTTAGCCAAACAACAAATGTGATCGAAAATATACAATTTTTACATAAAATACTAAGCAGCTGTCTGAACTTTGCTAGCATTTTAAATTTTTAAATTATTAGAAAAACACTTCAATGAACACTAGAGAATTGAGAATTTTTAAAGTAAAATTATAACTGTACTTCATCTCACATTGTCTTAGCCTTTTTTGACATTTTAATTGCTGTGCCATTTTTCACTAAGATGGCAAGTGTTTTTTTTACATATGCATGATGTAGCTTGTGTTAATGGGTATCGATTGAAGTATAGTTGGAGATGCCAGGATGCTTGAATTTTCTCCACTGTGACCCCATTAAATATCTCTCTCTACTCTTTCTTTCCTTTTAAATGAAGGAAAGAAAACATGTAGTTTTAAATATGCCTCTCTGCTACATGAGCTCTAGTATTTATAGGTGGAAAAAACACAGAGTTTAACAGAAGGAAGAGTAGAAAGCATCCACTTCACAAACTTGTCTTTTATTTTTACATGGGAAACACTGCAGAAAAATCAATAACTCCCTTTGAGTCAAATGATCTAGTTGCTTCTGAGAAATTTACATCTCCCTAACAGGCAGTTTGTAAGGTCTAGTTCACTTGGGTCACAGGAGTCCATGTAATTTGCACCTTGAGCAATTTCTCTCTTTCCTTCTACCTGTTCTATGAGGAAGGAAGATTGAACCTGGTCATAAAGAGGAGCTCATTATGTCTCAGCTGAGAAGAGTAATTTTGTAGGTCTTCCTACGGTGCAAGAGTATCATACAATGATAATATTTTCTCACAGATCTGCAAACCTACACATACACCAGGAAATGAAAGTAACATACACGGAGGCATATATGATGCATCTGACCTGACATTCACCAAATAAAATTGAAGTGTTCCATCAAGGTCATTGGTGAAATATGATCTCAAGATAGATATACAGATGATTTGCCAACAAATATACAAGAGGGAAGGGTATTTACGGTACTTCTTATAAATCTGGAAAAAAGTCCCCTATATTTAATCTGCCGTTTAAAATTTATGTCTAAATCTCAAATAAATGTTTATGTTATTATATAATAATAATATCTGGAATATGTTTTTTCTAGTTTGTGCAGTAAGTTTAGTTTAAAAATAAATAGAAACCAAGAAGGAAATGCTGAAATATTTTTGAATCAAAAAATGCAATAGCATTAATTATTATATCTTTTGTATAGCTATTTAAATCTCACTGTTAAACATGAGTCTATTTGGATGCCAGTCTAAATAAATATCTGAAAATAAATATCTGACATGGAGTCTAAAATCCACTGTATTCCATGGACTTCCCTGGCGGCACAGCAATTAAGAATCTGCCTGCCAAGGCAGGGGACACGGGTTCGAGCCCTGGTCTGGGAAGATCCCACATGCCGCGGAGCAACTAAGCCTGTGTGCCACAACTACTGAGCCTGCACTCTAGAGCCCGCAAGCCACAGCTACTGAGCCCACATGCCACAACTACTGAAGCCCGTGCACCTAGAGCCCGTGCTCCACAACAAGAGAAGCCACCTTAGTGAGAAGCCCGTGCACCGCAACGAAGAGTAGCCTCTGCTCGCCACAACTAAAGAAAGCCCATGCGCAGCAACGAAGACCCAATGCAGCCAAATAAATTTATTAATTAATTAATTTTTAAAAATCCACTATATTCCAATGTTTTCTCTCTGGGATAAAGATGATAATGAGACTCAAACATATTAGTGTTCATCTTGCTTTCACGGAAAATAATGTCTAGGTGTAGATGAAATATACTATTAAAACTCACTGCATTGTATTCAAACCCAGTATTTTGGGTCTGACATAAAATAGAGGGAGACAACTACTTATAATGGGTTCTGTATATCCATTTCATAGTTTTTTTCTTTACAATTTGGGCTAAATCTCCTTTTGAAAAAGATTGTGTTATTTAGGGACCTACATTAACCCAGAAAAGTCTATTTAATACCACTGAACTTGAATACTAATAACCCTGGCCTAAGCTGTGATTCCTGGAAGCAGCCTACTGTATCTTACAAAAGTGCTCTCTCAGAGTGTTGGTCATTGGCACGATTTGGAGAGGAAAAAATGTTGTTACCTATTTCTTTCATGCATAATTCCCCCATTATCTTTGCATATAATAAAATAGATAATATTTACTGAGCACTTATCACAAGTCAGATGTCATGTTAAGTGATGCAATGCATTTTTGATTAATCTACAGAAAACCATTCTGAGGTTGGTACAGTTGCCTTTCACTGAAGGATCCATTCATGAAGACCTCACACTCACAAAATGAAAGATTAATTTTTCCACAGATGCAAATAAAAAGCTGAGTAGGTGTGTTCTTTAGAAATATTACGGTGATAATTTGGCTTTATTTAGAGTATTTCTAAATCAAGTGTCTGCTGCACTCCATGTGGTGGTTTTTTGTGCTTTTTTTCATTGTTTTCCAGCACTGGCCCTTGTACATTCAATTTTAATATCATCATTACAGGGTATACTTTTTTTTTTTGCATGATCACAATGCATGTTAAAATAAAAGCATAAGCACAAGCACAGTTGCTCACAGATGTTCTGATACATTTAAACAACTGCTTGATTCACTACATATTGACAAATTAGCACTAGTCATCATTTTTATTATCTAATGTACTATTGCTACATAAAAATAAAAAGGGTAGGATTTATAATGGCGCCCCCTCAGTTTTGAAAATGTGTGATTCAATAATAGCTTTACTTGTAGTATTTTAAAGTTTGCATGTAGAAGGATAGAGCATTATTTAAAAATTTGTTCACAGTTATATTGCTAGCACTGGTTTCCCTAGGCTTTTGAACATACAGATTCCCTAAAAGATCCATAGGTTTCCCAGAGTAAATTTTTTAGCAGCAGCAATTTTTTTAAACATCTTTATTGGAGTATAATTGCTTTACAATGGTGTGTTAGTTTCTGCTTTATACATATATCTCCATATCTCCTCCCTCTTGCGTCTCCCTCCCACCCTCCCTATGCCACCCCTCTAGGTGGTCACAAAGCACTGAGCTGATCTCCCTGTGCTATGCAGCTGCTTCCCACTAGCTATCTATTTTACATTTGGTAGTGTATATATGTCCATGCCACTCTCTCACTTGATCCCAGTTTACCCTTCCCCCTCCCCATGTCCTCAAGTCCATTCTCTACATCTCTGTCTTTATTTCTGTCCTGCCCCTAGGTTCTTCAGAAACCCTTTTTTTTTTTTTTTTTTAGATTCCATATGTATGTGTTAGCATATGGTATTTGTTTTTCTCCTTCTGACTTACTTCACTCTGTATGAAAGACTCTAGGTCCATCCACCTCACTACAAATAACTCAATTTCGTTTCTTTTTATGGCTGAGTAATATTCCATTGTATATATGTGTCACATCTTCTTTATCTATTCATCTGTTGAAAAATGCTGCTGTATTAAAAACAAAGATTTTCAAGAAAATTACACCTATGCACCATTTTCTGATTAAAATAATGAGGTTTTCTCAGCACAAGTGTGTATAATCACAGGCATATCCTCATTACCTTAATAAGTTTTATCATAGAAATTAGTCATTTTCATCATGGAGGTAGTTGAATAATAAACTACTGTATTTATTGTTGGAAAGCAATATTTTCTTTATCTTTTATTTTCTTCTTTATGTACCATTGTCAATATATCCTATCTTGTCCCTTCTCTCCTCGGGCCTTGTTGAGTGGGAGTGCACCAATAGCTTCTTTCTCTTTCAGATGATTTGTTGCTAGGTATTTGTCTTGCACATACCATTCCTCCTAGGGACAAGATAGGATATATTGACAATGGTACATAAAGAAGAAAATAAAAGATAAAGAAAATACTGCTTTCCAACAATAAATACGGTAGTTTATTATTCAACTACCTCCATGATGAAAATGACTAATTTCTATGATAAAACTTATTAAGGTAATGAGGATATGCCTGTGATTATACACACTTGTGCTGAGAAAACCTCATTATTTTAATCAGAAAATGGTGCATAGGTGTAATTTTCTTGAAAATCTTTTTTTCTTAAAAAAGCAGCATTTTTTTCTCCAGATATATTAATCAAAAGCATATTATCTCCTTTCTGATCTATATTTATGGCCTACATAGTCCAGATGAATTTTCTCTCTGGCAGCTCTCTGTCTAACATAATCACTATTGATGAACACTATTGATCATTTTTTTACCCACCAAAGACAAATTTTCATCTCAATGCATTTTATCTGCACTGCATTTATTTAAATACTGAATAACTACTACAGCAAAAACTCACCTGGGCTTTTGTCTGGTAGACAATGGCTTAACTATTTAGCCCAAACACGTAAACCTCCTTACAGCCTATTTACTAGATAGGTATAAATGTACTGGAGTTAATTTTACCATGAAATAAAATTGTTACTTCTTTCTGGAAAATGCAGGTCAAGGAACATGGCCATAATCAAAACACAGTAGCAAAATGTGTGTGTGTGTGTGTGTACATATGCATGTGTGTGGGTATGTGTTCTATTATCTCTTAGTCAAATGTATTAGACACAACAAACAATAATAGATGTATAAGAATAAAATATGTACCAGTCAATGAAAAGTAGAAAATCATAACCCATTTGTTGCTCTTCTGTCCTAGCACATCTAAACAGGCATGTGTTCCAGAGAGTTCTACGATTCCTCATAGAATCTTCATTTCAGTAGGGTGTCCATCACTTGGCACATACAGTTAAGACTGAAAAATGGGTTCAATCAGATAGCAATATCTTCACAGAAGGCATTTTTTTACAGAAAAACAAAAACAAAATAAATTATTAACATTCTACATGGGGTATGTTAGATGTGTTTCCCAATCAGCATTGTGATAGCTCCTTGGCTGGATATTTTCAGAAATTCTCAGTTTTTATCCTTATATTGAGTAGTCATGTAAATGATGTTTAGCAGGAAGAAATAAACCAAGGAAATTCATTCTTTCAAATAAGGACAGTACTCATAGGAATTGGCTTGACCTTAAACAAACAAACCAAAGTGAATAGAAATATTAAATGCCAAAAGCAGAAAAAGATGAATGCTAGAGGATCCTTGGCAACTGTGTCTGGGAAAATTACCCACGGCTCTGCATGGAGTCCTTTCTCTGCTCCCCTGTAAAGCACATGGCCCCTGGAATGCACACACTCTGTGACCTTGCGCAAATTTTTAGGCTTTCATATCGCAACTCTCAGAAAATATACAACGAGCAGTAGGAGCACAAAGAGTTGAACTGCCATAAAAGCTTCACTATCTTCACATTCTCTGTTCTCACTCATGCCTTTTATCTTTAACACTATCTTTAAACCCAATGAGTATTTTGTTAGCACCGTATGCTCTAGAATTTCCTTAACTTCCTTATCTTTGTGTCACCTGTTCTCTGTTCTGAAAATTAAGGACAGGGATTTTAGGTGATGTAAGAGTCCTTACGAAAAAAATAACAGGTCAACTTTGGAAGCTTAACATACTAAAATACTGAAAAGAGAGCATGCATTTTGTAACCATAATTAATAACAAATTATGAATATCTGGGGTAGTATTCCACTAATGGGTGTAGATTGCAAAATAAAGAGAAGATTCAAGAATGACTTCAAACTTTTTGGTCTCATTTTTTTTTTCATGGAGGGTGGAGGAGTACGCTTATTTGTTCCTTAAAAAAACATCGTGCAGAGTAGCTGAATTATTATGTCTGATTAATGAAAACATTTATTTTTCTCATAGAATGGGGGATTCACCTTCCATGAAACTGCTCTTATCAAAATCACATGGTCCAATTCTGATCCACATCTGACAAGGCTTAATACTTCCTTCTCTCTTACATGGCTTTCAATACATCACATTCTCTACATCTTACCACACAGGTTGCTCCTTGACAGTCACGTTTGTTGGTTCCTCCTCTTCACTCTGACCTTTTAATGTCATATCTAAGGGCTATGTCCTCGGTCTTCTTATTTACTCTGTTTATGTATATTTAATTGGATTTCTCTTGTCTCAGGACTTTAAATATCCTCAGTATGATAATGACTCTCAAATATACAATTCCATCCCAGACCTTCCTCCAGTTCTGTACATTTCATGTAAATGGTACAGAGACTCAAGTATTAATTTCCTACTCAACCTACACCACTTGACTGTCTAATATGTATCTCAAACTTGTATCCAAAGCTGAATTCTGTTCCTCCACCCTCCATGAAAAAAATATGAGACCAAAAATTTGAAGTCATTCTTGAATCTTCTCTTTATTTTGCAATCTACAACCATTCCATTAGAGGAATACTACCCAAAATATTCATAATTTGAAAATTTTCATCACCTTTGTTGCTATTGCTGGACATAAGCCACCAGTGTTTCTTGCCTGGACTACTGCCATCTGCAACAACACCCAGAATTAGCTTGTCAAATGAGATACTCCATGAGGTAGAGATTTGATTTAGTGTCAACTTTATTAATAATTTCAAGGATACAAATACAAAAGATACAGGTGAAGCTGGGAGAATTCTAGGACCCCTAGTGTGACTCCTTATGTTACTTTTTCATCTAGTCAAATGTGTTTGTTCTATGAAATAGATGAGCTTCCTAATGAAATATTTGGTCACTTCCTGCACACAAAAAGAGCCATTTAGATTATGGAACATCCCCATTTCATAGTCTATCATTGTATAATTCACATTATATTATCCAGGACACAATATCCCATAAATCTATAGATTCCAGGTTTGTTTACCAAAAGCAATCATACAAGAAGGAAAAAATCCTGACAAAACTTTCCATAGTAAGGGCTGTCCTTCTAGAAGAAACGATTTAATTTAACTGCCAGGAGGTCTATCATTGCCATGTTTAATAGTAGATCAGCCTTCTCACTGAATTTGTTTCTTCCCCAGGAGCATTGCCTGGGTAAAGGGAATTAATTCACAGAAGACTTGCTGTGTAAACATTTATGTCTCACCTCACAACAATATACCTGCTTTCACTACACCATCCCCATCCCACATTCTATTTTCAACATAGCAGACAAAGGGACTGGTCAGAATGTTGGTCTAATGATGTCATTTCTCTGTTCATCACTCTGCAATGACCTGACATTTCTCTCAGGAGAGTCAAATTCCTGACAACGGTCCCAAAGGCCCCATGTGATCATTTTTTGTTAGTTCTCTAAACTCACACTTTATTAATCTCCCATTTAGTTTCTCCGTTGCAGCCACCCTAGCCTCTTGGATTGGATGTTGCCCACAAATCCACACTTGTCAGGAATGTTTCTGCTGCTTTTCTCATAGATAAACACAAGGACAATTCCTTTACTTCCTTTATGTCTTAGCTGAATTCTCACTTACTCAATGTGTGGATCCTTGATTACCCTATTTATAACTGCAATTACCTACTCTCTCCACCATTCACACACACACACACACACACACACACACACAAATACACACGCTTCAACTATTTGTGGTCTTCCTCCTTACTGTGTTTTAGTTCTTTCCCTTACCAATTATCACTATTTTTTATTATTAATGACTATTCCTTGTCTTACTTTGCTAGAATGCAAATCTCAAAAGGGCAAGGATTTTTATCTCTTTTGTTCATTGATGAATCCCAAACACCAAGAAGAGGACCTGGTATATAGTAGATGCTATCTGAATGAATACATGACTGCACCAGGAATGACGTGGCTGCTCATTTTAATTGGGTATCTGGTCATCCCTTGAATAGAAGCTAATGTTTTTCATCATGCTTGTATCACACTGCTTGATAGTCCGTTGAGGGGATAACTTTTCCCAGAATACCGTTCATTTAAAAAACATTTTCTCTTTCTAAATTTTTAGGAAGCAAAAAACCAAATTAAGATCATTCAAGTATTTTGCTCAAAATATTTAAAGAGTAGGTTAAGCAATAACTCTGGAAAACAACCATTTTTACAATTATGCACTTTCAAGTCCTTACATTGCACAATTTTGCTAAATTACACAAAATACACATAATTTAAAAATATTTTGACAGGTTTAAAATATAGTAAAACATGACTATAAAATAATTACATAGAAGAGCTTCATTTTTTTTTAACATCTTTATTGGGGTATAATTGCTTTACAATGGTGTGTTAGTTTCTGCTTTATAACAAAGTGAATCAGTTATACATATACATATGTTCCCATATCTCTTCCCGAAGAGCTTCATTTTATAGAAATGTTGCTGCTTTAATGTATTATATTTCAGATACATTTTAAAATCAATGTTTATATTTGAAAAATCTCTTACAAATGATTTCATCCTGAAGAAAAAGGACAGGTTTTACATGCTTAAAAAGTAAATGAATGACTGTAAAAGTCAACTTGAATCAAATCTAAGAAATCTTTTAACTGATAAGTAATGCTGTCTAAATATCTTGAGGTTCAGAAGAAACTTGAATTGTTGATCCTCAATCCTTGTGTTTTATATGGAAATATTTTGGAAAGAAAATAAGTGATTTTCAACTGAGAATAATCAACTAGTCTAAAGAAATTATCATTCACCCTTTGTAGTCCTACACCATTAATGGCATGAGACATACATGTGGATGAGAAAAGAGAAACCTCAATTTGTTTAGATTAGACCCATTTCAATTACCAGGAGAAAATGCATACGGGAATGCATGTGGTTTGTGGGACAATGTTAAAATCTCTCCGTTTATATTCTGAGGGTTGCTGGTCACATGAATGATTTTAAGCAGCAGAATATATAAATGCCAATCAAGTAAATTACTCATGGGGAGCCAATGCCTTGCTGAAATAAAGATACCTCAAGGAACCAGAATGACCTTACACTGCCAAACCAAAGTGGATTGAAAAGTTTAATGCCATGGACAGATTTTGACAGTGGTAATGGTATTGGTGTCCTTGGCTTGTTCCTACTCTGGGGAGCTATAACTTTAAAAGCTTTGATTTTTGTTTATCATGACAAGTTCTTCAAATATATTGCTCTTCAGACTCAATGGCTCTGGCATGCCCCATTTCTCTTCTGCAGGTCTGGGATCTACCATAAGAAAATAAAACATGGCAATATTTTTAAATGACACAATTTAAATCTTTAATTCTACTTTGGAACATATAAATACTATAAATGTATAGAGCTATTAACAGGTAATGACATCATGATGAAAACTAGATTTTCTCATTTTATATAGGTTTGGATATTTCCTTTTATAAAGTATTCTGTATATGACTCCTCTGTGTCTGGTTTCATTAATGACATGAAAGTTAAGCTTTAAAAATCCATATTTCAGGGCTTCCCTGGTGGCGCAGTGGTTGAGAGTCCGCCTGCTGATGCAGGGGACATGGGTTTGTGCCCCGGTCCGGGAAGATCCCACATGCCGCAGAGCGGCTGGGCCCATGAGCCATGGCCGCCAAGCCTGCGTGTCCGGAGCCTGTGCTCTGCAACGGTGGGGGCGGGTGGGGCCAGGAGGGCTCAGTGACATCAACCTTTACTTTCTCAACCTTACTGACTTTCCTCAATCTCTCTTCATAACAGCATCATTAGAGTGGATACTTTACCATTGTTTCTAAAGGTCACCATTGTCCTCTCAACACGTATAACTGCCAGGAATGGCAGCTGAACAAGGACAAGAGTATTCTCATGTCATTAAGCTGGGAAGCGGAGGACGGACAGAGGAGGGTGGAAGTATTTTATTCATTGTGGGTTCTGCACCAATATCATCATTGTTCTGGTTAATCATGACTCTTAACTTTATGGAATGAGAGTGCTGTAAGTGTATATCCTGGAGATAATATGTATATTTGGAGTTATGTATTAATTTTGAATGGATGGCAATTTTAAATTATGTGATTCTTCTCTTCATGTCCCATCTTCCATTACTACATTACTAGTCTCCTCTCAGTCCACTGATATGATCCATTTTTTCTGAATTCTATTTCATAGTTAGAGCTTCATCCTTTGACTAATGTGGTATCTTGTATTTGTATAGTGATTGTTCAAATATTTTGCTGGCACCAGAAATCTTTAATGAACTTTGGTATCTTGAGCTACTTAAAGGAAGGAGTCATTTAATTTCAAAAGGTTATTTAGCATGCATTATTATAGAGTCAATTAAAGACAGATGGGTACAGATTTACGGTAATACTCATGCTTATTTCTCTCCTGTTTCCTTTTTATTCCATAAAAACTAAAATCAAAGTAGCAAAATTTAGCTTTTGTTTGTGTGCTTTTTACTTTTCAACTTCTTTCCATCCTGGCTCTCCTTGCAGTTTCCAGATACAGACACAGATTATTTGTGCTGCCCATGATTCAAGTACTGTCTTGAGTTATGTGGTACAATGTCTGATACATATCATACAGAAAAATAAAGGGTCTAACACATTTCTTCAAAGAATAATCAAAGTAAATAATGTGTGCATGAGGCATACACTGCACAAATAAATACCACAGAGAGACAACAGTCCTTACTGTGGGGCACACATCTTCCCTGGTGACCTCCCATTGACAATAATGACACTCCACTAAGGAAGAATAACCATCCTTTCTTATGTCAGACAAAAAGAAAGGACTGTTACTTTGGATGCATTTTATTTGCTCTCTTTCTATCTGTCCCTCTATCTATTTGCCCATCCAAGCTCTATGTCTCTTGTCTAATTCACAGTCTTTTCCCCTTTCTTCATGTTTATGTCTGTCCATCTTTTTTCTCTGTCTCTCTCCCTCTGCTCTTTCTATTGCGTTACTCTGTGGCTCTTGATCTCATTCTACTTTCTTGTTTTTTCTCTTTGTCTCTATTTGTGTGTGTGTGTGTGGTTCTTTCTCTCTACACACACATACACACACATATATTTTCACATTTCCTCATTTTCACTTTATCCTCTTCTCCTCATATTTACATAGAGAGAGTTATAGATACATAAGTTACACTTTATAGGTGAACTCATTTCTGATCTGCTCTCACGCATAGTAAAATATCAATCACACTATCCCGCTTACTGAGCCAAAGTTCTTCCTTACAGTTGACAAACCTCCTAAGAGTCTGAAAATGAACAGTCTTCTCCATACTGATGACAGTGTGCACTAGATCTGCAGAGTACCTTTTCAGTCAAACTGTTATGCAGCCCGTTTAGACCTCTGACTTCAAGAACGCATACAGAATTGTTTAACACAATGACCTTGACAAGCCTCACAGTGAAGTCTGATTCTGAGAAAATAACACCTGAAAGAAAAATAATTTACATCTAGCATTCCCAAGTCTAAATTATACCCCTGATAGACAATTTTTCTCAGGGCTGAATCTATGCCTACATTATATGGTTTAGGGGAAAGGAGGAGAAAAAAATCGTTGTTGAATGAATATTACTGACTAAGCACATGTTAATTGCTTTATATGTAATATCTCATTTTATTTTTTTGGTCAAATGTTTCTCTCTCAAGTTATTTTTGTTTTATACATGAATAAACTGGAGTTCTAAAAAAGTAAATTAAGTTGCTTGATGTCATAGATTAAGGAAACAGTATGTTTGGGATTTAATTCCAGAGCCCAGGGTACTGAAAATATACCTTCTTTCTTCTTACTAATATATCTCTTCCATCAGCTCTTCCCCAATGCTTCCACATTCCCATGAGGGTTTCATTTTTTTTGTTGTATAACTTTACTACTTATTAAAATATGTTTAATTGGAATAACTGGCTAAGCTTTTATTTGCCATTACAATCATTGGGTTACTGAATTTTTTAGTATCTTTTTTCAAAAGCTAATTATAGTAAATTCTGAATGGGTGAAATACATAGCTGAATAACATATGTATAAGGGTAGAAACCTGAGTGTGACCAAAAAATGGTAAAAATGTTATTTGCTGGGTTTGGACGGATGTAATAGACACCCCGGCCTGTTTTGAAGACATTTCATTGAGGTCATTAATATCCAAAAGTGAAAAGAAATCAACAACTTTAAGTTGTTCTGATTTTCTCAGGATCTCAATTTTGGGGAATCAAATATGTTGAATTGATTCAATTGACTTCCAACATTCCATTTCACTGACACTTGCTGAATATCTAATTCTTTTAGGCAATTTTACTTATTTGACAATTTTTAAAGCTCACAACAAACCTAAGTGGTAGGTATAATGGACCTCAATTAAATAAGTGACTAAATTTGAGCTAAGAGGGTTTTTGTTATATGTTCAAAGTTAGAAAGGTGAGAGGTGGTTAGTAAAATGAGGAATATAAATATATACGTATTATATTTACTTTTCACCAAGTCATTATTCTTTTCAATCCACTTCTGAGCTGACTTTTCTGCATTGAAGGAATATATCTAGTTTAACGTTGTACAATCTATTCCCTGGCAGCAGAACCACTAATTCACTGAATCTGAGCTCTGGTGGCACACTCCTTGTGATAATAATGATAACCTTAAACGTAAGATTTTTTTCCTAACCTTCAATTTGATTGAACCATAAAATTAACATTTATCTTATTCTACTCATTGTCAGTAACTACAGTTAATTAAAATTTTAATTAAGCAGCAGTCTAGGTTGTTAGAAATCAGAAGAATCTCAAATCAAGAGGTTAGGAGATATATGTTTAAAAATAGGTGCTGTCAGAAGTTCATGTATACGTATTCTTGCCCTCTTTAAAAGTTAAAATTAGATACGCTTACGTATTATTTAGAAGGAAATAATTTAAGAATATCCAGTCCCCAAACTAGCATGGTCCATTTAACAGCATCCTTGACAGGGAATCAGGACTTTGCTTCTATTCCTGGATACACGCTGAACCAGTCATCCAGGTTTACCAAATAGCTCACTGGTTCTGTACATCAGTGTGGTTAACTCTAACACTGAGATAATAACTCTGACCTACCACACAGGGATCTGTAATGATTAATTGGGTAATGGCTGTTAAGTGCTCCTAGCTACTTAGAATAAATGTACTATATGGCTAATAAATGTTGTTATTATAAGATGTTGCTTCAGTGTAATATCAGTGACTGACTGCTCCATGATTATGAGGAAAACTACTTCCTCTGATAATATGAGTACAATACATATTGATTTAGAAATAATATATTATTTGGAATACATTTAGACTTTGTGAATGAGCTAAGCGAAGGACAACATTCCACATTGCTTTTTAGTTGCATATGTAATGGTGTTCACTATCCGACAGGCACTTTTATAAGTACTTTGCCCTTACAATTATTCTGTAAGTGCCATTTGCTAATGTTTTGTATGGGGAAGCTGGGTTACTTACATCTATTGTGTTTACCTTTATATTATATTTATTACTTTGCTCAAGAAAGTTAAAGTGTTTAGTCATATATCACTTGCTTATCAATCTCATTAAAGAGAAACTATGCAAAATTAGTCCAGAAAGAGCCACCAGGGACAAAATCTTAAGAAAAGATTGAGGTATAAGGGAGGCAAGAGTGAGAATTAGAAATGTCCAGCCTCAGCTTCCCTTTCCATATTCTGTCTGCTATTTACTTCCTATTCTTTGAGTATCATATTTTAACTTTAGTGTAATCCTAAATTTAGGTATCCCTAATGTTTTAAATGCAGAAAAACATTTTAATGCTATGAAGTTATTTTATAGCACCTGGGAAAAGGACAGATATTTTATTCTTTAATCTATCTTTTATCCGTTAGGATAATTTTGGCTGTACATAAAATAAAACACCAACACAATGCATTTAAAACTGTAAAATAATTATGTCTCAAATCCAGAGATAAAGTGGTTTAAGTAATTTCTGATGCAGCATCTTGACATCATCATCAAGGGCTGGACACTTTCCATATTTTTCTTCTATCTTCTTCACATGTTGCCTGGACTACTCTTCATTGAATCCCATGGCTTCATGAATGAATGTGGTTTCCTGACCACAAAGAGCATTCTTCTTAACAATGAAGAAGGAGAATGTCTATTGGGTAGACAATTGTATAAAAGTCTGCTATTATCCTTATATTTTACTGAACGTACTTCCTTTTTCTTTCCCATCCTTGATATTCCTAATGTAAGAATGAATATTTTTAAGTACTATTAATTTTAAACATGGCTTAATGCAAGTTTTACATAGCGAAATGGAAGAAAATTTTAGTGTATTAGATTCTGTGGTACCACAATGAACTGAATTTTCTTTTTATTCTGCAACTCTGAGGAGACTCACAACCAATCTTTTCTTCCCGCCCAAATGCAGATAGCAACCAAGATCCAATAATCAGACTCAATGACATCTATGTCTGACGTGCATGTCCTTCTAGATGTCATATCAACATTTAGATTTCAACATAGCCACAAAAGAAAAAAAAAAAAAAAGCAAAAGAATTCTACCTAACTGGTCTGTTCACTTCCAGGCTCTGCTCTCTCTAACATGTTATTTACATTTTGGTTTTAAAATTTTTATTTACCATAGTTTTGGTGATGTGTGTGTATATATATATCTATATACACATATGCTACATGTATATGTTCAAACTAAATATATGCATACATGCCTAAATATCTTACTTAGTGCTGGAACAGACTCTAGGGAACTCTAAGTCTAATCCTCTACAATACTTACATCAAATCTTTTGGAGCATTACTTGATTTTCACAACATTGGTTAACATTCCTTCCTATGAGATGGCAAGATATCATTTGTACTGCTCTTATTATACTGAGAGTCTTCTGTGTGCTGTAGCTATTCATATAATTATAGTGCTACATCTACTAGGCTATAATAATAAGGGCACAACTAACATTTGCATAATTTCCTCAGTTTTTTCCATGGTACAATAATTTTTGCAGTGCTAATAGGTATCATATGATAACAGACTTCAGTTAAATAAATCTGGAGAATTCTAGCTTAACAAAATTGTTGAGCCTGTAAAAATTAATATGCAATATGCCACTCCAAGTTGAATAGTTATAGTATGGTTAATGTATGCTGAATTTCCCAAGTATATTTGACCAGGAATCACTTTTTCTGTTGATCCCATAGCAGGGGCTAATGTTCTATGAAATATATTAAGGAAAGGCTAGTGTCACGATCTGTAATCCATAAAATATTTTCAAATATATTTCATTTGATTTTCACAAACATTTGAGGTAGCTACATCAAGATCTGGCATTATCCTCATTCTATAGATGAGGAAGTTGAAGTTAAAAATAGGTTTCATCATAAATTCAAAACTAAAACGGGCTCAAATTTCAACTAAATCTTGTGGTTTCTCATTACACTATTCTAAACACATGCATATATCTCCATTTTCTTTGTTTCCTTCAGTACCATGGACAGCACCTTGTATCGTGTAAAGACTAATAAAAAAACCTTCAGATTTCATTTGATTTAACAGTAAAGTACTATTAAAACAAGAAATATGCTACCAATAAGTATTACTGTGTGTCTAACATTTATTCAAATATTGATATAACACAATTTTTTTTTAATTAGTTCAAGATCCTATGGCATTTCCAAAAGCCTATCAAAACCGAAATTAAGTTCTGTCTTATTTTCTATCAAAACAACAGGTCTAGGGCTTCCCTGGTGGCGCAGTGGTTGAGAGTCCGCCTGCTTATGCAGGGGACACGGGTTCGTGCCCCGGTCCGGGAAGATCCACATGCCGCGGAGCGGCTGGGCCCGTGAGCCATGGACGCTGAGCCTGCGCGTCCGGAGCCTGTGCTCCGCAACGGGAGAGGCCACAGCAGTGAGAGGCCCGCGTACCGAAAAAAAAAAACAAAAACAAAAAATACAACAGGTCTAGAATTAGTGAGAAATCAGATGTAAATCATGAATGGAAAATCTGTTCTGACATAGCTCGAGGTAAGAAATGGGATGATTATCCAGACCCTAATAAATATAAATGGAGTTCTACCCGTTTTATTAAGTAAACCACAGGAATTAGTCAATATCATTTGTCTTGGGGACAAGTAAGGATTAAGCCAAAGTACACTTTAAAAGGCTATATTAATGTGGATTTGGAATTAACAATAATTCCCCCACTCTGGTCATTAATAATAAAAAACTATTAAACAATACATTTTACATATACACATAATCACATATACATCTGGTGTCAACTCACTTTGCAAAGCTGGAAGCTTTAATCAAATATCATAAATTGTATTCGTTATGAAATAAATTTGCTATTTTATGAGTATAAGACACTGGGAAGCATCTCAGAACTCTGGTGACTTTATTTAGTTTCTTTATTAGTATTCCCTTCTTTCTATAATGTTATTGTTATAAACGGTCTATATCTAATTACCCAGAGTTACATTGAAAATTTCAACCTCAATATTGATTAATTAAAAGATGTATTAAATGATTAATACTTATTTCTCAATCAGACATTTCATATAAAAGACAAAACCTTGACTTTGTGAATTGTATAGAAAATAAACTCATTTCTTTCTTATAGGCTGAATAGATTCTCTGATTATACTTGGTTCATAGCTTGTCGATATTTTGCTACCCATCGCTTCGCTTGTGATAACAGTAAACAGAAAAATTTAATGTACAGTTAACTTTTCCTTCTGCACCAGTAGTCAACCATCTATCCACTTTCAGATTTTGGGAAAAAAAACGTGTGTGTATAACAAAGAAAAATGTAGTAGCTACTTCTATGTCTATTAGGTTATTCTGCTAAATTCTGGCAGCATACAAAATTTCAAGATCAAAGGGAAAGTTTATATAGTATTTGGAAACCTGAGAAAGGAACAAAATATGTATATGTTTCTTTGCCTATTTTCTAGGTTAAGTTTTCCTCAACACCAGAAAAAAAGTAAATTTTAATAACTACAATCAAAGAAACTATGGTGTTATTAGAAAAATGCAGCAAAGGATTTTTAGGTTGAACAGGACACTCCTGAAAAGAAATTTGTAGAGGTGTCATCTATGTAGGTCATGTTGCAACGGGAAGTGAAAATGTCAATGGGAGAATGAGTCTATTCAGGCTGAGGAGAGACAAATCTGGATACCCCTGGAGGCTCATTTCCTTTACCCTTTCAGTGACTTAGCAAACAATTGTTTCAGCTCATCTTAACTAGCTCAAGAAAAAAAACATGATACCAGAGACAGCACTCAGGAGCTATGTCCCTCTAGCTGGGCCACTTCTTCAACCAGGAAGCACCAATCATAACAGAATTCCTAGACGTTTTGCTCCCTCCCCTAAAAATCCATAGACCATTACAGGGGTGGGGTCTTTCTATTTGAGCCTTTCCTGGAGTGATTCCAATCCAGTTATATCTGATCTTAGCCTGACTACAAGGATTGTTGAGAGATTGGGGATCATCTGAATCATGCTATTTCTCATCTTATATATTTTCCCAAATAATTATTCATATATATATATATATATATATATATATATAATTCTATTTTTTACATATATATACACCACATGGTGCTGTTTATGTGTGTGTCCAAGGCTCTATATTATATGACAACATTCTTATATCTAAATGTAATAGCAAAATACTGACTTTTCATATTAAATGAAAGATTCAGAGCCATGTAAATTCCTTCAGTTTGGAATATGTTTCAAGACAAGTTACTACTGATGAAAATAGAGCATCTTAATCAATGTGTTTGAGTGAACAGTCTTCCTTATTCTTGAAACAGCTATGTTCAGATGGTCATGTTTGTTATGTGACATTATCTGCTCGATTATCTCATATTTTGCTTTCTTTCTGCCTTCCTCACCCAAATAACCAGCAACTTAGTTTCTCATACTAAATGATAGATGCTATCTTTTCTTCCTTCATTATCTATTCTGACAGCAAGTCTAGTTGGTTCTACCTCAAATATCTTCTTGATACTTCCATTAGACTTCATCTTTCCATTACAAAATGCCCTACTCCAAGTTATCCTCAATTTTGGCTTTGGCTGCATCCCACTTGGTCTCTCTGCTTCCACCTTCCCTCTCATCAAATCAAATCTCTTCCATAGGAAAGTTGAAGCATTTAATCAGATGATACAACTGCCCTACTAGGAGCAAAATCCAAACACAGTTCCTGTAGGATCTGACTGTTTTCTACCTCTTTTACTTCACCATCTACCACCCTTCTTCTGCTTCTCTCACTATCCTTCAGTCCTATTTTCCCTTTACTTCTCTCAGGTCTCGACTCAAATGCCATCTGACCAGAGAAGCCTTCTCTCCCCACTGAATCTCACACACAGGCACATATTCTTATTTTATCACCTTACTCTAACTTTAATTTTTATTCTACAGTGTTTATAATATTTGATATAATACATATTTACTTGTTTATTGCTTCATTGAGTATAAATGCTGTAAAACAGGAAATCTGACTTTTTAGTTTATTACTGCATCCTTAGTGTATAAAATATTGTAGGATCTGAAGAAATATTCATTAATGGAAGTGTGAAGTGTTCATATAAGTCACATGGTCACAGTTCAGCAGAATCAACAAACCCCAAAATTGTGTATCATTTCTCTAGGTAATATTTTTTCATGCAGAAATGGCTTTCTTTTTTGTTGTGGTGATGTTTTGTTGTTGTAATTGTATTTATCTTTCAAATGAAATTATATTGGAAGAACATGAGGAAACTTTTAATTTGCATGTGGGAATCACCCTGTAGAACTTGTTGCTTAGAAAGCTTTGCCTCACAGGGAAAGGCAGTAACAATCTCGTGCTTAAATTATGTAGCATAACAAGTAGATGTAGGATCAACCTAGAGCATTTCAAAAGTTCTTCAAAAGTCAACTATCTAAAGAAAACCATACTCAAGCACAGACTTTAAAATGGAGTTACTCTTCTGTTGGATCTGTATATAGCTTTGGAAGTTATTAAAGTTATATACAGGTTGATTTATGCAGTGAGAAATTAATCACACACAAAGCTGGATTACAGCCATTGTGATTGTTCTCCTAGAGCAACCTTGCTCTGTGTGACTATGAGAAAAGTGACGAGAACCACCCACCTACCACACGCAAACACTTACATAGACACACAACCTGTATAGAGGTTGCTTCCCATGTTCTTGTCTCTAAAGACAGTCTCTAGAATTTTCTCTTAGCTTTTCCAACTCTTTGTAAGGTTTTAAATAGAACAGAGAGATCATTCTAACTGATTAAAAAGTAGCTAGCATTAATAAGCACAGCTCTGTCAACTCTTAATTCCAATGATGAAATAACATTTTGTTATATTCAGAATAAGAAATACAAGCAAAAGGAGATGTTGGTAGCACTACTCACAGTGAAAGAAAGGAAACGATCTGACTCCTGTACACGTTTCCAGCTGTATCTTTCTGCTCTGGCTTGCTTCCACATCATGCTGCAAATGCCAGAAAATTTAGGACAACACAATATAATCCTGACTACTTAAGGCTTTCTCCCATATCTGTAGGTTTAATCGGTCAGGACTTTCCGCCTAGCAGAATTTTAATACCCTCCTATTTTCTGGCTAACTTCTATTAGTACTTCAAACCAGAGCTGAAAGTTAAACTCCTCCAGATGGCTATCTTCGCTCCCCTAGTCCAAATGAGGAATTATCCATAGGATCGTGGACTCAACTCAAATACCATGAATATTCTGAGATGTCATTAACTTAATTATTCACATGCTCTTTAAAGCCTTCCTTGGATTATTGTGATACATTATTGTTATATAGGATATTACTTACCTCAGAATTATAAATATCTATATCTATAAACAGTAATATTTTTGCAGGAAATTTCCTTTTGAATGTCTCTTTTCTGGTGTTTAAAACCATTTTTTAATGCTATAATCAGCACTGCGATGAAATGAACATTTCATTCATACATCTTTGTACCTTTTTTTTGATAATTTCCATATTTAAATTTTTAGAAGCTGAAATTGCCGGATGTGCGGTGTTAGCATTTAACACATATTGTCATGTTGCCATTCTGAAAGTCTCTACCAATTCCTAGTCTTATTGATAAGTCCATGGGGGTGCCCTTTGCTCCCAAATACTCCAAACTCTGGGTATTATGAATTGTTTTAACTTCACAATACTAAGAAAAAAATCTAGGTTGTTTTGTGGTTCTTTAATACCAAAAGAAGACTGGAAAATAGAAAAGAAAGTCTTAATATCATTATGAGTTTGGGAGTAAAGGTATTTTCTGTCTCTAGCTCATGAGTATCTACTTTCAAATTTGATTTAATGAATAGATTACACTTTGATAATAACAAATGCAGTAAAATGATTTGTATTTGAAAATCTCTTTAATAGGTGAACTCTGAAAAGACAACTTGACACAATGGTTATGACTGTGAGGTGAAGACTCAAATGGATCTGAGTTCAAATTCAAACATATTCATTTGAAACACAGTTCATCATCTGGGATATAAGGGCGACAGTACCTACCCTCCCTAGGGATAAAAATAATCTTATAAATATTGAGGTCTTAGAGAAGTACCCAATACATATTAGGCAGTCAATAAATCATGGTAATGAGGAAAATGATGATGAGGGTAGCATCTCAGATTATGCATTCATCAGTACAAAGTGGAATTCACCTATCTGTGCTTGGACATCTATTCTTCATGGTGTTTTCCTTCAAAGGTAATGAATGTAAGGAAACAAAACTAATTTGAATGAGATTATTTGCGTTGTTATCAAATATGGGTTTACAACATCTTGTGGACTATTCTTTGAAGCAGGTTAATTGCATTTGTCCAAAAAGACAAGATTTAGTACTATAAGTAGAAAACATTTAAAGCTTTTTGGAATTTATCTTAAAAGTATTTAATTGTAACTAAATATACACTATGATATTTTGCTCATTATCTTAAAGTTGGAAGACAAATTAAATGTTTCAAAAGTTAGTTATTTTAATACAAATCTAAAATTCACTAATATGTATAAAATAGATAACTAATAAGAATGTGCTGTATAAAAAAATAAGATTCAAAAAGTAAAAAATTCAACTTACAATTTTTCTAAAATATAATACATTAAATTTAATGATTGTTACTTGGTTAAAAGTAAAAAAAAAAGATAATTTATGGTATAAAACTCCCATGTTCTAGAATGTTTTTAAAAATGTTTTTCAAATTTTTCAACTTGATCATGTTAGCATTTCACTGGATAAAAATCAACAGTGCTGCAAAATTAAGCACGGCCATGATAAACAAATTCAAAATAAACTCACACCTAAGTTAAATGACTGATCAAAATTTCCTTTCCATCTATTAATTGAGTACCTACAAAGTCCTAGACTTTAGAAGCTTAGGGAGGTATTAAGAGTGGGATAATTATGTGATCTGCATGTTAAAGAATGAGTAGCATTAGTTCCCAAAACAAACAGAGTGGACTGATTTATCAAGAAGAGGAAGCAACAAACGTGTGTAAACAGAGGGGGGAAATTCAGGGTACAGTCTGAGGAACTTGGTTGGGTGTGGGAAACCTGCCTTGAAAGACTGAGTCCAAGGCAGCAAGATAGTGGAGGATAGATTTTGTTTAAGAGATTGGTTTTTACTCACTTCCATCATTTATCAAGGAACTTGGAAACTCTCTGAGATTTTATCTCTCTGTAACATCTACTGTGAGTATGGATGACATCATGGATGACATTGGAAATAACCTAGAACCTCAATTATTTGACAGCCTAATCTTGCTACTTTTTCTACCTAAGCCACTCCACAGTCACTCGCTTTCTTCAGTATTTCTATCTTGCAGATACACTTTCAGGATGTGACCTTCTCATCTACTTAGTAGAGAAAATTAGATATATACATTGGGAACTACCTCACCTTTCTTCCTCAAACACACAAAGTCACCTAAATCCACAATGAGCTTTAATTCTTCTTCCTTTTATGGTAGATGAGTCATCTATTCTCCTATGTAAGACAATCCTTTCATCAAAGTTTTCAATACTTAATGGAAAATTAAAATTTTTGAATTGGAGTTCCTTTTAGGGCATACCGTATACTTACCTACAGAATCTATAACAAGGTTTACTAATGTAGAGCTGGTTGTTTTACTTATACAGGGTTAAATTTTTTGTTAGATAGCTAATGACACATAACTTGGGGCACCTTGAATTACACTTTCTCCCTTTTATATATTTGACACTGATTTCTTAACCAAATCTTTTATCTGGGTATATAAACCCATTCAAGTCATTTAAATAAATGAACAAACAGACTTTCTGATGGATAGCATATCATTCTCTCTTCTCCCTCACAGGCAAAATTATCAAGAAGCATTATGTACTGTCTGAATCTCCATTCACTTTTTTCTCTCTCACTAACATTCTCGACTTTTTCTAATTTAACTTCAGATTCCTATTACTTACAAAAGTTGTTGATAAAGTCATCCATACAGCTCCAGTGGACATATCTGATGTACATTGGCAGGCTTTTTCACACTCATATCCCTAAAGGTACTTGATCACTCCCTTCACCGTGAAATGCTTCCTCTCACATTTGTCACAGGGCACTCTCTTGTTTTTCCTCTTACCATTCTTCCCTACCCCCACCCACTTTGCAGTCTTCTTAGGCTTATCATCTTCTATACAGACATTGTGATGAAATTCTCGAAGACTCATCTTTGGCTTTCTTTCCTTTGAGAGCTACATTCTCTCCCCATATAATCACATTTATGCCTACAGTTCTAATTACCATTTGTGTGCCAATGTCTCCAAAATTTTTATTTTAATCTTGGTTTTCTTTATTTGTTTATTTACAGTACAAAACTTTCAGTGTTATACTGTATACTCAATTATCTCCTTATATTCTTTGGCATCATCACGTTTTATGTTGCATAGGTGCATTAAATCTAATGTACACAAAAGCAGACATCATAATCTGGCCCAGTTTCTCCCTCTAATACCCACCTTCTCTCCTGGTCTCTGTTTTCAGAGAATGGTATCTACATTCACCTGTTTCTGCAAAGTAGACATCTAGGAGTCATCCTTGATATCTCTTTCTCTTTGATTCTTCTCTTCTATTAAATCCATTAACAAGTACCTTAAAATGTTTAGGCACAGATTAAGAATCTGCTCCTCAAATATCCCTTAGGTTTTGCTGCTTCTCTTTATAATCACTACAATCCTTATATCCTAAGCTATCTTCATCTCTTGTCAATACCTTCTATTCTGTCTCCCCATGTCCACCTTGGTCTCTTCCAATTTGTTTTATAATCATATCACTTCTCCCTCTACCCTTAACCCTTCAAATTATTTCCTTTGAATTTAGGATGAAGACCAGACTTATGGCTTTTACAGCGCTGAATATTCAGTTACACTCGTCTATTTGTTTTTTGTGTTCACATATACTGGCCTTTTTTTTTTTAATTTTCTGAGTCTCTTCCTATTTAAGGGATTGTGTTCAATGTGTTTTGTATATTTGGAATTCTTTTTTTTTTCTAAACCTAGCTCTTATCACTCTGCTGTTTTCAACTTAAATTCTCCTTGCCTGACTTCCCAGATTCCTCAGGTCACTTCAGTATATGCTCCTAACACATGTTAGGTTCTAATTTTACATTTGTTTGCTAGGTTATTTGATTAAGGCCCCTCTCATCTACCCTTTAAGAGCAGTTTCAGTGTCATCACTGTTTCCGCAGTACCTAGCCTGGTAGATAGTTCAATCTCTGTAAGTGCCCATTGGAAAGAATGAATATTTAATCTGTTGTAATGAAACGTACTGAAGATTATGCAGGGGAGGAACAAGGTTAATTTTTTTGTTTTGTTTTTTAAAATTATACACAGCAGGAAAATAAGAGAAACTGAAGGAATGAGGGTATTTTAAAGAGAGGGGAATTGCTTAGGAGGTTATTCTAATTGTCTAGGTCCTTGCCTAGACATAGGATATTAACTAAGGCAAGAGCGATTTAATTAAAGAGGAGAAGGTGAAATTGAGAAATATTTATGAAATTAATGCATGGCTTGTTTCTTACTGGCTGAGCTGGGTCAGAGAAAAAGGAAGCCACAGGGCAAATGACTGGCCTTGTAAGTTATAATCAGTTGTGGAGGAGAAGGAAGAATTGGTGGTGAATTCTTAGTTAACATTTTACAAAGATTGAATTTAAGTTGTTTGACAGGGAGAAGTCATGAAGGATATGGAGATAAAACATATTGCTCGAAGGAGTAATGGCCTGGTGAAACAAATTTAGGAGTCATTGGTACGGGTAGCAGAAAAAGCCATGGATGTGCTGAGAACACAGAAAGACCGAGCCATGGAAATAATCACATTTCAGGAGAATGGAGGGATCTGAGCCCAAGGAAATGAATAAGAAGTGACTACAAATATAGAGAGAAAACAAGAAGAGAGGTGGATAATGACAAACAAAGTGAGACATTCAAGAAGAACGTGGTGAATCAACATGTGGCTTAAATAAAATATTGTCCATAATATTTGGTGATTAGAATTTCCTTCTGGAATTATCCAGTGTATCCTTATTGGAGTGAGATAGAAATGAAACTGAGTTGAAAAGTGAACGGGACAGAAAGCACCAGAAGTTATAGTACAAACTACTCTTTAAATATTTTTAGTTGTAAAAGAGGAGAGCAATATGGTGGTAGCTAGATCAGAAAGCAAGGG